>NW_025765114.1:4283132-4618681 GCF_003918875.1 Haliotis rubra | reverse complement strand
AGTTGGAATCTTGTGTTCAATGGCATCTAAGAATCCTATGTCGTCCTCGTCTTTGCTGAATACATCAGAGTGTTTGTTGATTAATTCCTGTAGTTTTTGTTGGCAGGAAGAAGGAAGACTCTCACTAACATCCATACGCTGTAGGAGGCTGTCAACAAGCTGTGACTTCAAGCTGTTTCCACCTGTATCTGTGACTTGTACTTCATTGCAGCTGACCTCCACAACATCGTAAGAAAGTTGGTTCAACCGGCCAGGTTTAAAACCGCCAACCTGTGTCCCTTGGATTGAGATATATAGCCTTGTAAGCTGAAATTGGCAACTTGGCGCGGTACTCTCCCTGTAAGAGTCCACATTGACCACAGTTGGACCCAATTTAAGAGTCAACTGGCAGCCGGGCAAGAGATTTCCTCAATGATGGCGGTGTAGGACACCTTGCTTTCGGCTGAACAGTTCCCTCAAAGACCATGAGTGATCGAGGCTGGGACAAAGGATGGGCTTTTACCAGAAACTCTTATCCTGAGATTTTGTTTTGTTGAGGCAGAGATTTGATGCGTAGTATGCCAAAACTTGGTGAGCGTCCTTGGGTACTTGGAGATTGTCTTGCGTTACCTTTAAGTCTTATATCTCGAAGGGCATTGGATCCAAGTACTCCAGGAACTTTCTGTTTCCGTGTTCTTGTGTCCTCGTCAGTTGGATCTTTGACGACCATGAACCAGATTATACCCATGTTATGTCAAAAGCTTTAATCTCCAGGCGAGGTATCCCAGGTAGGGTATGTCCTGTCCATTCGGCGGCAGTAATGCGAATCAACCTTCCCATGTCAATAACTCCTCTGCTGACAGGTGCTCCTTGTAGAAGGACTCGGTGATTGTCGACACCTGAGCTCCAGTATCAATCAGATATGTAAGGCTCATTCCATTCGCAGTAATGCTGGTCTCTGGGCATTTCCCTACCACTCTATACAAGAAGGGACCATTTGTTAAACTTTCCTCGGCTCCCCACAGTGAGGTCCTTCCGCGGTGGGAATCACTGGTTAAAGCTTGTTTGGGGGTTTCTCCGGTTCTGGGGACACCTTCTTTGGATGTGGCCTTCTTCTCCGCCCAGCTCCAACAGGTCCTTGGTCTCGAGGCCTGCTGCTATTGAGCAAGCTGGCGATCTGTTCTTGTTGGCGTTCAATGATGGCCTCTTGTCGTTTGAGTATATCTGCCATTTTGGGCTTGATGTTCCTGGTATACTATTGATCTTTCTTTGGAATTGCCCCTAGCCATTCAATGGCCAGCGATGCGGCGAGGAGATCCAGGAAGGATAGCTCTGGATGCTTCTGATTTCCTGCCTCTGGACTTCATGGTAGGCTGACTCAGCAAGCTGTCCCTTCAGTGCCATCTCCTTCATGCCATGGAAAGTGCTATCAATTTCCACGATCTTGTCATTATAGTTCGATTAGGTCAAAGCGAAGAAGTTGTTTCGAGGTAAAAGCTACCAGCTGTCTGGCGTAAGAATAGAAGCGGTGTTGGGCTGCTGGCAAGTCATTTCCCTCTCCGAACACTTTCCTCAGGGTCTTGATGATCTGACCGCGGAGACTTCCTGACATCAGGTCCTCTTGCAAGGATTTCCTGGCAAGCCCGTCCACCAAGTTGTCACATAGAAGAACCGCATAGTCCTCCTCGGACAAGTTCCTTGTCTCAGCGGAGACTTTCAGATCGAAATCCACTCTTCAAAGCGTGATGTAGCCAGCTCGTAGAGGCTTGTCTTTGAAGCGTGGGAGTTGTCGTCCAGTGGATATAGCGAGTGGCTTGCTGGCACCGGCAGATAGTGATAGCTCCTGGTCCCAAACTTTTTATCGCGAAGTGCTTCCAGTTCCATGGCAAGCAATTCCATTTTCTTTAAAGTTTGGGTCTGCCACAACAACTGCTGGTTCCTCATCTGCCATCTTGTTCTAGCCTCCCTGGGGTTTTCCACAATAACTGCTCTGTATCCCACTCCTGACACCAAATGTAAAGCGGGGTAAGGAATACAGAGTTTTGATCTTCTATAGAGACTTTATTGTTCATTGTGGATGGATGAATCCATGTAGCGAAAAACCTACAACAAAAGACAAGGCAGTTTGTCAGGACATGCGAGATACATACTCTTATCAACAAATCATACTATAATTCAAATATAATAGACATGATAATTACTACTTATTGTTGTTGACCAGCAAAGTATTACATATGATCAATCAATAATATAACATCACTCTTGACTTTTTGAACAATAGATGAAATGTACATGAATTGAGGTTGATTAATTAACATGGCTGAAAATATCAGTAACATTCAAACCCATCTCTACACATGAATCTTATTACAATGCAAAATATCCTATGAGGGCGTGTTAAACTACGGTTGAGAATTACAAAATGCAATTAATGTTAATAATTATGAAAATGAGGATGTACAGAACTGCCCCTTTAACTCACCCCCAGGAGAACACTCCTTTCAGCAGCGGTCAGTGGTCCACATGACCCAGGGCCGCGGACCAACTAGTCCTAATATCAAAACAATAATTATACTTAGTACAATAATAACCAAACGTTATTATGCAGTAAAATACAATATAATTCTAACAACTGTGCATAGAAATGGCATAGTTTATGAATATAATCGAGGAGAGGTAATCAGAAACATTTGTAAACAAAACACTGCACAACGAGGGAAGGGAGGTAACTCTTTGTGATCATCACGAACAAAGAAAAACTTGCTTGTTTCGACCCATAATGGTCATACAAAACTATTCTACAAATAACAACAATTTCAGTGAATAATTTACAATTCTTTCGCATTAAAATATGTTTGAAACAAAGACTAGGATTAATAATACTAAAAGCCGTGGACTACACACAAAGTTATTTGTGAATCTTGTGAGGATGACCCTCTCAAGCTTGTAGCTTGAATGTTATGAATGAAATATTACAAAACACGGCCTTTCTAACACCTCTAACCTATTGCGAATGTACTCACATTGAAACTGTTGTGGCTAGCAGAAGTGTCTGCTTGTGGTCTTGAAATGGGGCTGCCATTCTCAAACACCAGGAATGACATATTTATTTTTAATGATAAATAGATTAGAAAGACTTTTATAATTACGAAAATGGTGTATTTGTTGGTGTGCTGTCCACACTTCCCAATGAAAACAAGGGCAAAACCCAGTTTACTCCTTTACACACACAAGGTCAGTCTTGTGGGCTCCATTCTCAGGAAGGTTGTCTCCACACCCAATGACAGCTTAGAAAGGATGTCTGAGGTTGTCTGGAAGCTTAGAATTGGGAAATTGCATATGTCGAATAGTTCTTGGCTGGAGGTATATGAATATCACAGTAATACAACCCCAATTTGCATTTACAGTAGCCAACAAAATATTGGGTATGTGATGGTGTCATCATTGCAGCTGATATACCATTAGTTCTGTCATTGTAGCATTGTTTCAGCTGGTATGCCATTAGTTGGCATGGCATGCTGCAGCTTTAAATGCTGTTGGTTCAGTCACAATATCGGCTTTCTGTCTGATATACTATTGGTACCTATTATAACACTGTGTGATACCGTTTTTTCTGTTCACATAGCATTATGTCTGTGGCACTGTTTTCTCTTACAGGCCATTGTTTTTCTCAATATGTCATTGTTCTTCCTGATATATCATTGACATACAATTGGTTTCTGTTATGGGATATCATCGTTGTAGATGACACACCATTGGTTCTGTCATCGATCCATCTTATATACTGTTAGTTCTGTCATAATATAACCTGGATGAAAGATAGCTTAAGATTGTAGAGTTGTCCTGGTAGAATTGTTTTCGGCATTGGATCTAAAATTGACACTTTTCGATATATATTCGACATTTCATTCGTTTGGATGCTTATGTGACAATACCTAGACGACCAAGGTGCCTGGACAGGGGTTTGCACACAACTGCCCATGGTCATGTGGGCTCCATTCTCAGGGATGACTTGCGGGTGCTGTCCACGCCCAATGATACCCCAGTTTACCGTAGAAAGGCAGTTGTAGTGTCAGCTGAGGTCGTCCGTAAGCTTGATCTCATGTTTACAATGGGGTTAATGCTGAATGGTCACTTTTCGATATTTATTTGATATTTCATTCGTTTTGATGCTTAAGTGACAATACCTAGACAACCTTGGTGCCCGGACAGGGGTTACACACAAGTGTCCGTGGTCTTGTGGGCTCCATTCTCAGGAATGACTTGTGGGTGCTGTCCACCCAATGACACCCCAGTTTACCGTAGAAAGGCAGTTGTGTCAGCTGAGGTTGTCTGGAAGCTTGATCTCATGTTTAGAATTGGGAAATTGCATATGTCGAATAGTTATTGGCTGGAGGTATATGAATATCACAGTAATACAACCCCAATTTGCATTTACAGTAGCCAACAAAATATTGGGTATGTGATGGTGTCATCATTGCAGCTGATATACCATTAGTTCTGTCATTGTAGCATTGTTTCAGCTGGTATGCCATTAGTTGACATGGCATGCTGCAGCTTTAAATGCTGTTGGTTCAGTCACAATATCGGCTTTCTGTCTGATATACTATTGGTACCTATTATTATAACTGTGTGATATACCGTTTTCTGTTCACATAGCATTATGTCTGTGGCACTGTTTTCTCTTACAGGCCATTGTTTTTCTCAATATGTCATTGTTCTTCCTGATATATCATTGACATACAATTGGTTTCTGTCATGGGATATCATCGTTGTAGATGACACACCATTGGTTCTGTCATCGATCCATCTTATATACTGTTAGTTCTGTCATAATATAACCTGGATGAAAGATAGCTTAAGATTGTAGAGTTGTCCTGGTAGAAATGTTTTCGGCATTGGATCTAAAATTGACACTTTTCGATGTATATTCGACATTTCATTCGTTTGGATGCTTATGTGACAATACCTAGACGACCAAGGTGCCTGGACAGGGGTTTGCACACAACTGCCCGTGGTCATGTGGGCTCCATTCACAGGGATGACTTGCGGGTGCTGTCCACGCCCAATGATACCCCAGTTTACCGTAGAAAGGCAGTTGTAGTGTCAGCTGAGGTCGTCCGTAAGCTTGATCTCATGTTTACAATGGGGTTAATGCTGAATGGTCACTTTTCGATATTTATTTGATATTTCATTCGTTTTGATGCTTAAGTGACAATACCTAGACAACCTTGGTGCCCGGACAGGGTTACACACAAGTGTCCGTGGTCTTGTGGGCTCCATTCTCAGGAATGACTTGCGGGGTGCTGTCCACACCCAATGACACCCCAGTTTACCGTAGAAAGGCAGTTGTGTCAGCTGAGGTTGTCTGGAAGCTTGATCTCATGTTTACAATTGGGAAATTGCATATGTCGAATAGTTCTTGGCTGAAGGTATATGAATATCACAGTAATACAACCCCAATTTGCATTTACAGTAGCCAACAAAATATTGGGTATGTGATGGTGTCCTCATTGCAGCTGATATACCATTAGTTCTGTCATTGTAGCATTGTTTCAGCTGGTATGCCATTAGTTGACATGTCATGCTGCAGCTTTAAATGCTGTTGGTTCAGTCACAATATCGGCTTTCTGTCTGATATACTATTGGTACCTATTATAACACTGTGTGATACCGTTTTTTTCTGTTCACATAGCATTATGTCTGTGGCACTGTTTTCTCTAACAGGCCATTGTTTTTCTCAATATGTCATTGTTCTTCCTGATATATCATTGACATACAATTGGTTTCTGTTATGGGATATCATCGTTGTAGATGACACACCATTGGTTCTGTCATCGATCCATCTTATATACTGTTAGTTCTGTCATAATATAACCTGGATGAAAGATAGCTTAAGATTGTAGAGTTGTCCTGGTAGAAATGTTTTCGGCATTGGATCTAAAATTGACACTTTTCGATATATATTCGACATTTCATTCGTTTGGATGCTTATGTGACAATACCTAGACGACCAAGGTGCCTGGACAGGGGTTTGCACACAACTGCCCATGGTCATGTGGGCTCCATTCACAGGGATGACTTGCGGGTGCTGTCCACGCCCAATGATACCCCAGTTTACCGTAGAAAGGCAGTTGTAGTGTCAGCTGAGGTCGTCCGTAAGCTTGATCTCATGTTTAGAATTGGGAAATTGCATATGTCGAATAGTTCTTGGCTGGAGGTATATGAATATCACAGTAATACAACCCCAATTTGCATTTACAGTAGCCAACAAAATATTGGGTATGTGGTGGTGTCCTCATTGCAGCTGAAATACCATTAGTTCTGTCATTGTAGCATTGTTTCAGCTGGTATGCCATTAGTTGACATGTCATGCTGCAGCTTTAAATGCTGTTGGTTCAGTCACAATATCGGCTTTCTGTCTGATATACTATTGGTACCTATTATAACACTGTGTGATACCGTTTTTTCTGTTCACATAGCATTATGTCTGTGGCACTGTTTTCTCTAACAGGCCATTGTTTTTCTCAATATGTCATTGTTCTTCCTGATATATCATTGACATACAATTGGTTTCTGTCATGGGATATCATCGTTGTAGATGACACACCATTGGTTCTGTCATCGATCCATCTTATATACTGTTAGTTCTGTCATAATATAACCTGGATGAAAGATAGCTTAAGATTGTAGAGTTGTCCTGGTAGAAATGTTTTCGGCATTGGATCTAAAATTGACACTTTTCGATATATATTCGACATTTCATTCGTTTGGATGCTTATGTGACAATACCTAGACGACCAAGGTGCCTGGACAGGGGGTTTGCACACAACTGCCCGTGGTCATGTGGGCTCCATTCACAGGGATGACTTGCGGGTGCTGTCCACGGCCAATGATACCCCAGTTTACCGTAGAAAGGCAGTTGTAGTATGTCAGCTGAGGTCGTCCGTAAGCTTGATCTCATGTTTACAATGGGGTTAATGCTGAATGGTCACTTTTCGATATTTATTTGATATTTCATTCGTTTTGATGCTTAAGTGACAATACCTAGACAACCTTGGTGCCCGGACAGGGGTTACACACAAGTGTCCGTGGTCTTGTGGGCTCCATTCTCAGGAATGACTTGCGGGTGCTGTCCACACCCAATGACACCCCAGTTTACCGTAGAAAGGCAGTTGTGTCAGCTGAGGTTGTCTGGAAGCTTGATCTCATGTTTAGAATTGGGAAATTGCATATGTCGAATAGTTATAGGCTGGAGGTATATGAATATCACAGTAATACAACCCCAATTTGCATTTACAGTAGCCAACAAAATATTGGGTATGTGATGGTGTCATCATTGCAGCTGATATACCATTAGTTCTGTCATTGTAGCATTGTTTCAGCTGGTATGCCATTAGTTGACATGTCATGTTGCAGCTTTAAATGCTGTTGGTTCAGTCACAATATCGGCTTTCTGTCTGATATACTATTGGTACCTATTATAACACTGTGTGATACCGTTTTTTTCTGTTCACATAGCATTATGTCTGTGGCACTGTTTTCTCTAACAGGCCATTGTTTTTCTCAATATGTCATTGTTCTTCCTGATATATCATTGACATACAATTGGTTTCTGTTATGGGATATCATCGTTGTAGATGACACACCATTGGTTCTGTCATCGATCCATCTTATATACTGTTAGTTCTGTCATAATATAACCTGGATGAAAGATAGCTTAAGATTGTAGAGTTGTCCTGGTAGAAATGTTTTCGGCATTGGATCTAAAATTGACACTTTTCGATATATATTCGACATTTCATTCGTTTGGATGCTTATGTGACAATACCTAGACGACCAAGGTGCCTGCACAGGGGTTTGCACACAACTGCCCATGGTCATGTGGGCTCCATTCACAGGGATGACTTGCGGGTGCTGTCCACGCCCAATGATACCCCAGTTTACCGTAGAAAGGCAGTTGTAGTGTCAGCTGAGGTCGTCCGTAAGCTTGATCTCATGTTTACAATGGGGTTAATGCTGAATGGTCACTTTTCGATATTTATTTGATATTTCATTCGTTTTGATGCTTAAGTGACAATACCTAGACAACCTTGGTGCCCGGACAGGGGTTACACACAAGTGTCCGTGGTCTTGTGGGCTCCATTCTCAGGAATGACTTGCGGGTGCTGTCCACACCCAATGACACCCCAGTTTACCGTAGAAAGGCAGTTGTGTCAGCTGAGGTTGTCTGGAAGCTTGATCTCATGTTTAGAATTGGGAAATTGCATATGTCGAATAGTTATAGGCTGGAGGTATATGAATATCACAGTAATACAACCCCAATTTGCATTTACAGTAGCCAACAAAATATTGGGTATGTGATGGTGTCATCATTGCAGCTGATATACCATTAGTTCTGTCATTGTAGCATTGTTTCAGCTGGTATACCATTAGTTGACATGGCATGCTGCAGCTTTAAATGCTGTTGGTTCAGTCACAATATCGGCTTTCTGTCTGATATACTATTGGTACCTATTATAACACTGTGTGATACCGTTTTTTCTGTTCACATAGCATTATGTCTGTGGCACTGTTTTCTCTTACAGGCCATTGTTTTTCTCAATATGTCATTGTTCTTCCTGATATATCATTGACATACAATTGGTTTCTGTTATGGGATATCATCGTTGTAGATGACACACCATTGGTTCTGTCATCGATCCATCTTATATACTGTTAGTTCTGTCATCATAACCTGGATGAAAGATAGCTTAAGATTGTAGAGTTGTCCTGGTAGAAATGTTTTCGGCATTGGATCTAAAATTGGCACTTTTCGATATATATTCGACATTTCATTCGTTTGGATGCTTATGTGACAATACCTAGACGACCAAGGTGCCTGGACAGGGGTTTGCACACAACTGCCCGTGGTCATGTGGGCTCCATTCACAGGGATGACTTGCGGGTGCTGTCCACGCCCAATGATACCCCAGTTTACCGTAGAAAGGCAGTTGTAGTGTCAGCTGAGGTCGTCCGTAAGCTTGATCTCATGTTTACAATGGGGTTAATGCTGAATGGTCACTTTTCGATATTTATTTGATATTTCATTCGTTTTGATGCTTAAGTGACAATACCTAGACAACCTTGGTGCCCGGACAGGGGTTACACACAAGTGTCCGTGGTCTTGTGGGCTCCATTCTCAGGAATGACTTGCGGGTGCTGTCCACACCCAATGACACCCCAGTTTACCGTAGAAAGGCAGTTGTGTCAGCTGAGGTTGTCTGGAAGCTTGATCTCATGTTTACAATTGGGAAATTGCATATGTCGAATAGTTATAGGCTGGAGGTATATGAATATCACAGTAATACAACCCCAATTTGCATTTACAGTAGCCAACAAAATATTGGGTATGTGGTGGTGTCCTCATTGCAGCTGAAATACCATTAGTTCTGTCATTGTAGCATTGTTTCAGCTGGTATGCCATTAGTTGACATGTCATGTTGCAGCTTTAAATGCTGTTGGTTCAGTCACAATATCGGCTTTCTGTCTGATATACTATTGGTACCTATTATAACACTGTGTGATACCGTTTTTTTTCTGTTCACATAACATTATGTCTGTGGCACTGTTTTCTCTAACAGGCCATTGTTTTTCTCAATATGTCATTGTTCTTCCTGATATATCATTGACATACAATTGGTTTCTGTCATGGGATATCATCGTTGTAGATGACACACCATTGGTTCTGTCATCGATCCATCTTATATACTGTTAGTTCTGTCATAATATAACCTGGATGAAAGATAGCTTAAGATTGTAGAGTTGTCCTGGTAGAATTGTTTTCGGCATTGGATCTAAAATTGACACTTTTCGATATATATTCGACATTTCATTCGTTTGGATGCTTATGTGACAATACCTAGACGACCAAGGTGCCTGGACAGGGGTTTGCACACAACTGCCCGTGGTCATGTGGGCTCCATTCACAGGGATGACTTGCGGGTGCTGTCCACGCCCAATGATACCCCAGTTTACCGTAGAAAGGCAGTTGTAGTGTCAGCTGAGGTCGTCCGTAAGCTTGATCTCATGTTTACAATGGGGTTAATGCTGAATGGTCACTTTTCGATATTTATTTGATATTTCATTCGTTTTGATGCTTATGTGACAATACCTAGACAACCTTGGTGCCCGGACAGGGGTTACACACAAGTGTCCGTGGTCTTGTGGGCTCCATTCTCAGGAATGACTTGCGGGTGCTGTCCACACCCAATGACACCCCAGTTTACCGTAGAAAGGCAGTTGTGTCAGCTGAGGTTGTCTGGAAGCTTGATCTCATGTTTAGAATTGGGAAATTGCATATGTCGAATAGTTATAGGCTGGAGGTATATGAATATCACAGTAATACAACCCCAATTTGCATTTACAGTAGCCAACAAAATATTGGGTATGTGATGGTGTCATCATTGCAGCTGATATACCATTAGTTCTGTCATTGTAGCATTGTTTCAGCTGGTATGCCATTAGTTGACATGTCATGCTGCAGCTTTAAATGCTGTTGGTTCAGTCACAATATCGGCTTTCTGTCTGATATACTATTGGTACCTATTATAACACTGTGTGATACCGTTTTTTTCTGTTCACATAGCATTATGTCTGTGGCACTGTTTTCTCTTACAGGCCATTGTTTTTCTCAATATGTCATTGTTCTTCCTGATATATCATTGACATACAATTGGTTTCTGTTATGGGATATCATCGTTGTAGATGACACACCATTGGTTCTGTCATCGATCCATCTTATATACTGTTAGTTCTGTCATAATATAACCTGGATGAAAGATAGCTTAAGATTGTAGAGTTGTCCTGGTAGAATTGTTTTCGGCATTGGATCTAAAATTGACACTTTTCGATATATATTCGACATTTCATTTGTTTGGATGCTTATGTGACAATACCTAGACGACCAAGGTGCCTGGACAGGGGGTTTGCACACAACTGCCCGTGGTCATGTGGGCTCCATTCACAGGGATGACTTGCGGGTGCTGTCCACGCCCAATGATACCCCAGTTTACCGTAGAAAGGCAGTTGTAGTGTCAGCTGAGGTCGTCCGTAAGCTTGATCTCATGTTTACAATGGGGTTAATGCTGAATGGTCACTTTTCGATATTTATTTGATATTTCATTCGTTTTGATGCTTAAGTGACAATACCTAGACAACCTTGGTGCCCGGACAGGGGTTACACACAAGTGTCCGTGGTCTTGTGGGCTCCATTCTCAGGAATGACTTGCGGGTGCTGTCCACACCCAATGACACCCCAGTTTACCGTAGAAAGGCAGTTGTGTCAGCTGAGGTTGTCTGGAAGCTTGATCTCATGTTTAGAATTGGGAAATTGCATATGTCGAATAGTTCTTGGCTGGAGGTATATGAATATCACAGTAATACAACCCCAATTTGCATTTACAGTAGCCAACAAAATATTGGGTATGTGATGGTGTCATCATTGCAGCTGATATACCATTAGTTCTGTCATTGTAGCATTGTTTCAGCTGGTATGCCATTAGTTGACATGGCATGCTGCAGCTTTAAATGCTGTTGGTTCAGTCACAATATCGGCTTTCTGTCTGATATACTATTGGTACCTATTATAACAGTGTGTGATACCGTTTTTTTCTGTTCACATAGCATTATGTCTGTGGCACTGTTTTCTCTTACAGGCCATTGTTTTTCTCAATATGTCATTGTTCTTCCTGATATATCATTGACATACAATTGGTTTCTGTTATGGGATATCATCGTTGTAGATGACACACCATTGGTTCTGTCATCGATCCATCTTATATACTGTTAGTTCTGTCATAATATAACCTGGATGAAAGATAGCTTAAGATTGTAGAGTTGTCCTGGTAGAATTGTTTTCGCATTGGATCTAAAATTGACACTTTTCGATATATATTCGACATTTCATTTGTTTGGATGCTTATGTGACAATACCTAGACGACCAAGGTGCCTGGACAGGGTTTGCACACAACTGCCCGTGGTCATGTGGGCTCCATTCACAGGGATGACTTTGCGGGTGCTGTCCACACCCAATGATACCCCAGTTTACCGTAGAAAGGCAGTTGTAGTGTCAGCTGAGGTCGTCCGTAAGCTTGATCTCATGTTTACAATGGGGTTAATGCTGAATGGTCACTTTTCGATATTTATTTGATATTTCATTCGTTTTGATGCTTAAGTGACAATACCTAGACAACCTTGGTGCCCGGACAGGGGTTACACACAAGTGTCCGTGGTCTTGTGGGCTCCATTCTCAGGAATGACTTGCGGGTGCTGTCCACACCCAATGACACCCCAGTTTATCGGAGAAAGGCAGTTGTGTCAGCTGAGGTTGTCTGGAAGCTTGATTTCATGTTTAGAATTGGGAAATTGCATATGTCGAATAGTTCTTGGCTGGAGGTATATGAATATCACAGTAATACAACCCCAATTTGCATTTACAGTAGCCAACAAAATATTGGGTATGTGATGGTGTCATCATTGCAGCTGATATACCATTAGTTCTGTCATTGTAGCATTGTTTCAGCTGGTATGCCATTAGTTGACATGGCATGCTGCAGCTTTAAATGCTGTTGGTTCAGTCACAATATCGGCTTTCTGTCTAATATACTATTGGTACCTATTATAACAGTGTGTGATACCGGGTTTTTTCTGTTCACATAGCATTATGTCTGTGGCACTGTTTTCTCTTACAGGCCATTGTTTTTTCTCAATATGTCATTGTTCTTCCTGATATATCATTGACATACAATTGGTTTCTGTTATGGGATATCATCGTTGTAGATGACACACCATTGGTTCTGTCATCGATCCATCTTATATACTGTTAGTTCTGTCATAATATAACCTGGATGAAAGATAGCTTAAGATTGTAGAGTTGTCCTGGTAGAATTGTTTTCGGCATTGGATCTAAAATTGACACTTTTCGATATATATTCGACATTTCATTTGTTTGGATGCTTATGTGACAATACCTAGACGACCAAGGTGCCTGGACAGGGTTTACACACAACTGCCCGTGGTCATGTGGGCTCCATTCACAGGGATGACTTGCGGGTGCTGTCCACACCCAATGATACCCCAGTTTACCGTAGAAAGGCAGTTGTAGTGTCAGCTGAGGTCGTCCGTAAGCTTGATCTCATGTTTACAATGGGGTTAATGCTGAATGGTCACTTTTCGATATTTATTTGATATTTCATTCGTTTTGATGCTTAAGTGACAATACCTAGACAACCTTGGTGCCCGGACAGGGGTTACACACAAGTGTCCGTGGTCTTGTGGGCTCCATTCTCAGGAATGACTTGCGGGTGCTGTCCACACCCAATGACACCCCAGTTTACCGTAGAAAGGCAGTTGTGTCAGCTGAGGTTGTCTGGAAGCTTGATCTCATGTTTACAATTGGGAAATTGCATATGTCGAATAGTTCTTGGCTGAAGGTATATGAATATCACAGTAATACAACCCCAATTTGCATTTACAGTAGCCAACAAAATATTGGGTATGTGATGGTGTCATCATTGCAGCTGATATACCATTAGTTCTGTCATTGTAGCATTGTTTCAGCTGGTATGCCATTAGTTGACATGGCATGCTGCAGCTTTAAATGCTGTTGGTTCAGTCACAATATCGGCTTTCTGTCTGATATACTATTGGTACCTATTATAACAGTGTGTGATACCGGGTGGTTTTTTCTGTTCACATAGCATTATGTCTGTGGCACTGTTTTCTCTTACAGGCCATTGTTTTTCTCAATATGTCATTGTTCTTCCTGATATATCATTGACATACAATTGGTTTCTGTTATGGGATATCATCGTTGTAGATGACACACCATTGGTTCTGTCATCGATCCATCTTATATACTGTTAGTTCTGTCATAATATAACCTGGATGAAAGATAGCTTAAGATTGTAGAGTTGTCCTGGTAGAATTGTTTTCGGCATTGGATCTAAAATTGACACTTTTCGATATATATTCGACATTTCATTTGTTTGGATGCTTATGTGACAATACCTAGACGACCAAGGTGCCTGGACAGGGGTTTGCACACAACTGCCCGTGGTCATGTGGGCTCCATTCACAGGGATGACTTATGGTGCTGTCCACACCCAATGATACCCCAGTTTACCGTAGAAAGGCAGTTGTAGTGTCAGCTGAGGTCGTCCGTAAGTTTGATCTCATGTTTACAATGGGGTTAATGCTGAATGGTCACTTTTCGATATATATTCGACATTTCATTCGTTTGGATGCTTATGTGACAATACCTAGACAACCTTGGTGCCCGGACAGGGGTTACACACAAGTGTCCGTGGTCTTGTGGGCTCCATTCTCAGGAATGACTTGCGGGTGCTGTCCACACCCAATGACACCCCAGTTTACCGTAGAAAGGCAGTTGTGTCAGCTGAGGTTGTCTGGAAGCTTGATCTCATGTTTACAATTGGGAACTTACATATGTCGAATAGTTCTTGGCTGGAGGTATACGAATATCACAGTAATACAACCTCGATTTGCTTTTACAGTAGCCAACAAAATATTGGGTATGTGATGGTGTCATCATTGCAGCTGATATACCATTAGTTCTGTCATTGTAGCATTGTTTCAGCTGGTATGCCATTAGTTGACATGTCATGCTGCAGCTTTAAATGCTGTTGGTTCAGTCACAATATCGGCCTTCTGTCTAATATGCTGTTCGTATGATATATGATATACTATAACACTGTGTGATACCGTTTTTTTCTGTTCACATAGCATTTCTGTTCACATCACATGCTGTTGGTTCAGTCACAATATCGGCTTTCTGTCTGATATACACATAACATTATACCGTTTTTTCTGTTCTCATAGCATTATGTCTGTGGCACTGTTTTCTCTAACAGGCCATTGTTTTTCTCAATATGTCAATGTTCTTCCTGATATATCATTAACATACAATTGGTTTCTGTCATGGGATATCATCGTTGTAGATGACACACCATTGGTTCTGTCATCGATCCATCTTTTATACTGGTAGTCCTGTTCTGGATGAAAGATAGCTTAAGATTGTAGAGTTGTCCTGGTAGAATTGTTTTCGGCATTTGATCTAAAATTGGCACTTTTCGATATATATTCGACATAATTGTCAAACTTTATGGATAACAACTTCTTTATTTATGAGATTGTGATGTTTCAATACAGATTCTTGTACCATTGTCAAGCAGACTGACGGGCTAAAGTCAGTCCGAGATTCGATTAGATTATGGTTTGTTTTCATCAAGTTTGAAAATCAAAACTACTTTCTACTCGTAGATAAATATGTATTTGAATCATGACCAAAAGGATTTTGCATGACACAACTTGTAACATAACAATTTCTTCAACGGAATCCAGGTGGGGTTTGAAGTATCCGAGAAACAGTCACTGCTTGAGGACTGGCAATCCATAGAAAGGGAAAGATTGTCGCTGTCTGAATTACTTCCGGACACGTCAGAGTCTGCTTTGTACCAAAATGCCAACCCACTGAATTAACCATATTTTAGTCATTTGACATAAATGGTTTAACACCCGAGTAAATTGGAACAAAAGCCAGACCTAGCCAACAGGAAACCGTTATGACAACAAGCGATTTTGACAGAATTGTCTATGAAAACAAGTTGTAACTCGGAAGCTAGGCAAAGCAGGTGACAAGATTAAATGACAGTAGATTGTGAAAACATAAAGCTTTCATTTTTCACAACAATTGTCTCGATTTCAGGTTTAGACCAACATGTAAACAAGATGATGTACCCATGGAAATGTACATGAATTCTACAGCACCCCTAATAGGCATACCTCACATTACGTCATGGAGATGCGCCCTCTGATTGGTTGAAATTGTGCACTGTTGTCAAAAAGGTCGATTTAAGGTAATTAAATGTCGAAATGAGTAGTTTTAATGACGGGGTTTCATTTATAAAGATGCCCATAAATGATGTATGTCTTTGTACCTCCCTAGAGTATATGTGATCTTTAAACAAAAGGCTGAACTAAACGAAATGAAACAACAGAGGAGGATAAATGTATTGATGATGAAATTAGGAGACAAGAAGACAAACCTTATGCAGACCGCCAAAAGTTAGAAATTGAAACTGAAGCAATTCGTAGAGAGATAGGGCGAGTAGAGGGTTACTCCTTGCAACAGGGTGAACAACATGCAAAATCATGTCAACTTGTGACAAACCCCAAGGACATATTCAAAGTCAAATGCCAACTGTTGGTCAACCCCAACTCCTGGGGTAGCCTAGTGGTTAAGGCGTTTGCTCGTCACTCTGAAGACCTTGGTTCGATTCCCCACATAGGCACATTCTGTGAAACCCATTTCTGGTGTCCCCATCGTGATATTGCTGGATTATTGCTAAAAGCAGCGTAAAATCCAATCCATTCACTCTGATTTCATCCTCATATGGTGTTTCTAGACCAACACTGCCAGTGTTTAGAAATGAAAGGGAAAAGGAACTTGCTCTTTTAAAGATGGCATTAGAGCATCTAGTGAATGTACATCCTCATGTGAATGAGTGTTTTAAGTGTCATAACATAAGAGGGCTTCAATACTCACAGCTTTACTGCTTGTTGTAC
Source organism: Haliotis rubra (assembly GCF_003918875.1). Classification (NCBI taxonomy): domain Eukaryota; kingdom Metazoa; phylum Mollusca; class Gastropoda; order Lepetellida; family Haliotidae; genus Haliotis; species Haliotis rubra. Next base: position 4,602,075 of record NW_025765114.1, on the reverse strand, counting down.
ATGATACAGGTGTAACATGCTGGTGCCTAACACCGCGGACATCCTGTGTAATGCACATGCTCCAGGAGCATTCATTAAGCTTATTATGGCTGATAAGGGAGTGGCCCATTATTTCTAAATACACACACTGACAGTAGGTATCAAATATTGTTAGGTCAGCTAGGAGGTAAGGGGAAAAGGTTAACTCTCCATTTGTATGAACTGGAGATAACGAAGGATTCGATAACCTTGCACTGTCAGTTCAGACACTGGTTGGTATGATGGTGTCACTTGAAGGTGAAAATGGCACTGGACTGAACTGTGGTCCAAGGTTATCAGTTCCTAACTGGCTGAAGATCAAGTCGTGGGAATAGCGAGTCATGCTATCAGTTCCTAACTGGCTGAAGATCATGATCGGGAATAGCGAGTCATGCTATCAGTTCCTAACTGGCTGAAGATCATGATGTGGGAATAGCGAGTCATGCTATCAGTTCCTAACTGGCTGAAGATCAAGTCGTGGGAATAGCGAGTCATGTTATCAGTTCCTAACTGGCTGAAGATCATGTTGTGGGAATAGCGAGTCATGCTATCAGTTCCTAACTGGCTGAACATCAAGTCGTGGGAATAGCGAGTCATGCTATCAGTTCCTAACTGGCTGAAGATCAAGTCAGGTGAATAGCGAGTCATGCTATCAGTTCCTAACTGGCTGAACATCAAGTCGGGGGAATAGCGAGTCATGCTATCAGTTCCTAACTGGCTGAAGATCAAGTCAGGTGAATAGCGAGTCATGCTATCAGTTCCTAACTGGCTGAAGATCAAGTCAGGTGAATAGCGAGTCATGCTATCAGTTCCTAACTGGCTGAAGATCAAGTCGTGGGAATAGCGAGTCATGCTATCAGTTCCTAACTGGCTGAAGATCAAGTCGGGAATAGCGAGTCATGCTATCAGTTCCTAACTAGCTGACTGAAGATCAAGTCGGGGGAATAACGAGTCATGCTATCAGTTCCTAACTGGCTGAAGATCAAGTCGGGGAATAACGAGTCATGATATCAGTTCCTAACTGGCTGAAGATCAAGTAAGTGGGAATAGCGAGTCATGCTATCAGTTCCTAACTGGCTGATTGAAGATCAAGTCGAGGGGAATAGCGAGTCATGCTATCAGTTCCTAACTGGCTGAAGATCAAGTCGTGGGAATAGCGAGTCATGTTATCAGTTCTAACTAACTGGCTGAAGATCAAGTTAGGAAATAGCGAGTCATGCTATCAGTTCCTAACTGGCTGAAGATCAAGTCGGGGAATAAGCGAGTCATGCTATCAGTTCCTAACTAGCTGACTGAAGATCAAGTCGGGGGAATAACGAGTCATGCTATCAGTTCCTAACTGGCTGAAGATCAAGTCGTGGGAATAGCGAGTCATGCTATCAGTTCCTAACTGGCTGAAGATCAAGTCAGGTGAATAGCGAGTCATGCTATCAGTTCCTAACTGGCTGAAGATCAAGTCGTGGGAATAGCGAGTCATGCTATCAGTTCCTAACTGGCTGAAGATCAAGTCGTGGGAATAGCGAGTCATGCTATCAGTTCCTAACTGGCTGACTGAAGATCAAGTCGGGGGAATAGCGAGTCATGCTATCAGTTCCTAACTGGCTGAAGATCAAGTCGGGGAATAACGAGTCATGATATCAGTTCCTAACTGGCTGAAGATCAAGTCGGGGAATAACGAGTCATGCTATCAGTTCCTAACTGGCTGAAGATCAAGTTGGGGAATAACGAGTCATGTTATCAGTTCCTAACTGGCTGAAGATCAAGTCGGGGAATAACGAGTCATGATATCAGTTCTGGCTGAAGATCATATCGTGGGAATAGCGAGTCATGCTATCAGTTCCTAACTAGCTGACTGAAGATCAAGTTGGGGTAATAACGAGTCATGCTATCAGTTCCTAACTGGCTGAAGATCAAGTCGGGGAATAACGAGTCATGATATCAGTTCCTAACTGGCTGAAGATCAAGTCAGGTGAATAGCGAGTCATGCTATCAGTTCCTAACTGGCTGAACATCAAGTCAGGGGAATAGCGAGTCATGCTATCAGTTCCTAACTGGCTGAAGATCAAGTCAGGTGAATAGCGAGTCATGCTATCAGTTCCTAACTGGCTGAAGATCAAGTCAGGTGAATAGCGAGTCATGCTATCAGTTCCTAACTGGCTGAAGATCAAGTCGTGGGAATAGCGAGTCATGCTATCAGTTCCTAACTAGCTGACTGAAGATCAGAGTTGGGGTAATAACGAGTCATGCTATCAGTTCCTAACTGGCTGAAGATCAAGTCGTGGGAATAACGAGTCATGCTATCAGTTCCTAACTGGCTGAAGATCATGTTGTGGGAATAGCGAGTCATGTTATCAGTTCCTAACTGGCTGAAGATCAAGTCAGGGGAATAACGAGTCATGCTATCAGTTCCTAACTGGCTGAAGATCAAGTTGGGGAATAACGAGTCATGTTATCTGTTCCTAACTGGCTGAAGATCAAGTCGTGGGAATAGCGAGTCATGCTATCAGTTCTAACTAGCTGACTGAAGATCAAGTCAGGGGTAATAACGAGTCATGCTATCAGTTCCTAACTGGCTGAAGATCATATCGTGGGAATAGCGAGTCATGCTATCAGTTCCTAACTAGCTGACTGAAGATCAAGTTGGGGGTAATAACGAGTCATGCTATCAGTTCCTAACTGGCTGAAGATCAAGTCGGGGAATAACGAGTCATGCTATCAGTTCCTAACTTGCTGAAGATCAAGTCGTGGGAATAGCGGAGTCATGCTATCAGTTCCTAACTAGCTGACTGAAGATCAAGTCGGGGAATAACGAGTCATGTTATCAGTTCCTAACTGGCTGAACATCAAGTCGTGGGAATAGCGAGTCATGCTATCAGTTCCTAACTAGCTGACTGAAGATCAAGTCGGGGTAATAACGAGTCATGCTATCAGTTCCTAACTGGCTGAAGATCAAGTCGGGGAATAACGAGTCATGCTATCAGTTCCTAACTAGCTGACTGAAGATCAAGTCGGGTAATAACGAGTCATGCTATCAGTTCCTAACTGGCTGAAGATCAAGTCGTGGGAATAGCGAGTCATGCTATCAGTTCCTAACTGGCTGAAGATCAAGTCGTGGGAATAGCGAGTCATGCTATCAGTTCCTAACTAGCTGACTGAAGATCAAGTCGGGGGAATAACGAGACATGCTATCAGTTCCTAACTGGCTGAACATCAAGTCGTGGGAATAGCGAGTCATGTTATCAGTTCCTAACTAGCTGACTGAAGATCAAGTCGGGGTAATAACGAGACATGCTATCAGTTCCCTAACTGGCTGAACATCAAGTCAGGTGAATAGCGAGTCATGCTATCAGTTCCTAACTGGCTGAAGATCAAGTCAGGTGAATAGCGAGTCATGCTATCAGTTCCTAACTGGCTGAACATCAAGTCGGGGGAATAGCGAGTCATGCTATCAGTTCCTAACTGGCTGAAGATCAAGTCAGGTGAATAGCGAGTCATGCTATCAGTTCCTAACTGGCTGAAGATCAAGTCGTGGGAATAGCGAGTCATGCTATCAGTTCCTAACTAGCTGACTGAAGATCAAGTTGGGGAATAACGAGTCATGCTATCAGTTCCTAACTGGCTGAAGATCAAGTCGGGGAATAACGAGTCATGCTATCAGTTCCTAACTGGCTGAAGATCAAGTTGGGGAATAACGAGTCATGTTATCAGTTCCTAGCTGGCTGAACATCAAGTCGGGGAATAACGAGTCATGCTATCAGTTCCTAACTGGCTGAAGATCAAGTTGGGGAATAGCGAGTCATGTTATCAGTTCCTAACTGGCTGAAGATCAAGTCGGGGAATAGTGAGTCATGCTAACAGTTCCTAACTAGCTGAAGATCAAGTCGGGGAATAACGAGTCATGCTATCAGTTCCTAACTGGCTGAAGATCAAGATCAAGTCGGAATAGCGAGTCATGCTATCAGTTCCTAACTGGCTGAAGATCAAGTCGTGGGAATAGCGAGTCATGCTATCAGTTCCTAACTAGCTGACTGAAGATCAAGTCGGGGAATAACGAGTCATGCTATCAGTTCCTAACTGGCTGAAGATCAAGTCGGGGAATAACGAGTCATGCTATCAGTTCCTAACTGGCTGAAGATCAAGTCGGGGTAATAACGAGTCATGCTATCAGTTCCTAACTGGCTGAAGATCAAGTCAGGTGAATAGCGAGTCATGCTATCAGTTCCTAACTAGCTGACTGAAGATCAAGTTGGGGTAATAACGAGTCATGCTATCAGTTCTAACTGGCTGAAGATCAAGTCGGGGAATAACGAGTCATGCTATCAGTCCCTAACTGGCTGAAGATCAAGTTGGGGAATAACGAGTCATGTTATCAGTTCCTAACTGGCTGAAGATCAAGTCGGGGAATAACGAGTCATGCTATCAGTTCCTAACTGGCTGAAGATCAAGTTGGGGAATAACGAGTCATGTTATCTGTTCCTAACTGGCTGAAGATCAAGTCGTGGGAATAGCGAGTCATGCTATCAGTTCCTAACTAGCTGACTGAAGATCAAGTCGGGGGAATAACGAGTCATGCTATCAGTTCCTAACTGGCTGAAGATCATATCGTGGGAATAGCGAGTCATGCTATCAGTTCCTAACTAGCTGACTGAAGATCAAGTTGGGGTAATAACGAGTCATGCTATCAGTTCCTAACTGGCTGAAGATCAAGTCGTGGGAATAGCGAGTCATGCTATCAGTTCCTAACTAGCTGACTGAAGATCAAGTCGGGGGAATAACGAGTCATGTTATCAGTTCCTAACTGGCTGAACATCAAGTCGTGGGAATAGCGAGTCATGCTATCAGTTCCTAACTAGCTGACTGAAGATCAAGTCGGGGGAATAACGAGTCATGCTATCAGTTCCTAACTGGCTGAAGATCAAGTCGGGGAATAACGAGTCATGCTATCAGTTCCTAACTAGCTGACTGAAGATCAAGTCGGGTAATAACGAGTCATGCCATCAGTTCCTAACTGGCTGAAGATCAAGTCGGGAATAACGAGTCATGCCATCAGTTCCTAACTGGCTGAAGATCAAGTCGTGGGAATAGCGAGTCATGCTATCAGTTCCTAACCAGCTGACTGAAGATCAAGTCGGGGAATAACGAGTCATGCTATCAGTACCTAACTGGCTGAAGATCAAGTCAGGTGAATAGCGAGTCATGCTATCAGTTCCTAACTGGCTGAACATCAAGTCAGGTGAATAGCGAGTCATGCTATCAGTTCCTAACTGGCTGAAGATCAAGTCAGGTGAGTAGCGAGTCATGCCTATCAGTTCCTAACTGGCTGAAGATCAAGTCGTGGGAATAGCGAGTCATGCTATCAGTTCCCTAACTAGCTGAAGATCAAGTTGGGGAATAACGAGTCATGCTATCAGTTCCTAACTGGCTGAAGATCAAGTCGGGGAATAACGAGTCATGCTATCAGTTCCTAACTGGCTGAAGATCAAGTTGGGGAATAACGAGTCATGCTAACAGTTCCTAACTGGCTGAAGATCAAGTCGTGGGAATAGCGAGTCATGCTATCAGTTCCTAACTGGCTGAAGATCAAGTCGTGGGAATAGCGAGTCATGCTATCAGTTCCTAACTGGCTGAAGATCAAGTCGTGGGAATAGCGAGTCATGCTATCAGTTCCTAACTAGCTGACTGAAGATCAAGTCGGGGGAATAACGAGTCATGCTATCAGTACCTAACTGGCTGAAGATCAAGTCGGGGAATAACGAGTCATGCTATCAGTTCCTAACTGGCTGAAGATCAAGTCGGGGTAATAACGAGTCATGCTATCAGTTCCTAACTGCCTGAAGATCAAGTCGGGGAATAGCGAGTCATGCTATCAGTTCCTAACTAGCTGACTGAAGATCAAGTCGGGGGAATAACGAGTCATGCTATCAGTTCCTAACTGGCTGAAGATCAAGTCGGGGGAATAACGAGTCATGCTATCAGTTCCTAACTGGCTGAAGATCAAGTCGTGGGAATAGCGAGTCATGCTATCAGTTCCTAACTGGCTGACTGGAAGATCAAGTCGGGGAATAACGAGTCATGCTATCAGTTCCTAACTGGCTGAAGATCAAGTCGGGGAATAACGAGTCATGCTATCAGTTCCTAACTAGCTGACTGAGAGATCAAGTCGGGGTAATAACGAGTCATGCTATCAGTTCCTAACTGGCTGAAGATCAAGTCGTGGGAATAGTGAGTCATGCTATCAGTTCCTAACTGGCTGAAGATCAAGTCGGGGAATAACGAGTCATGCTATCAGTTCCTAACTAGCTGACTGAAGATCAAGTCGGGGGAATAGCGAGTCATGCTATCAGTTCCTAACTGGCTGAAGATCAAGTCGTGGGGAATAACGAGTCATGCTATCAGTTCCTAACTGGCTGAACATCAAGTCGTGGGAATAGCGAGTCATGCTATCAGTTCCTAACTAGCTGACTGAAGATCAAGTCGGGGGAATAACGAGTCATGCTATCAGTTCCTAACTAGCTGACTGAAGATCAAGTCGGGGGAATAGCGAGTCATGCTATCAGTTCCTAACTGGCTGAAGATCAAGTCGGGGAATAACGAGTCATGATATCAGTTCCTAACTGGCTGAAGATCATATCTTGGGAATAGCGAGTCATGCTATCAGTTCCTAACTAGCTGACTGAAGATCAAGTTGGGTAATAACGACTCATGCTAACAGTTCCTAACTGGCTGAAGATCAAGTCGGGGAATAACGAGTCATGCTATCAGTTCCTAACTGGCTGAAGATCAAGTCGTGGGAATAGCGAGTCATGCTATCAGTTCCTAACTAGCTGACTGAAGATCAAGTCGGGGGAATAGCGAGTCATGCTATCAGTTCCTAACTGGCTGAACATCAAGTCATTAGGGAATAGCGAGTCATGTTATCAGTTCCTAACTAGCTGACTGAACATCAAGTCGTGGGTAATAACGAGTCATGCTATCAGTTCCTAACTGGCTGAACATCAAGTCGTGGGAATAGTGAGTCATGCTATCAGTTCCTAACTGCCTGAAGATCAAGTCGGGGAATAACGAGTCATGCTATCAGTTCCTAACTAGCTGACTGAAGATCAAGTCGGGTAATAACGAGTCATGCTATCAGTTCCTAACTGGCTGAAGATCAAGTCGTGGGAATAGTGAGTCATGCTATCAGTTCCTAACTGGCTGACTGAAGATCAAGTCGGGGAATAGCGAGTCGTGCTATCAGTTCCTAACTGGCTGAACATCAAGTTAATTGGGAATAGCGAGTCATGCTATCAGTTCCTAACTGGCTGAAGATCATGTTGTGGGAATAGCGAATCATGTTATCAGTTCCTAACTGGCTGAAGATCAAATCAGGTGAATAGCGAGTCATGCTATCAGTTCCTAACTAGCTGACTGAAGATCAAGTCGGGGAATAGCGAGACATGCTATCAGTTCCTAACTGGCTGAAGATCAAGTCAGGGGAATAGCGAGTCATGCTATCAGTTCCTAACTGGCTGAACATCAAGTCGGGAATAGTGAGTCATGCTATCAGTTCCTAACTAGCTGAACTGAAGATCAAGTCGGGAATAGCGAGTCATGCTATCAGTTCCTAACTGGCTGAAGATCAAGTCGGGGAATAGCGAGTCATGCTATCAGTTCCTAACTGGCTGAACATCAAGTCGTGGGAATAGTGAGTCATGCTATCAGTTCCTAACTAGCTGACTGAAGATCAAGTCGGGGAATAAGCGAGTCATGCTATCAGTTCCTAACTGGTTGAAGATCAAGTCGGGGAATAGCGAGTCATGCTATCAGTTCCTAACTGGCTGAACATCAAGTCGTGGGAATAGCGAGTCATGCTATCAGTTCCTAACTGGCTGAAGATCAAGTCGGGGAATAGCGAGTCATGCTATCAGTTCCTAACTGGCTGAAGATCATGTTGTGGGAATAGCGAGTCATGTTATCAGTTCCTAACTGGCTGAAGATCAAATCAGGTGAATAGTGAGTCATGCTATCAGTTCCTAACTAGCTGACTGAAGATCAAGTCGGGGGAATAGCGAGTCATGCTATCAGTTCCTAACTGGCTGAAGATCAAGTCGGGGAATAGCGAGTCATGCTATCAGTTCCTAACTGGCTGAACATCAAGTCGTGGGAATAGCGAGTCATGCTATCAGTTCCTAACTAGCTGACTGAAGATCAAGTCGGGGAATAACGAGGCGTGCTATCAGTTCCTTACTGGCTGAAGATCAAGTCGGGGAATAACGAGTCATGCTATCAGTTCCTAACTGGCTGAAGATCAAGTCGGGGAATAGCGAGTCATGCTATCAGTTCCTAACTGGCTGAAGATCAAGTCGGGGAATAGCGAGTCATGCTATCAGTTCCTAACTGGCTGAAGATCATGTCGTGGGAATAGCGAGTCATGCTATCAGTTCCTAACTGGCTGAACATCAAGTCGGGGGAATAGCGAGTCATGCTATCAGTTCCTAACTGGCTGAAGATCAAGTCAGGGGTAGATAATCCAACCCTGACATGAAAGACAATGTTGCCAGTGCCACCTATGCAAAAAACGCATCTGTACCCGAGAAACCGAAAGAGAGGACGGATGAAAGTGACAGCCATTTTTTAAATGCATGTTTTGAAATCAAGAAGATGACTTTTGCTGATATCATGGAATTGACTGAAAGGACGCTGTAGAAAGTGTGGACAGAACCGTAAGGTTGAAGATTGTAATTTAAAGAAACCATGTCATGTATGCAGTGTACTCCATCTTACGATGAGAGGTACAGATAAGCTGCATATCTGTGTAAATTATGCAAATATTTATGTGAAAACTCAAATCCTATTAAGTCTATTGCATACAAGTACACTTGGATTTTTGTAAATACTCTAATAAATTTGACCTTACATACATGCACACAAATATGTCAAATCTTAGCTTGAGTAGAGGTTGATAGATAAAATAACTGAGGTACATTGAGAGGTTCTGTTTCAACAAATGAACTTGGCAACTTGCAGTCTTTCTTATCGTTTCTCATATTACAGATCAAATATAATTAAACACGTAAACCAACATTTAAACTTTATTATACTTTTATAATTTATGGAAAATGGCAAAATATTCAATTGAATTTGAGTGAGTTCGGTATAATTTATAAGGTTACTCAATGGAAAATTAGGATACCCAACTGAGATAAACACAAGCGAGTACATAACTCAATGACCCAGAAAGTTATCTGTAGCTCTGTACGATTCTGCATGATGCAATCCATCACCCAGAGCAAAAGGTATATTCCACTAGAGTGAAGCAGCCATCTGCACTTATTGATCAGCCCTCAAGGCCATGCTGCACAATGCTGAAGGTTGTTGATAGGGGTGGGCGATAATTCCGGTTAACTGGTATATTGCAATTCAAACTTCACAATAAGATATATTGCAGTACACTTTTCGTGAACTGGTTCACCTGATACGATCGGCAATTTCCGTGAATATAATCGGTAATTTTTGTGATGATGTATTTCCTTTATATTATTATACATTAATAGTTTTGAGAATGTTTATTGATCATATAATTGCATTTGTGTGACTTTTCAACCATATGAATAAAAAAAATAATAGATTGGTACTGGCACTTGCTTTAACCACTTCGTAAACAAACCGAAATGGGGGAAACTGCTGCAGACGCTTTTTCTCAAGTTCCAAACTTTAGAGCGAAGTCTTCAACTTGGAAACATTTTCAATTGATCTCTTGTACAATCACATCTGGGTCCTGACAGTGGTCAGTGGTATTGTTTCAACAGAAAGTAAACAATAAATTTTTCCTTATCCTGACTCATGCTTATTAATTAAATAAAGGATATAGTGCCGTATAGGAGACACAGGCGCTCTCACAACCAGCCCACAGGGCGAAGAAGGAGAGAGTGAGGCACGTGGGGACGGTGGCACCACAGTTTCCCGCCTAAACAGCTGGGAGGATAACTCTTGGCAGGAGTGATTATACGTCTGTTTTTATTGAAGGGAGCTTCAATAGGAGATACAAGTGTTCCACTACAGTTCGCAAGAGGAAGGAGACAAGCAAATAAGCATGAGTCAGGATAAGTATAAAATATCAATTTTATTCAGAAAATTACATTTTCATTACCTTAACCATGTGTTACACTTTCACAATATACTGCAATACATATTGCAATACGCCAACACATATCACAATGCGAAAAATTTGGCTATACCCAACCCTAGTTGTTGAAGTTATACTTCATGGACCAGGCAGAAGTAGAGAAGCTCATGCCGTCTTGGATGATGGATCCCAGCGAATGATGCTCATGTCACCTGTTGCTGAGCAACTGGGGTTATCTACAACACCAGACAAGATACTTCTGACCACAGTTCGACGAGAGCCATACATGTGTGCAGGTCAATCTGTTGACTTAGACATTTCCCCAAGAGAGAATCCATAGTTATGATTCTCTGAGAAAGGAGCTTTAAACTTGCCCTTTCTTAGTAAACTTATCCGAAAAAGGACCAGAAGACACAGTGGTCACATCGGAGTGATTTCCCCTTGAGAGTTATCATCCAAGTCAGACTGGTATTTCTTGTGGTCTCTGACAGTGCCAAACTGACAGTACCAGCTTATCCAGTTTGGACATGAAGCAACACCAGTGGCTGTTCATACCAGACTAAGATGGTCTCTGCAAGGGCCATCACTTATGCCACCCACAACAGGGCATCAGTGTTTATTTACTGCACATGAACCACATTGCCAGTGACTTTCATGCAGATGTGAAGACACTATGGCAGATGGATGTCCCGCCTCATAGCACAACAGATGTAACCTGTTCAAAAGAAGATCAACAGACTGTTACGGTTCTTGAATCTGAAATAGATCGAATCAATGTCAAAGGGGTCAAACACAGTTTTTGCAACTGCTGATTCCTTACTAGCAAAAGTTTGACGGACTGAGAAACACTTGCGGTGTGATCCAGAATCAGCAAAGATACACAAAAAACTAATTCACAAGTTAGAAGATGCAGGCTCCGTAAGATGTATCTCAACGGAAGAGGCGGAAAACAGTGACGAGTCATGTTATATTCCTCTTCAACTTGTGCATCACAATGATGAATCCAGACTTGTATTTCACTGTTACTATGAATCCAGGAGGGCAGAATTTGAATAAGAAGCTTTTACCAGGACCCCAGCTGGGATCTTCCCTATTGGGAGTATTACTGAGATTTAGATTTAGACAGACCCCTGTGGCAATCTCAGGGGGTATCAAAGGGATGTTCCAACTAGTTAGGTTGTTGGCAAAGGACAAGCCTTTTTTTGCGTTTCCTATGGCGTGACCTGAAAGAGTATAGAGACCCTGATACCTATCAGTGGGAAGTTCTGCGCTTTGGGACAACATGTAGCCTGTGTTGAAACATTTGCACTCAGAAAACATGCACGTGATAACCAAGAAGTTTACCAATCTGTCACTCAAGCATGTGATGTGGATAACTGTCTTCAGAGCGTACCCACCACCTCTGAAGCTACAACCTTGTGCATTTCATGAGTCGTGTAGTGGATTATGGAGGATTTCATGTCCGGCAATGGACTAGTGATGACTGATGTCCCACCTGAAGATAGAACAACAGGTAGTGAACTATGGCTAACTCTGGGCGAGGGTGATTTTGGCAAGCGCTTCCATGAGGCAGCAGGGTCTATCTGAGCTCCTACATTTTCTCTGAATTCTGTACTTTATTCTCATGTCATGTATGGCATATTCACAGGATATACTGAAGGAATATTGCTGTGAGTATTCACCCTAAAATGAAGATTTTTCCTTATCCTGACTCATGCTCTTTTTGCTTGTCTTCTTCTTCTTGCGGGGCGGTGGGGTAGCCTAGTGGTTAAAGCGTTGGCTCGTTACGCCGAAGACCCGGGTTCGAATCCCCACATGGGTACAATGTGTGAAGCCCATTTCTGGTGTCCCCCGCCGTGATGTTGCTGGAATATTGCTAAAAGCGACGTAAAACCAAACTCAGTCAGTCAGTCTTCTTCTTGCGAACATAGTGGAACACTTGTATCTCCCTATTTGAAGCTCCCTTCAATTTAAAATCACTAATCAATACTCACCAAGAGTTGCCTCTCTTTGCCCCTTTTGGCGGGAAAGGTGGCGCCACCACATCCCACATGCTTCACTCTCTCCTTCTTCGCCCAGAGAGCAGGATGTGAGAGCGCCTGTGTCTCCCTACGGCACTATATCCTTTGATTATTCTTACTTAGTTAACTCTACAAGTCTCTTATAGAGGTTTAGCTAGTATCCTTCAACAATATGGTTTGATATTTATTCGTATTTACTCGTATTTACTGCTGTTTATTCGCGGTTTACGCCGTGATTGTTCAGTAGATTACGTTGATGAAAATCTGTACTGTTTGCAAGTTACGTTTTTCTGCTGCTGATCCGCATTTAATATGCCCTAGCTGTACTGTACCATGTGCTTTCAGTTCACTTTGCAGTTTCTGTATTAATTTATCTAATTCTGCTTTTAACAAATATTTACTTTGCATCCTGAGACGCGCAGCAGATAGGTCACGTAAACAGAGTCTAGGCATGGCTAATGCTACTGAACCCCTCACAAGTCAACTGCTGTCGGACGACCCCCCCTCCCGTCTGGTGTTCCGCTGGAGTTACCCTCGGAGGAGAGACGTGGGACGCAGTCCGCCGTCTCCAAGAAGCGTCCTGCATCACCAGACCTCCCGTCGTCACAGCTTAAGACTAAGAGGGCATCTATGTCACAACGCAGACTCCGCACCCCCAGGGCAGCGTCTACTACCAAGGGGAAAACAACGCAGTCAGCAAGAACTTTCTCAGCCGAGATTGTTCCCGCAGCAGAACAGGGCCTGTATGATGAGCAGCCGCTCATCATACCTGATGTTCATCGCAAGAAACGACCGGTGTCAGCTACAGTGACGTCAGCGCAGATCCTCAATCAGCCCGATGTATCAACGCTGAGGACTGACGATCTTCCCATGGGTCCCGTCGCTACCAACGCAGATAGGGCAGCTACTACAACTTCGCAGACCGTCCCGGGCGACCTGGTTCAACAGATTATGAAGTTGATGGAAGACCGCTACGGACTGGAGAAGAAACAACCAGCCCAGGACCTGAGCCTTCGCGAAGGCTACACCGCAGACGTCACCCCTGAGGGACCCCCCGTCAACGTAGCGGCTGCTACCAAGTCACCACTGAGGGACCAGCTTGCGCGAAGGACGTCACAGTCTACCTCTGCGAAGGACCCAGACGATCAGCGTTCGCAAAGGCCTTCGCGAAGGACACCTAGATCGTCACCAGCCTCGGACTCTGATGATCAACGTTCGCGAAGGCGTTCGCGAAGAAGGATCCTCTCATCCCCGGACTCTGCCTCGGACCACCAGCCTTCGCGAAGGTCAAGTCGTCACTCCCCAGGACCGGACTCAGATGAAGCTTCGCGAAGGTCTTCGCGAAGGACTCCAGTTACAGACTCCAAGTCATCTTCGTCTAGAAGGTCATCGAGGGATTCCCCAAGAGCTTTGCGAACCTATCGTCGCTCACCACAACGTAGATCTCTGCAAAGGTCACCTTACAGACGCAGCTCGTCAGGCCGTTCTCCACGTCGATCTCCTCGCCGTTCTCCACGTCGATCGCCTCGCCGTTCACCTCGTCGATCGCCTCATAGGTCTCCACGTAGATCACCACGCAGGACACCTCATAGATCACCACGTCGCTCGCCTCATAAGCCTCCGCGGAAGTCTCCAGTCAGGTCTCCTCATACAGCGCCATGCACAGTTGTTCAAGTATACAGAACTCCACCTCAGTCACCATCGGAAGAGTATCATCGACCTCTTACCAACGCTCCGGATACCGAAGATGATGGAGGCATCATATTCTCCGACGCAGAGATACGCTACTTGATGGCCAACAACCTGGACCTGGCTTCGCCGTCTAAAGACAACAACCCGGCTCACACCTATCTCATGAGGGAGGACGACGCAGACACGATCACCCTACCTCCGATTGACCCTATAGCAACGGTTCCACAGAACTTGGATACAGCTTTCCAAACAGCCACTAAAGCTGAGGCGCCGCACTTACCTCACTTCAACGCCAAGAAGTTCTTTGCTCATAACATGGACCCATTCTACAAAGCTCAAGAAATCGACGATAACTTTAAAGTCATCAACGATGCCAAGGCCAAGACGTACAAGATCGAGGATCGCAAGCTGGCTCAAGTCGAAACTATGACCAGAAGAATGTTTTTGGCCTCAACAGATCCAGAACCATTAATGAAACTCTCATCACTAGATTCCGAGATTCTACATCAGAAGACGACAGAATGATATACTTGGCCCTCCTTATGCAGAAGAAGGACCAGCAATTCATGACGGGTCACCTTTCATCCATCTCAGCAGCTCTTACTCAGGCTCGTCGTCAAGGTCTCCTCACCACCTGTAGTTGGGGTGAACAGTTCACAGCACCTCTATTCACAGCCCAATGGTCAACGCCTTCCATCTTCGCTGGAGGAATTGATAAAGTCTCTAAAGAAGTCATCAAGGATTCAAGAGAAGTCCTCATGATTAAATCGATTGACACTCTGACTAGCGTCATCAAGCAGACATCACAGAGATACTCCGGAAGATCGAAGTTCACTGGTTTACAGAGAGCACTGGACAGGAAGATGGCCGGATCTAGAGGTGGAAAGGACTCTTTTTGCGGCCCATTCGGCAATTACAGGGGAGGATCTGGAAGAGGCAGGGCACCCAGAGGCTCCCGCAACTATCGACGATGAAAGACGGGTTCGGAACGACTGGAGTCTTCCACCCCCAGCCGTTCCTGTACAACCTTCACAAGTGGGTGGACGCCTTCAACTGCACTGGGAGAACTGGGGAATACTACAAGATCCATATGTCTCCAACATCCTTCAACACGGATATCGAATCCAACTACAGGCCACGCCTCCGCTTACAGTCAACCCTCACAAGTTCGACTTCCAGGCACAACAACTACTAAAGTTACGAGAAGCTGTTTCATCTCTCCTAACCAAGCAGGCCATAGAAATCGTGGATCAAGTAAACATCGAGCCAGGTTTCTACTCCCCAGTTTTCCTAGTGCCCAAGAAAAATTCCAAGGAGAATTCCGACTCATCTACAACATGAGCATGTTCAACAGGGATTATCTACGCAAACCGCCAACGTTTCGCATGATACATCTACCTCAACTACTGCACCTCGTTCGTCTGATGGACTACATGGCCAGTATAGATCTACAGGATGCCTACCTGCATATCCCGATACATCCCGACTCGAGGAAGTACCTACGGTTTACTCTAGACGGGCTACATTACCAATGGAGGGTACTACCATTTGGAATATCATCGGGGCCCTGGTTGTTCACAAGAGTAACGAAACCCATCGTTACTTACCTACATCGTCAAGGGCTACGCAGTGCTTTCTACCTCGACGACGGGGTTCAAGTAGATCAAGATCCAGAGCGTCTCAAACTACAACTGAATTTCACCATCAAGCTACTAACACAGCTAGGATGGTTAGTGAATCTTCTCAAGTCGGACCTAGAACCTACGCAAGACCTGCAATTTCTAGGCATTCGATTCCTCACGACACAGAATCGTATCGTCGTACCAGAGGACCGATGGCTCAAGATCCAACAGACCATTCCACAAGCCTTACTCTCTCCGTTACCACTACGACAGTGGCAGAGTCTGTTGGGTCTCCTCACGTCAGCACAAGACATGACAGCCAGAGGCAGACTACAGTAACGCCCGTTACAGGTCCTCATCAACGCTCATCTCGACGACCTTCAACCATTCGGTCTACCGAATTACCTCAGACCTCATCTACTTTGGTGGACCAGGAGGTCGAATGTTTGCAAAGGCATCTATTTAACAGAGCCGGAGTTCAAAACCCATCTCTATGTAGACGCGTCGCTCCAAGGTTGGGGAGCTCATCTCACCAACCGGATGGCATCAGGGTTATGGAACCAAGAAGAGAGCAAACTGCACATAAACATGCTCGAAATAAAAGCAGAAATCAACGCCCTACTTCATTGGAGCACCATTCTACAGGATGCGCACCTAATGACCCACACCGACAACTCAACAGTGGCGTTTTATATAAACAAACAAAGTTCAACGAGATCATTGAACCTATTGACTCTATGCTTCCAACTGTTCGATCTGATCGACGATCTAAACATACATGTCAGAGCATGCCACATTCTCGGAGCCAAGAATCAAGAATGTACTAGCAGACGCACTCTCTCGGCCATATCTACCGTCACCGACGGAATGGAAACTCCACCCAGAAATCTTCGCTCAGATTATCATGGAAATAGGAGCTCCATTAATAGACCTATTCGCTAATCGCTTCAACAATCAGCTAACAACAATCATCTCACCAGTCCCGGATCCACAAGCGTGGGCAACGGACGCTCGAAGCATATCCTGGGAAGGCCTCAACGCGTATGCGTTTCCGCCGCCAGCGCTAATACCAAGGGTGTTACAGAAAATCAAGACAAACTCAGAGCCTCCAACTGATTTTGGTCGAGCCCTACTGGCCAGCAAGAACGTGGTTTCCCATTCTAATTCAAGAAATCTGACAACCAATACTACAACTACCAAAGCGCTCGAATCTACTTGTACATCCTCACACAAAACAAGCACACGAAAACCAAGGAGCATTCCAACTTCAATGCGTATGGACTGTATTAAAGTGTGTTTAAACAAGAGAGGTTATTCAGCCAGAGCGGCAAAAGCAGTCACGCTTTGCTTTGTTAACTCACGCCAAGAACTTGTATGATGACAAGTGGCACAGTTTTGAGACATATGCTGCTAAAAAGGGATTTACAGCTAGAAATGCTACACACCCTCAAGTGGCAGACTACCTTTGTCACCTACGACAAACCAAACGTCTAAAAGGCTCGACACTATCTACATATCTCGCAGCATTAAGTTCAGTGATAACTATGAGAACGGGTGTCAAGTTAACGAAGACGCCAGAGTTACTGGCCTTACTACGTTCATTCGATTGGAGGATCAGAAACAGAGATTTCAAGGCTCCAGCATGGGATCTAAATATAGTGCTCCAACACCTCACAAGTGAGGCTTATGAACCACTGGAATCAACATCGTTCAATTTCTGGACGAGAAAACACTGTTCCTGCTATCCCTAGCAACGGCAGCCAGAGTATCAGAAATCCACGCTCTAGACTCACGAGAGAACACGTTTTGATGAGAATCAAAACACAGTGCATATGGCACTGCGATGGGACTTTATCGCCAAGAATCAAATGCCAGGTCAACCAGACAGATTATTCCACGTTCCTGCACTTTCCTCAATACTCGGACCTCATGATACGCTTGATCTATCATTATGCCCAGTGAGAGCACTCAAAGTTTATTTACAAGCGATCCAAAAGCGAGGCGAAGAAAACTCAAGCGGTTATTCATCCCTCTATCTACAGCGACTGAGACCGAAGTCTCACGTACCACCGATATCGATATGGATCAGAACTGTCATACTTCGAGCCTACAAGGCTGCAGGACTCGACCCTCCAAGAGCATCTAATCCTCACCGAAATCAGAGCACTGGCTCGGACACTCGCTCGCTACATGGAAATTGCTCGTTGAATACCTTTATGGAGGGCTGCTTTTGGAACCGACATGGTGTTTGCTAACCACTACCTGAGAGATATCGCCACCGAGGACGTCTCAGGTATTCACCATTCGGACCATTGGTTTTAGCACAGCAGTTGACAGTTCCTCAGAGGCGATGAGACATAGTCTCACGAGATTATATCTGTATATACTATATCAGTATTTATCAAGCTTACAAACTCTCACGGAGTTTTGCTAGTTGTATATCTTAAGCCTACATTAGTCTTAAAACCCAGTACCTATGTTACATGTACTATTGGGTGGCTTCTCCACTTTGGAGTCACTTATTCCTATATTATTTTAATATTGTAGTACCCCCATCTATGGCAGCTGGTAGAACTTATGTATGATAGCAGCAGAAATTAATTTAATTACAGTGCCATTATGAAGTTCCCGTGAGGGGGTTATTACATCTAAATCACTAATTAAAATCCAAAGTATCTGTTCCCACCTCCGATTCCGTCGGATTCTACAAGCAAAAAGAGCATGAGTCAGGATAAGGAAAAATATGTAATTTTCTGAATAAAATTGATATTTTATACTTATCCTGACTCATGAGGTAAGCCCTCCCATCCTCCCCACATGACACTTTTGGATTTCCCTGAAAATTCAAGTGTCGGGCTTGTTAAACAGGAGAGAGTGAAGCATGTGGGATGTGGTGGCGCCACCTTTCCCACCAAAAGGGACAAAGAGAGGCAACTCTTGGTGAGTATTGATTAGTGATTTTTAAATTGAAGGGAGCTTCAATTAGGGAGATACAAGTGTTCGACTATGTTCGCAAGAAGAAGAAGACAAGCAAAAAGAGCATGAGTCAGGATAAGTATAAAATATCAATTTTATTCAGAAAATTACATTATTTTGCAATATGGATGATCTATATTTTGTTGCATATTTCAACAAAATTTGTATCAAATTTGTCTCTCGGACACTGTGACTGCAAACTCACTTCTACCAGAGCAAGTAACATCTATTATCTGTCAATCAGCTACTCGAGCCAATCCAGTGACTGTGAAGTAATGATAAGCTATACAAGACAAATGCTTCTGGACATTGGCAATCTTCTCAACAGTGTGACCACCATCTTCTATTGTCACTCAAAGTTCGTGTTAGAAAACCTCCATCGCTAAGACATGGCTACCAAGAATCCAGGCACTCTCACAAGCGTAAACAAATACGAGGGAGGAAAGCTGGAAGAAAGACCAGAGTCAAGTCTAGTAACAACAGTCGATCAACCCCTCGTGGCATTGAGAAAGACAGTTATCTATTTCACCTTCCAACAAAACATCAACCAAATCTTACTGTTGTTTTGCTAAACATATATCCTCAGGAATAAGTGCATTGATATTTTAGATCTGATATTATCTGAGAATATTGACATTTTATGCGAACAAAGACTTGGCTTAAAGAAATTGAGGCTCTTATTTCTGCCATGACGCCAGCAGGATACAAGCATCACCACAAAGCTAGGAAATCTAGAGGAGGAGGAATAACTGGAACCTACAGGGAGGACTTTCATGTCACTTTCTCCTCAGACCCTGAATCACGTCTTATGAAACCACAGAGTTCATCACTTCGTAGATTCATTGTCATACATCAGCCACCCCCTTCCAAAAAGAATCATGTTCAATGAAGATTTTGCTAAATTTCTTGAAATATTATGCCAAAGTAAAGGGAGATTAATCATTCTTGATGACTTCAACATCCGCTATGATAAACCCAATAATCCGGATACTAAGCACATGTTCAAACTTCTTGATACCTTTGACCTAAGTCGGATCATAACAGCTCCAAACCTGGACATACCTTGGACTAGGTAATAACCCGTGAATCCGAAGAAGCAATCACAAAACTCAAGTTCTTGATATCCAAATATCAGACCATTCTCTTGTTACACTGGAGTTGGACACCACTAGACCTCCGTCCCCGACAATATCAGTGACATGTAGAAATAATTAGAACATTAACAAACAAGCTTTCAGAGAAAAACCATTTAACTCTGAGCTGTTACAATCTTCCCTGAATGACTGATGAAGTATCCACTCTCTATAACTCTGTGCTAACTCAAACATTGAACAAACATGCTCCAGAGAAAGTGAAGAAAGCACCAAAGAGATTGTTCTCATGTTGGAGTTAACTCTAGAAGTCAGACTTGCCAAATCTGAATGGAGAAAAGCAGAGAAGAAATGGTGGAATTCTAACCTTGAGGTCCTTAGACAGATACTAGTATATGTGAAGGCAAGAAATAACGTGACATCACTGATCAAGAAAAGTAAAATGAATTTATGAACATCAAAATAAATTACGCTTCCTTGAATCCTGCTTCTATTCTCCTTGATGGGCAGAAATACTGTGAAACCTCTCCCTTTTGGTGACAGTATGCAGTCAATAGCTCAATCTTTTTCTAACTACTTCAACAACAAAATAGAAATCCGAAAAAAGTTGGACTCGTTTTCTAGACCGGGAAATATCCATGTTACCATGTTCCACGAGGGCAACCTTGTCACCCTTCAGCCATTTACAGAGGAAGAGGTGATGTTACTCAAGCCTACAAGCACTGTGGACCCAATCACAACTAGATCGTCTATGAAAATCTTGACATTCTTCTCAGACCAATTACTTGTTACCACCAGTCTGACATCAGGTGTAATGCCATCTAACCAAAAGACACCAATTGTCAAGCCACTCCTGATGAAACCTGGATTGGACAAAGAAGCCTATAAGAACTACCCACCTGAAATACCCCTACTATCTGCCATTCATGAGTAAGCCAATTGAAAGATCTGTTTGTCACCGTCCCAGAATAGTTTTATTAGCCAGTAAAATTGCAGGTGTATCTTTTGCTAACCTAAATGAAATATATGAAGAAAGAGTTCTCAAGTCAGCCTGTAAGATTATATCTGATCCAGATCATCCCATCTACTATGAGTATAAATTACTGCCTTCTGGGCGTTATAATTTACCCCGTTTTAAATCCAATTCGTGTCATGAAATCCTTTGTTACCTGCCAATATTAATCTTTTAAATGATTCCTAGTGTTTGTCTTACCTTGTTAGCGTGTTATTTGTCTGTTATTTATTACATGAAAATAATTTAATCATTTTATCACAATGTTTGAGCTCTGTACTTTACACAAGAATTCCCTCACGGGTACTAAAGTATTGTCATTGTCTCTCTTCACACCTGCACCATCCAGGACGTAAGTATATCAGGTCAACCAGAGACAGTTACTATCCACCTCCCACATTCAAAAGGTGACCCACGAGGTTTCGGCATTTCTGTAGTTATTGAGGCAACACCTGGTCAATCCACATGCCCAATAGCAGCCCTTAAGGCCTATTTGCGGGCCCGCCCACTAGGCCCTTCTCCAGCGTTCATCCATTTCGACCATACTCCGCTAACCAGGTACCAATTCCAAGCTGTACTAAAAAAAGCCTTGGCCCTAAGCTCCATAAATACCGAAAACTATTCTTCACATTCATTCCGTATTGGAGCAGCAACTACAGCAGCCATGAATGGGGTACCCCCACATCTCATCCAGCAGTACGGCAGGTGGAAGTCACAATGCTTTCAGTCCTATATTCGACTACCAACAAAATACATTTACAAAAAGTAACTGATATGCTAAATTAATCAAATCATATCAAGCACTCTCTTTAAATCTTCATACATTCGAACGACCTATTTGTTTGAATATGTATCCAAAGGGCACTGAGATTCTAACTCCTGTAAATGACTTCCGATGCTACTACTGCGTTTTCTTTCCAGTATGGATGGTAGGATCAAGCTACGTGGCAAGAGCCAGGCGAGAACTCCAAATGCATCAGAGGGAGTTGGCTCGCCACAGAACGATCCTGTGGCTTGCGAGGGGGGGCCTGCGTTGGGCAGAACTCGACCAGCTGATCGATGCCCAAATCCAGGCGATGCGGCGATCACCCAAGGCTGTAGTAATTCACCTTGGATCTAACGACCTTTGCTCCACAAAGTCGAGCCAGCTGCTGTGTGACATGGAGATGTCCATAAAGCGGCTACAGGTCCACCTGCCGAACGCCAAGATCTTATACTCAAACATCTTGCCACGCCGTTATTGGCAAAGTGGACCGCAGTAGGTCCAAACTAAACAGGCGTCTAGCCAACCATTTTACCCAAATTCCGAACTTTGCAGTAATCCCACATCCACATATAGTGGGCAAGGACCCATCCTGGTTCCAGTGGGAGGGGACACACCTTAGTACTAAAGGGGTTCATCAATTCGTCAGCGATATAAACGATGCCTTGGTACAAATTTTCAAGTAAGTACATATTAAAGAGGTAAGTGAATTTCTTATATGAGGCAATCATGGCGGGTACGCGTATCTTCAGCCTTAGCTGTATGGTGTGGGGTAGCACTTTTGTGCTAGGTGGCGTGGTTCTTGTGGGCTACCTTTCAACATAACTCATAAGAATATATATATGTTAATTAGGGTTTCCGGTTACCTTCTTTCCAGCAGGAACCTCAGCTGGGTTACCTTCTTACCAGTTGGAACTCAGTCTTTCCCGGGTTTTCACTCAGGGAATCTAGTAACAGTTAAGTTAAGTATCAGGGCCTGGCGGCGTTCGCTCCCAATTAGACCTGCGACGTTTCCGTCATTTGGGCCTTAGCATTAATTAGAGATTAGCAATTACACAGCTGGGCCTGGCGGCTTTCGCTCCCATTATTGACCCCCAGCGTTGGTCGGGTTGCGACGTTTCCGTCATTTGGGCCTCAGCATTCTTTGGCTAGTAACAATTATGTTGGCGACGCTAGTTGCCACATAGCTAAAATCTTTTAGGCTTATTATTAGCATTCTATTTCAAGATTGGGGTAGCCCACAAGAACCTCCACACCCTCGGCCATTAAATCCACAGTTGAGCCTCTGTTTTTCCTTCATTATAGTCCTCTTCTCAGGAAAGTGGGCTCTTACTGCAATATCATGCGATAACTATGCCTTATTTGGAGTAATGCCTTTGGTCAGAGAGTGAGAATTGCTTGTGCTTTCTTGGACAAAGTGGTAACAGGACCTGTAATTCCAGCTTGTGATTCTGCTGCCCTTCAACGTTTTTATGTTATGGTCAGAGATTGTATTACAACTGTACAGCAACTCAAGCACATGTCTGAATTAGGAAGTTGTGATATTCTGATGAAAGCTGCAAGACTTCTAGCGGACATGGTCACACGGTGGAATGACCATGTGAAATCAGTTACCTTATCACACCTATACATCTGGAGTGTAAGAAGTTCTGTGTAACTGCTACATGGACTCAGAGATGCTCTATCACAGATCCAATTATGTTCCTTCCCAAGCCCAAACACCTGGAAAACCCAAGTGAAGAAGCATGTTTTCAAAACTGAAACTGATGAACTCGTGTCCTGGATGGAGACTGATGCAAGCATGTCGCTGTTCCTCACCAATCACAGTGTGTATATTCCACATCTGATACGGACCATGATTAGACATCACCCACACAGGCAAAAGAGGCTTAAAGCTACTCTCTCTCTTATCACGCACCCAGTGAGAACTGAACAGTGCCCAATGTGTTCCTGCATTGTACATGGTCTTGTACACCACATTCTTCACCTTTGTACTGACAATGTGGTAAGCACAAGACGAGAAACCATGTGGCTGGATATTCTAGACATATTCGGTGTAAACACATATGTTCTGTTAGACAATATAGAACAGAAAACGCTGACCGAAGTGCTGCCCGGATGGCACACGTATGACATTGACACCATACA
Source organism: Haliotis rubra (assembly GCF_003918875.1). Classification (NCBI taxonomy): domain Eukaryota; kingdom Metazoa; phylum Mollusca; class Gastropoda; order Lepetellida; family Haliotidae; genus Haliotis; species Haliotis rubra. The sequence goes on along the minus strand of NW_025765114.1, from coordinate 4,578,627 downwards.
ACTGCTGCTACTGGTTGGACAGTTTGCATCTGGGATCGACTGGTCCAGTTTCACTTTCTAAAGACTCTAATTAATATATCATAACATTTCAACACTTGTGGCTAACAACTTAAGCTTTTAATATTCAATTAATTTTGTATCTCCAAATCTGGAGGAATTAAATAAACCTACCTACTTACCTACCCTTCTAAATGCACAATCTGTTCGAAACAAGTCACTTACTTTGCATGACCAAATACTTGAGCACGATTATGACATTTTTGTGCTGACAGAGACACGGCTCAAAGATCGTGATCAGTCTGTATTTGCAGAATTTCTTCCAGAAGGGTACGACATCTTACAGGCTAACAGACTCATCATGAGTGGAGGAGGTGTTGCAGTACTTTTTAAAAGCTCTCTCAAATCTAACCTTATTGACATCAAGTCACGGAAAACCTTCAATTTTATTCATTCAGCTTTCAATCTGATGAATGACTTTGTGCGGATGATATGTATTTATCGCCTTCCAATATCAAGAAAGCATAAGGTCACATTTGATGACTTCCTCAATGAGTTCTCTGATGTTTTGGAACAAGTGATGACAGATCAAGGTCATCTAGTAATTCTCGGCGACTTCAATATTCACGTTGATGTGGATCCAAATTCCCAAGCACAGCATTTCAAAGAGGTGCTAACCTTGTACAATCTTCGCCAACTAGTTACAGAACTGATTCACAGACGTGGTTGAACTCTGGACCTCGTCGTTATAACCTGTGATTCTGACAAGTTCCAAGTCATTGATGTAACCAACAGGTTTATCTCTGATCACTTTACTATAACCTGTACTCCCAACACCTGTAAACCTGGCCATGATCTTAAATCTGTCACCTATAGGAAAACCAGGAACACAGGCGTATCTGAGTTGTCTTTGGACATAATGACTAACATTGATTGCACTGTGGGTGATGTCGAATTAAAGGTCTCACGACTTCTCTTACCAACAACTTGACAAACAGGCACCTAAGAAAAATAGAACTTTTGTTGTTAGGCCAAATACTCAGTGGAACAATGATGATTTGTCAGGGCAAAGAAAACTCATTGTCGTAGAGTGGAAAAAGTCTTGAGGAGAAGTAAAATTGAAGTGCATCAGCAGTTGTATACACAAGCTCGTAATGAACCAAATTCCTCGCTAGCATCAGCAAAGGCAGCATTTGTTCTCAATACTATAACTCATAATAAACACAACTATAAGGAGCTGCACAGTCTTCTTGGTAAACTGCTACATGGTTCCCACGAGCAGAAGCTCCCTTCTCACACAGATGAACTTGAACTTGCCAACAGGTTTGCATCTTTCTTCAGTGACAAAATCAAGAATGTTAGAGCCAACATACAGTCAAATGCGTTACTGCATGAATCTGAACTGACATTTCAGGGTAAGCCACTGGAACACCTAACACCAGCTTCTTTGGCTGAGGGTTGTCAGATTAAGGATTTTCCATCAAAGTCTTCTCTGGACACTATCCCTACATTGCTTGTGAATGCTTTGGCGCCATGCTACCTTGTCATCATCAATACGTCTCTGGACACAGGCAGTGTTCCATCCGCCTTCAAGAAATCAAGTCTTGACACTTATGTCCTGAAAAACTATCGAGGAGTCTCGAACCTCCAATTTCTCTCTAAGTGTCTTGAAAAGGTTGTTGCTTCTAGGATGAAAACACATCTTGCGAAACATAATCTTCAGGAATCTTTCCAGTCAGGTTACAAGACTAGCCACAGCACCGAGACAGCTTTGGTCCGTGTCTACAATGACATCTTAGAAGCTATGGACAGGAAACAAATAACTTTGTTCCAACTACCTGAAACTCAATGATGAGAAAACGGAGTACCTAACACTGGGCACTCGCCATCATCTTGCAAAACTGAACCCTAAGCCTTCTATTAATGTTGGAGCATGTTCTGTCAGTGACACCCCAAAGGTCAGAAATCTTGGAGTTATTTTCCAGTCAACCATGACCATGGAAGAGCATGTCAGCCCTGTGTGCAGAAGCAGCTATTTTCATATGCACAATATTGGAAAAATCAGATATCTTATGACCTTGGACACAATCAAACGTCTTGTGAAAACTCTTATCAGCTGCCTCGACTACTGTAACTCTTCTTGTCAACCTCCCTTAAAAGATTCTATCATGTCTGCAAAGAGTACAAAATTCTGCTGCAAGATTGATTACATGCAAGTGACGCACTGACCACATCACCCCAGTTCTGGAATCTCTCCATTGGTTGCCAGTTCAACAGCGTATCTTCTATAAAATCCTGGTACTGACTCGTTGAGCCCTCTACGGGAAAACAGACCTCACTTCCTTAAAGAGCTCATCAATATCTACAAGCCATCGAGACCACTTGACTCCTGATCAGTTCCTCTTGTCCTAACCAGTATCCACAAGCAAAATGTGTGGCAGAGCCTTCTCCACTGTTGCACCTCAATTAATGGAACACTTTACCATCAGAACTCAAACCCACCATTTGTGAATCCACTTTTTAAAGGCTAATCAAAACTTTTCTGTTCAGAACTGCTTACTATATTTAATCATTTTCCCCTTTCACTCTACTGACTCCTAGATATGCACCAGTGAGCAGCTAGACAGATGGATACCAGGCGCTATACAAGTGAATTATTATTATTTGTAGTAGTAGCTGAGAGATCGTGTAGACTCTGATTTTAACCCTCATGCTGTCTCTCATGGTAGCAAAAGACATGGTAATGATACCAATAGGAATGACCAATCTGGCCTTTCACATACTCAACAGGAGAAAACAAGCGGAAGGAAGAGCACACTGTATGCAGCAATAAGTCAACAAACATCACCAAACTTGATTCGTTGTTCTCTATCGTCCACCACCATCCAAACAGAACAGACACTATTTCACTGACTTCTTAAAGGAATTCTCAGATCTACTCAAAGCTGTCACTTTAGAACCAGGAAATCTCATTCTACTTGGGAATTTTAACATTCATATGGACAATCAGTCTGACAATGATGCAAAAGCGTTTCGTGTCTGTTGTCCAACTTCAACTTGGAAGCAGGAAGTTAACAGGTCTACACATAAATCAGGACGCAGGATCTGATGATAGTCAAGGATAAATGCACAATGCTGGATTCTGTGAACATACATGACAAACAAATATCAGACCATTTTGTATTGCTTGCTCAGTTAATCTCCCTTAAGCAAGGCCACATCGTCAGTTGGTCACTTTTAAAAAAACTAGAACCGTAGATACAGGATCATTTTCTGAAGATGTTCAAGCTACCAGTCTGTGTGAAACAGTCTTAAGTACGGATGATGTCACCCTCAAAACGTCACTCTTCACTGAAACATTGTCTTCTGTTCTGGATACACATGCTCCTCTCAAAACCAAGAGAAATGAACCAAAACGCAATACTGGATGGTGCAACTATGACATCCGTGCCCAAAACAGATATGCCATTCTGTTGAGAAGCAGTGGCATAGGCCAAAGCTGGAAGTGCGCAGACAGATGCACAAGTCAGCAAGAAATGATGTTAATATGGCATTAGCTTCATCAAACGAACTTTCATAACCCGTCATATGGACGAGAACAGCAAAAACCTGAAAGAAATCTTTGCTCTTATGAACCAGTTTCTGAAACGTAATTCTAAGAACACACCAGATAATGCAGACTCCCGAGGAATTGACTCAAAAGCTCTCGGACTACTTTTATCAGAAAATTCATGACATCTTGAAACAAATCATAGTCAGTTTGAACAAGTGTTTATGGTAACTTTCTGACATCTTTCACGGCAACGAGCTCGAATCAACTCAAAGAGGTGATTCAGGAGTCAAAGACAAAATCCTCTCTAGATGCCATTCCAACTTGGCTGCTGAAGTCAATCATGGACAGTACCCTAGAACCACTCTTGGATATTGTGAACTCTTCTGGAATCTGGTATTGTGCCAGACTCTTTCAAGAAAGCCTCAGCTGCTGAAAAAGCCTAACTTGGATAGGAATATTCTAAATAATTATAGGCCTGTTTCCAATCTAATCTTCACCTCAAACTCAAGAGAGGATTGTATCTCAGCAGCTCATTCAACACTTGGATGAGAACAACCTACCAGAATCATTGCAGTCAGCATATAAAAATCAGCATAGCACTAAGACAGCACTAGTGAGAGTCCACAATGGCATTTTGAGAACAACGGATTGCCAACAAATAACACTGCTTGTGCCCCTAGAACTCTCATCTGCATTTGACACAATGGATCATGCCATACTATTCACAAGACTTGAGACCAGACTTGGCCTCACTGGATCAGCACACTCTTGAATCAAGAGTTATCTTCAAGATCGAACATGGTATCTGACTGTTAGTTCTACAGCTTCAGATACAACTTCTTCAGTATGTTGGAGTACCTCAAGGATCTGTTCTGGGCAAGCTCCTTTTCAGTGTCTACATTCTGCCGATCGGAGACACCATATGAAGTCATGGCCTCTGATTCCACTTGTACACTGATGACAACCAATTATATGTGTCGATTGAACCAGTCCATGCCCACCATGGTGTCCTAGAACTGGAAGCTTGTATTGCTGATACAAGAGCATGGATGGCTCTTAACTATCTCATGCTGAACGACAGCAAACCAAATACTTAAATATTGGATCAAACGAGCATCTTCAAAACTCCAAACATCACTCTGTGTCAGGATAGGCAACTGTGAAGTACTGGTGTCAGCCAGTGCCAGAAACTAGGGGTACTAATCCAGAGCAACATGTCCATGGAACAGCATGTTAATCAACTCTCAAAGGCCTGTTTCTTCCAAATTTGCAACGTCAGCAAGTACGATATCTTCTGGACACAGCAACGACTAAACTCTTGATGCAAACTCGCGTCACGTCATGACTACTCCAATGCTCGCTGTTTCAACATGTCGGCCTCACTCATGTCAAACCTACAGAGAATTCAAAATGAAGCACCAGACTAATCTCAAGAATGAAACATTCTAACCATATCTCCCCAGGTCTCCAATCTCTCCACTGGCTTCCCATCAAACAATGCATCAGCTTCAAGATTCTTCTCCTCATCCATAACTGCATCTGTTACGACAATTTCTGTACTTATCTCAAGGACCTTGTCACTTTCCACAAACCCAGTCAGTTTCCACTCCACTCAGCAAAATAGCAGTGGGTGATAGAGCGTTCTCCAATCGCAGCCCTACATCATTGGAACAGTCTTCCACTATCACTCAGGATGCCTATGACACCAACAAAGTTTAAATCTGATCTGAAAACTTATCTCTTACTCCAAGCCTTTCAATAATTCTAACTCATGAACAGCGCCACAGAGCACCTTCTAGATGGATTTAATAATATAAATTATTATTATTAAAATAGTCAAGTCCCATATATGATAGTGAAACTCAAGCACAGTCAGGTAAACAATCTCAAATCAAGGTTAAACAGGAATCACCAACTCATCAGGCATGGATTCAAACACACTGAAACACAAATGAACATGCCATGTGTGCTGTGTAGCGATGCACAGCATTTGTATAGATGTCCACTCTATGCAAACATGACTGTCGATGAATGTCAATTAGTAAGGGATAAATAATTGTGTTACAACTGCCTCAAGCCCAATCATATTGCGTGCATCTGTGCACTGTAGAGAAACAGGATGTGGTCAGCAACACCACACATCTCTTCATGTGAACTCATTGGACAAATCACAGCATACAGTCGTCACCTGATGCAACTGGTGTATTTCCAGTTGGTTCCAGTCCTGGCCTCAAATGGAAGGATTCTTCAGACAGCGGCACTGCTTGAATCTGCAAGTTGAGATTTCACTCATTAGTGACAATCATGGCAAGGATCTTAAGTCTTCAAGGAAGTAAACATTCACTGACTGTAAAAAACTTGCAATTCCGTAGGCAGAACTGTATACAAGGTTTCTCTCAATATACCACAGCATGTGCAATCTCAATGGGAGCATATTGGAAATTTGAACATCACAAATATTGAGTCATCTGAAGTACAGTTGTTGAGAGGACTTCTTTTGAAAACTTCCACTCTATACTGTGTTCACTTCTAAAATCTTGTAACTATTGTGATAGATGCGTCAGTTCTATTCTGAGAGACCACACCATTCTCGGCACTAGAGACAAAACAACACAACACAACAGACACTATTAAGATAAAGAGGTCTTACACTAGAAAGAACAATTGATATTTGCAAAGCATCTGAAAATGCCTCTTTACAATATGAAGCTCTTAGACCCAAAGTAGTAAACTGAACCACATTCGGAAAAGGTGAAAAGAGATACAAGGAGATATCACACTCCATCAACAGTAGACAACCCTCTAGAGACCATGGTGTAAAAGAATGATACTTTTTGCGGGAGAGTACATGTTATGCTCAAGTCTGAAGCTGAAGTCACTAAGGTAACCTTAGTGCAATGTTAAAGAATGGGAGTGAAGGTTAACCTTAGTAAAGGTTGCTTCGTGAAAGGAGCCCCTGGAACGAATCTGTGCAGCGACAGAGAAAGACAAAACTCTGACATACGTGAAGAAAGCTGTAATGTATGGATGGGCAGACACACCTCACTGCTTCACTGACACCCTATCATAGTTACTGTGATGAACTCCCAGTTGAAGATGGACTGATCCTGCATGGTGACAGACTAGTCATACCTGCAGCCTTGAGAAGTGATGTCAAGGACATGTTCATGCTGGTACATGGGTATTAATGCATGTCTTCACCGTGCAAGAGAATTAGTCTTCTGGCCCCACATGTCGACTGAGATATGACAGTTTGTTGAAACATGTGACATCTGTGCTTCCTACAGTACAAAACAATCACCGGGAACCTCTTAACATGCATGATGTGCCAAACCTACCCTGGGAGAAGGTAGATCTCTTTACCCTTTACCCATGTCATCCTGGGAGGAAGAATCAACCTTGTCACTGTGGACTATTTCTTCGAAGTAGACTACCTATCAGACACAACCAGTGAAATTGTGGTAACCAGATTGGAGCACCATTTCACCAGACATGGCATACTAGACAGTTATCAGTGATGGTGGGCCTCAATTCACAGCAGAGAAATTCCGAAACTTCTTCAAAGACTGGGTGGGGTATTCGACACGAAACTTCGAATCCTGGAAACAGTCGTGCTAACAGTGCAGCAGAAGCCGCTGTTAAGAGTTCAAAAACCTCCATGAAAAAATGCAGAGTGTCAGGAAAGGACCCTTTCTCGCCCTACTGAATGTGCTCACCATCGACTACAGGTTTGAATACAAGTCCAGTGGAGGGACTCTTCGGACGGAGAACAAAGACTTTAGTACCGACAACCCTGACTCCACTACTACCTGAAAGCACAACTCTGCGCGGCGTAAGGAAAGATGGAGAACAAGAAAATAAAAGTGTCAGACTACTACAACACCACCTACAGAACTCTACAGCCACTATCTGTAGGACAGACTGTAAGGATGCACCCTAATGAGTCTGGGAAAACAAGAGTGGAAGGAGGCCACTGTCAACAGAAGATTAAAGACCAGAAGAAACAAAGTGGTAACAGAAGAAGGCAGATGCTACAGACAGAACCGTCAACACTTGCGGGCTAAGTTCCGGTCATAACAAAAGAGAAGACCCTATGAATGAAAAGGTGAGTCTGCACACCCTCATCACCAAGGAAAGCAGACAAGATGGAGGGATGCCTTTTTACCTGTTTGTCCACAAGGGCTGTTCACATGGAATTTGCTGATTCTTTGGAAATGGATGACTTTATTCTGCTTCTGCGATGATTTATTGGCAGATGGGGTTACTCTCAACACATCTACAGTGATAATGGGACTAATTTCAAGGGAGCAGAAAATGAATTATCCCAATGCCGTCTCAGTTCAAGCAAGATAAAATTAGTGATTTTATGCTTCACAAGGAATTTAGTGGCATTTGATCCCTCCACACAGCCCACACTTCGGAGGTGCTTGGGAGAGACTGGTCTGTTTAACAAAGGTTGCTCTCAGAGCTACTCTGAAAAATACCCCTGTTTCTGAATCTGTCCTTCAGACTGCTTAAGTAGAAATAGAGGCTGTATTGACCCACAACCGTCAACACCGAGGATTGTACCCCAATCACACCAAATCATTTTCTGCTTGGTAGGCCAAAGAGTTTGACTATATTGTCAAAAAGTTGAAAAAAAGGGTTTTAAAACAAATTAACAAAAAAGTCCTACAGTAGATATTACATCATTCAGGTCCAAATTTTGCCTACAAACTACGCTGAAGTTCTGATGACAAGTTACACAAACTATTGATCCGTGCCAACCGTCTGTAGCCATGTTTCGTTCCGGCCTATTGACCACAGTATCTTCCTGAACCTTACACCCCCATTCCACTGACCATGGGAACCTCATCTGAAGCTCATCTGATCCCAATTTTGCAAAAATTTCCGCGTTCCGATGCGGTTCGATGAAAATTCACCCAACATCCTTTTTTGGGGGGTCCCTGTTTTCTGTAAAATCCAAAAGAGATCCAACATTGATAGGGTTAATCAGATGAAAGACTGGTAGCAGCCTGATGTCTGTCCGCCATAATCATCAGCGGCGTCCGACTGATCCCACTGCAGTCGGATTGTAATTCGAGGGTGACCTGACACTAATCTGACACTTCCAACACTCTCCTGACACCAATCAGACAAATCTGTTACTATTCAAAGGGTAATCGGACACTGACTCGGTACCGGTCGGATTTGTCACCAAAATCGGCAGTCGAGTATAAAAGCGGGCTGCACCTCCTGACGGTTCTAGTCATGGATAAACTTCTTCGCAACGCTGCAGCCCTGGGCTTTGTTTTTTATGCTGCAGCAACAAACTATGCAACAAGATGCAATGACCCTTGAGGTCCTGAGGAGGAGGCTGAGAAGACCACGTCATTGTTTGGTTCGAACATGGCTGCAAGCTGAAGAAGGCTGTTATTTGGGCACTACACCAGACTCGGGAATGAACTGAGAATGGAGGATACAACGGTATTCTTCAATTTCTTGAGAGTTACGCCAGAATCCTTTGATGAACTACTCCAGAGACTCGTACCAAGACTCACGAAGGGTCATACCAATGCCAGGAGAGCCTGTTAGCCTGCACCCTAAGGCACCTTGCAGCTGGCGATCGGTATCCATCACTGTCATACAGCTTCAGGGTTGCTCGAGAAGTTTATCCCCGAAATCTGTCAAGCCATATTGGAAAAGTATTCTGATGAAGTGATCCAGTGTCCGAACTGAACAAGAATGGCATGCAATTGCTGATGAATAAGATAGGCGTTGGAACGTTCCACATGTAATGGGGGCACAGATGGTAAGCACTCAGGAAACTGAAGAACTCAGGGAGTCTCTACCACACATTTCTTCTCAGTGGTCCTCATGGCACTTGTTGATGTGTTGACTTGTGGATAGACACAAGTGGTCAAGGTCACATGTCTGATGCAGATATACAATGCATCTGAGCTCAAAGAGACAGTGGAGAGAGGTCAAATAGGATTCCCCACCTGAGCCAATGACTAGTGACAACCAGAACATGCCATACTTCATGATTCATTGGGGATGATGCCTTTGCTTTGCGTACCCACATGATGAAGCCCTACTCGAGAAAGAATGTGACTCTTACAGAGCGATATATAACTATCGCATAAGTAGAGCCCGGAGAGTCGTGGAGAAGCGCTTTCGGAATACTGGCAGCCAGATTCCAGTGTCTTCAAGGAACATTACAACAACAACCTGACGTGCGTAGGCGAATAGGAAGTCGCTTCTTTGCCTTCTGTCCTCAAACATTTCTGTTCTTTCTTGGACCCATCTTCAGGATCTTGGTGCTGTAGTGTCGGCTGACCCTCCTATTGTAGTCCTTTGGCCGACAGATGACCGCTTGCTATGCGATATATGTCGGATGGCAGTTGAGTTAGTGAGCGATTACCTCCGATGTCACACTGGAGAGCAATCGGACGGTGTTAAATATCATGTTACCCTCCGGGGAGAATCGAATTGGTGATGGGCGACTATCAGGCACGTCGGGCACCCCGCAGACTGCAATCAAATGAGCGTCAGATGACTGTTAATCGTTGGATAATTATCAGATTGCCGTCAGATGTCGGCTGGACATCCGGTAGTTGCACGAATCTGACACACATCCGACTGACTTGACATTCATCCGACACTGACTCGATTTGCGACCGGAAATAGTGTCAGATGGCGAACTAAGCTCCGAGCTTAGTTCCTTCATCGGACGATTTCACCTCATCGGATCACGCCCGACACATCGGACACTGACCTGATAGTCGACAAACACAAATCGGATTCCTCAGACTGTGATACGATACTCTTCGCTGGGTTACCAGAAGGGAAAAACTTCGGTTCCAATGAGTGACCGAGGAGTCCGAAATCTCTGTGGAATGGGGGTGTTACCTCAATAAAAACAGCAACATGGAGTCAGGGGGTCATAGATGACAATGAGAAACAAGTCATCGACACACAGCTTGACAGCAACACCCAGTCAACAAGTTCGACAAATGAACAATCACCTGTACAACAGAAAGGTAAGAAAGTAAATTCCAAAACTTAAGCAGGTAATTCAAGGACTAAAGGCATTCAGGAAAATTCAGCATGGCCCAGTAAAACAGTTACTAACCAGAAGGTGAGCACCCCAGGCCCAAGTGATCCCACCAAGGAGAAAGGAAATACAAACAAGGGAAAAAGAGGAGTAAACAGTCAAAGCAAAACCCAGGCCCCAATCAGAATCAAGTCAGGTTCAACAACCAACCCAACAACCAACGTCAAGCAATGACGCCAATATTGTCAATCCTGATAACATTCATGCAAATCTTGCTTCCAAGAGAGCAAACAACAAATTCTATTACAGAGTTAAATGGAAGGATCTAGAAAGAGGGAGGACATGGGAATATGGCAGCAGCATACCAGACTCAATTCGGAGAGAATTTCATGTCAAGAAAAATGTGTCAGGATGTCAAACCATAACCATGGCATTGTGTAATCAAACCATATCCAATTGCCTCCAAACAACTACGGGAAATCAATAATTAAATAGAGAGAGTTATGGGCATTGAAATACTTCAAGGAGACTGCTATGTCAAGGCCTTGTGTGCCTTTGATGGAAATGGTCATCATTACCATACAGTTTAATTTTAATCTGTTCCTCCCCAACATCTACAGGTCTATTTGTATGAAATATTGAAAAATTACATTCAAACCCTTGAGTGAGTATGGCTGTGTCCAGTGATATGAGTAGGGGTCAACTTGATATGGAAGAAAGACCTAAGTAATGCAGGTTTGACCTTTAGAAATTTGGTAAAACCAGCTAGGGCTAACTGGGATGACACTTTGAACAAATAGGGTTTCATCTTTGTGAATGATCAGCTTTGTTCAGTGGGCTCTAAGGAACTGTTCATGACTTATGGCCAGGGTTTTACATGACGCGTGATTCCTGCATATTTGACGCAACAATTTTGTAAACGACTCTCAAAATATTATCATACGAGTCAAGCTTGACGTAAGTTTTATGGGTGGCCCTCACAATTCAGTTCAATAAAATCGATTTGATAAGCAAAAAATGATATTGTTCGATGATAGTTTGACTTTTACAGAGCTGTCAGATTATTCCAGAGAACTCAGAGGAGACAGTAATCCTGGCTGTGTGAATTGAACAATGCTGTAGTTTCATTTGGTGGTGTGACATACACAGTTACATACTGAGAATGATTAACACAAAGAAATATTAAAATTTTCATGACTCCCAAATATTGAAAATGACTCCCAAAAATAAATATTGTGAGTCACCATGACTCCCATTTTTTAAAGTCTCTGTAAAACCCTGCTTATGGCTCTGTGTGTGCGTGTGTGAGTGAGAGGGGTGCGTGGTTGGGGGTTCACCCATTTTGTTCTAGGTAGGTAGGAGTCATCAATTTTGCACACATGTACTTGGGGTGGGGGTCATCATTGATTTTGTAGGGGGGAAGGGGGCAATTACTTTGTACATAAATTTTATGGGGTCATTCACATTGTACATGCTTCTCCATAAAAAATCATCATCATCCCCCTAGCCATAAATGATGAACGGTCCCTAAGGGAAAGATTGGAATACTGTAATATATACACATTTTTAGCGTGTGGAGATGTTACCTGTAAATAGCATAAAGTAACAACATGCCAGTAAGGTCTACCTTTGACATGTCTTGAGCTTGAAACTGGAAGTGCAAGCGTTGAACAGCAGACCCCCCACCCAGAACTAAGCTGCTGCTATATGACCGTGGTCTGTAAAGAAGTCTAGACCAGACAATCCAGTGATTGACATCATAACAATCGTTCTATGCAATTTAGATACAACAAGAAGACAAAGTCATCAATATCCCCTGCAACAATGTCAACTTTGACATGGCAACACAATACAGGTCAGTGATGGTCAACTTGGGTTACTTTAAAGTTTAGGTTTTTTTCAAATTCTTGTTATCCAGCAATTTATAAGGATAAAGGCATTTCTGAATATGAAAAAATATATATACTCTAAAATTGACAAGCATAGAAGTTTCATAGCAGTATCTCCATTCATTCTTAAGTTATGCTTCAGAAATGTGGACAGATATGTGTATAACCCACAAAAAAGCACATCTCAGGATCATGCCTGGCATGTATATCAAGTTTGGTAAAGCTAGCACTCCAAACAAAATGACTTCTTTATAGAGTCGCAATTCAAGTCATGTTTTCATGGAAACCACAAAAAATTAAATTCACACACTGGTGTAAACACCACACACACACCCCTACACACCCCCCAAAAAAAAGAAAAGAAAAGAAAAAAAAATCACATCTATGGATCATGGTGAACATGTGTACCAAGTTTGATAAAACTAGCATGATATAGAAACGAGTTCCGTCCGTGCGTGCGTCTGTCAAACTTTTATTCATGATAGCTTAAGCAAACTTGGTACACATTTCAACCATGATCCCTAGATGTGCTTTTCAGGGGTTAGACCCAGATATGAATTTAATTTTTGCTGTTTCCATGGAAACATGACTTAGGCTGTGACTACGAGGATGTCATCCTGTCCAGAGCAGATATCCCAATTATATCCCCCGCAACTTCGTTGTTGTGGGGGATAATAACATGCATCAGCCAAGTTAGCGAGCCTAAACACCGATCCCGTTAGTTGTCTCTTATGACAAGCATGGGTTTCTCAAGACCAATTCTATGATGGATCTTTACGAGACACCTTTGACTAGAAATACCAGTTGAGAGTTGCTTTTATAATAACAGGAAATCGGGTCCTTTACAAGCATACACAGAGAGAAAAGCTCAAACTAGGAATATGTTTTATTTTCAAAACTCATACATAGCTTACAGACATTCACACATAGAATGCCGTAACATGGTAACAGTGAGACAGACCATATGGGAAGAAGTCTTTGACTTTTGACAATTACATTTAAAATTCACAGTATAGATCAAGCTTATTCCAACCCTTGCGAGTAGACAGATACTAAACGTGGTCAACTCAAACATTTGTCCATCTGACCAGTACAGAGGAATTTAAAGAAACAAGACCTCGACAGTCAGTTACCCATGAGTATGGTGTAGTGCCACTTTCAACAGTGTTCCAGTTATATAATGGCCGGTCATCTGTGAGGAAAGGCTGCCGTTATGTAACTCCTACATATTTTCAAACTTCGGTGAAGCCAATATGCATGGGTCAACTGGAAACAAACCATGGATCATAACATAGGATTCAAACCCATAATCAGAAGATCCTGTGATGACCAAGGGACATTACTCTGCAGTATTTCAATAGGGCATTGGACTAATATCCCTGACAAAATTCACCATCTTCATGAATCCTGAAGGAAGAATAGTGCAGGGAACAGGATGACAGACACTTGATAATCTTTCCATGTCAGTTTCACTTGATAATGTCTCATCACAATTTCACCAACACATGAAAAATGAAATCTGGAGAAATAAGCAGCACAGCATGTATCTCATACATAAACTACTGTCACACAGGCAATTCCATAGAACTCTTTTGAACATAAAACAACAAATATATACAAACAAGTTGATAGCAGTGAGTATCTGCCTGTGGCACAGTCTCTATCCATTACCACTGATTACATCCACCCAAAACAATGGAAGCACAATCAAGAGTGTTGATTATTCAATAATGATTAATAAAACAATCAGTTTTAACTGTACACAGATACTATCAAAAAACATTCCTAAAATTTCCAGTTTATCATGAAATCTACATCTTGGTGAATAACCTGATTTATTCATCAGTACTAAATCATTAATTGTTTACATCAGAGTGATGACTGATTATGATTATTTTAATGACACCCAATAGCTTATTATAAAAATAATACAATTTTTAGAAGAAAATGAATGGAGGCAGGGATGGATCAATTGTATGAAAATATTTTCTAAAAGAGATATCTGTAAAGGTCTTGTAGCTTAATGAAACTTTTCAAACAAAATAGTATATAGGTCTTTGTAGGATCTATTGAAATACAAGAATTATATGATTTGGGCAGAAAATGATTTTGAGAAATTACCATGTTTAAAGTACACAGATACACTGAATTTTAAGGACCAAAAAAGATATCTGTAGAAAGGGGTCGTCTTCTCAAAAGGTTACTCTTTGTCAAATCTGCAATTATACATCATTATAGTCTGTTTGCAGTGAAAACACACCGATGAATTTCACTTAAACAAAAAACTAAACCAAATAAAGTGAAATTAAGATTGCGAGTCCTCATAATTTTACCTTGCCAATTGGAAATTTAATTCTCAGAATTTTATTTAACTTAGGATAAAAGTTGTTTAACAAATGATCATAGATTGAAATCATTATTATTGGTTTGTATTACAAGGGGGTAAGCACAGTAGTTGGAACAGTGAAACAAATGCACGTGCGGTACGTGATGAGTTTTAACTTATACCAACCCTACTTGTTATCGGTGTTTCATTTAATGTGCATACCCCCATGTAATACAAACAAATAAAGCAATTTGAAACTAGGATCATTAGTTAAACAACTTTTATCGTAAGTTGAATAAAATTCTGAGATTTAAATGTTCAGTTGGCAATGTAAAATCATGAAGATTTGCAATCTTAATTTCACTTCATTCGATTTACATTTTTGTTTAAAGTAAAATTCATCGGTACGTTTTCTCCGCAAACAGACTATAGACAACATTTATTTTACCTTTTCAAATTGTTCTTGCTAGGCATTAATTTATATGAAGGGATTAAGTCCCTGAATATCATTACAGTTAACATGTACAAGATGGAGAGAAGGATTAGAGCACTACAATAGCATTGGTAATCCATCCTCATGGTCCCTAAAAGTTGATAGCTTTGTCCATGGTGCCACTACTTGTCTATATAACAAAAGACATTTCTACAAATTGTAATCAGGTGCTATGTTAATACATGAAATGTGCATGCTTTTTACTTTTAACTTTACACAAGTTCAGTGACATAAACCTAAGAAGTAACTTCAGACACTGACAAATAAAAACGTACCTTTATATTTTTATTACCTTCATTGAACTGAAATCTAAATCATGTATCAGTGTTTACTGAAGGTCATCATCAACCAATGCCAGAAGGCTTCCAGTTTTATGTATCTCAATCTCTATCTTGTAATACAAAACATATTTACCGGTAACTTAGAATATTAGAATTGTTGACAAAACGCTGATACAATGACAAGTTGCTTGAATAACCGAAGCGCTGTTTTTAGGCTTATTTGTTTACTGAATACAGCACTTGATAATAACGCTTAAAGCAATTACTGAATTTAATAAATATTGGAAATCTAAAATAGTAAACATATGATAGTTTGACTGCAATGACTTTAAATTCTAACTTTTAACAAACAACTTTTATGAAGAAAAAAAAAAGAAAGAAAAGAAAATTATGTGAATATTCTCATACACCAATGAGGTGCTGACTTCATCATTCAAGAAACACATTCACTACCTTAATATTTATCATTTTTTAACTAATTTATTTCAATAACGATGACTGATTGTGCTCCATAACAATGTAAACATAGCAGAATGAAATACATGTATATACATTATGATACAAATATAACACAAGGAATCTAAGAAAGCCAATTGCACTTATCCAGGTCTGTTGTTGTTTGAAGGAATGGCTACAGTATCTATACAATGTCCTGAGACGGGAGATAACTGATTAGTAACCATGGTAACTGGAATTTTATAACAGACTAGTCTTTCATTTTGCTCTCATCTCAACACAAATTAAGTATACATAACATGTGAATGACTGAGTATTAGAATGGTTGTACATATATTGTAACTTGATAAACACAAACTGGAAAATGTCTAAATTGCACTCACCCAGACTTTGAAAAGGCGAATGGTTTGACCACGCGAGCAGTCTAATAATGTCTTTATCTGTCCTCTGTCTGAAACTACAACTGTCATCGCTTCAGTAGCTGCTTATTACCTATGAGGCAGGATGAATTCCATCACCAACATCTATAAGCTTTGTACAGGCACTCTTTTCCACCACTAGCAATGGAAATCTTGCAATGTACAAATCAAGCCACTGCAGCTTCTAGCATGAAGGAAATCAGCCATTGCTCAGACCAATGAGTATGAAGGTTACATTAACTTTTAACCATCTATTGTAAAGTAATAACACATCATATTTTTCATATTTATTTAAAAAAATAATTTCTAGTTAAAGAGAAGAGAGTAACCGAGTCGCCAATCTGATGCTCTTCTGTCATTCCATGGAGGCGGCCATGTTTCGGTCTCGCAAGGCAACGAGAGCGTTAGATCGCGAGATTATGACGTACGCTACACACAACAGAAGCGCCAAATCGAAGCGTTTACCATTGCCGCGTCGGTAATACAGTGCAGTTCTCATACACCATGTTTCACAGCCTTGTGGTATCTACTTGACACTGTTTCAGTGTCAGGCAATGGTGGAACTCACACGAAGTTAGTGTACAGAAAAGCTGCATCTGATGCCAGTGATTTACAAATACACTCATCCCTCGCAATAACGCTCTTCGCGATACTGTGGTTTCGGTTAAACCACGGGGTAATCTGTGGCTCTCATAAAAATTCTTTGATTACAAAGTTTGTTCACCCCGAACGATACGACATAGTTTTTGAGTGGGCACAAAACACACAATAGCAGTTATGAATGTACTTGCCCTTTATGCCATGTTATGTACAACGAGGGTGTCTCATAACGTGTGTGTGTGTGTGTCACCCATGGACCCCAAGACCCGCGTTATGGCGTGAGATGATGTCATGTCAGTACTGACCATACATAGAGTTGCTACCCTGTTAAGACACATATCTGTCATGTGTGAGCGGGTGATTAAGGAACGTACACAAACCTGTGAAGCACTGCAGTTTGAGACATGACACAAATAAATCTCAACTGATATTGGGCAAGAGACCAAGGAGTCCCTACTTCCGCTCATGATCATAATCAGGTACACATGATATAACACAGGCATTAAAACAAGATTAACCCCAGCCATGGTTGTAAACATAGTAATGCTGGGTCGACCCTAACCTAGCATATGTGAAGCCCGATTGATCTATGGGGTCCTTGTTATGTTGAGCATTGACAGATATGCACAGGCAAATATTTCACTGAGCTAAATTGTACTGGATTTTGACCTAATATAATCTTGACTCTTGATATGCTAGGGATGTTACCATGACAATAATACACTTGGAGGTGATATTCTTCATATCTCTGGATATGATACATGAATGCATATCACTTGTGGGTGTCATATTACACATTCATATCCCCCTTAAAAGAGTAAGTTTTGAAACTCCACAAATATACTCCTCCATTTACAGAAATTATTAAATTTCTTATATACTTATCATAATAATGTTATCATTTTGCATCCATATAGGACCCTGAGAACTTCTAGTCATCTGAAGAGAGTTCTACATGGGTCCAATCAGAAGCTATGCTGGCCACTGTCTATGTACACATGTGCACAAACCACACAACAAATATGCTCCTGTTTTACTGTTATCACAGTTCTCCTACGTTTGGTGTCTGGTTTCATGCTAATATTTATGTTTTCCAGCCACAACACTGATATAATCCAGAAAACATAAACAAAAATATAGTGAGTCATAATCTGAGTTTCTTGCCGAATGAAATCTCTGATTAAAATCATGATTGCATCAAACCACACCACTATTGCATAGTCCACATTGTATGAGATACAGTGTATGCAAATAACAGACTTGTTTACAGACATGAATAAACATCAGCTCAACAAATGCCAGTCTTTCCTCATATACAGTGACTAGTCTTACACACAGTGAATACCCTCTACTGTCTATCTTAAACAACGGCAACAAAAACCATCATCACCAACAGGGCTGTCCAATATTAAAGATCATGAGCCAAAAACGATAGAAAACTGGTTGTGACTGGGAACTCATATAAAGAAATAATCTGTACATGATCATGTCTAGACCAGACAATCTAGTGATTGAGGTGTACATGCCATTGATCAACATATTCTAACTAACATATCTTCAAACTAAGAAAGTATCATCCTGAAAACACATTAACAAGTCTGCGAGTCAGACCATCCGATTCAGTCATTTTTATGAACCGACATAGGTCACCCTGGGCAATACCGAACCCAGCCCCCCAAACCCTTCCTTGTACCTGTAAGCAGAGGGTCATGATCAAATCATCACTCGAAGGCACAGGGTGAAGAACACATCCTATGCAGAAATAAAACAATTGGTATATTTGAGAATGTTGATTTAAAAAGAAACAAAGAATGTAACCTCCAAAAGGGTGTTATGGAATAAACCTTCTTTGACAAAAGAACCCATTATGTTCGTTGTCCGTAACTTTACATATTCCTTTTGTTTCTTATGACACATTATTGACAGAACTGACTTTTAGATAAACACAATAATAGGAATTATTGATCAAATATTTCACAAAATTTTACTTTTCCAGATTTTTTTCATCAAACAAATAGAATAAGGTTTACTAAATTAACGCTATATAAAATTAAAAGCTATGTTAGTTCATGATCATCAATGACACCTCACTGACAGTACTGTCTCAATGTCAGTTAAAAGCGAGACGGTTTCGTGAATGAGTAATGAACGAGTTGTAAGTAAGTGAGTCTATGCATGTTGTAAGAAGCAGCCAATGATATGGGTTGGTTGGTTGGTTGGTTGGTGTTTAACGCCGCACTCAGCAATATTCCAGCTATAAGGCAGTGAGTCGAGCAATAATAATCGAGTCTGGACCAGACAATCCAGTGATCAACAGCATGAGCATCGATCTACTCAGTTGGGACAGGATGACATGTGTCAACCAAGTCAGTGAGCCTGACCACCTGATCCTGTTAAACGCCTCTTACGACAAGCATGGGTAATTAAAGATCAATTTTAATCCGGATCTTCATGGGTCTTGTTGTGAGTGATGCACAGCACATACATAGACCCTTAGGGTGGCAAGCTGGTGTTCTGCTGACTACCAAGTATCAAAATCCAGGTGATGTACATCCTTAATGATAATGATAATTATATTTGAAACATATTTGACAGCACTGAAAAGACATCTGAAGACGTAACAAGAAAATTATGATGACAAGTGTGCTTCACCGGAGCAAGTACAAAACTTTGTTGGCACATTTTTAGGATTACAATCACAATTCTATGATCCTGGTATTTCAAATACCTGGCTCTCTTTCAAAAAAGAATAAAACCCTCACATATATCTTCTTAATCATAAGTGTCACATTAACTACAAATAATGCTTTCAAAAATACAGTCATCACAACTCATCTTAACCCACATAAACATATTTTCCATTCACATGAAAATAAACATCTCTGACACAGTAAAACCAAAATAAAATATTCCTGAACACTGTCAAACAATTAAAATAATTTATCTATCACATGACCTGCCAACAACCTATCAGAACCAACTAGACCAATGGTCCCAGTCCATCCAATCCCAGTCTGTGGCGGCGTTGAGAACAGCAAAGACTGCGGCACTAAGCACGGCACTGAGTGTCCACACAGTTACTTTCACTACCACATTCCTGCCATCTTGGACAACCAGCGCCCGTACCCCTTGTTTGCGCAGCCTCTTCAGAAGACCGTCAGGCTTTTGATTTCTTGCTGCATGTTGTAACTTCTTGGCTAACGAGGTGCTGAAGAAGGAATGAGGTATTTCAGATTTGTTGTTTGTTGTTTAATGTCGCACTCAGCAATATTCCAGCTATATGGCGGAGGTCTGTAAATAATCAAGTCTGGACCAGACAATCCAGTGATCAACAGCATGAGCATGACAATTGGGATATGATGACATGTGTCAACCATAATTTTTCTCTTCATCTTTAAGATGGAGGAAAGAATTCTTATTTTTTAAAGCTCCAAGGTTTGATTTGCAGTTACAAAGGAAAAGTGAAAAAAAAAATTAGAACGTAGGTTTGGAAACAATACCTACTTCCAAGGATAAAACAAGAATTCCAAACATCATATTTTAAAACAAGTCAAGGAGTGGTGGGATAGCCTAGTGGTTAATGCATTCTCTGATCATGCCAACAGCCCAGGTTTGCTTCCTCAAATGGTTCCAATGTGTTAAGCCTTTTTCTGGTGTCACCCTGCCATGATAATGCTTGAATATTGTTAAAAGTGGCATAAAACCCAACTCACTCAATCACTCACTCACTAGAAATAATCAAAATTTTCAACTGAACATTTCTGAAAATAAACGAAACAAGGAAGAGATTGGTGTGACTACCTTTCCCTGTACTTGATGACTGCCTCATTAGCTAGTTGGGTGGGAGGGTACTGGAGGTAGAGGTCCCC
Source organism: Haliotis rubra (assembly GCF_003918875.1). Taxonomy (NCBI): domain Eukaryota; kingdom Metazoa; phylum Mollusca; class Gastropoda; order Lepetellida; family Haliotidae; genus Haliotis; species Haliotis rubra. The sequence continues at coordinate 4,557,708 of NW_025765114.1, read as the reverse complement.
TGCCTTGGCTATCAACAGTTCAAAAGGTAGGTCATCTGGTATCTTGGACAGCAGGCTGTGCAGGTAGCACATCTCACATTCACAGGCCAGCAGCTCCTTCTCCCTATGTAGAACTATCTGTAGGCGGAGAGAAGGCACAGTGTAGGCAGTCAGTTTTATTTTTGTTTTTCAAGCTGCACTCAGGATTTTCTAAGCTACATGATACAACAATGTGGCCTCCGTTCTATGAGTGATACATTTGCTTAAACACTGCTTGTAGCATCATGATGTGCCAGTACAACAGATGCTCTGGTCAGGCTCGTTGACTTGGTTGACACATGTCATTGTATCCCTATTGCGTAGATCGATACTCATGCTGTTGATCACTGGAGATTGTCTGGTCCAGACTCGATTATTTAGAGATCGCTGTCATATAGCTGGAATATAGCTGAGACCAACGTTCATAAACACCACAAATCTGAAGTCAAACATACAAAATGTGGATCCTGTCAAGGCTAAGGGATGCAACTCTTTGGAACAAAATCACACACTGATAGGTGAGACTGAGAGAGGTGAAATGGGGTTGAATGTCGCACTTAAGAATATTTCTCTCATATGACGATGTGCATGCGTGTGCATGTTTGGCTGCTTATACTAGCCCTGACTTAAGCTGAGTTTATAGTGCTAGCTCACTGAGATATTATTCCGCAGTTAAGCATGGATACCACACTCAGACACATTGTACTGACTCCGAGCCGACCAGTCCTTGCCCATATTCCAGCTGTATGGTGGTACTCTGTATATAATCGAGTCGGGACCAGACAATTCAGTGATCAACATCATTAGCATCAATCTACTCAATTGGGATATGATGACATGTGTCAACCAAGTCAGCAAGTCTGACCACCCGATCCCGTTAGTCCCTTTTATGAAAAGCATGGGTTGCTGAAGACCAATTCTAACCCGGAACAATAACGTTATCTCCATATATATTTTCTGCCAAATCGTGACAAGGTTTGCAATTCATTTGTGATATTTCCACTCATCTATGAAAATACTAATTATCAAAAGAACATTACTAGGCTGTGAATGTTTCACTCTCTAACTCCCACTTTTAGGTCTTGTATATATTCCTAACTGTTGTTGATGACCTGAGTAGAGACGTAAGTGGAAAAACTCTAAATGACAGGTACACAGTCTGGGAAGAGTACTAAGGGGCAGGTATCTGGGTAGGGAATCTGCATCCGTTGCAGCCTTACAGGAAATAGTGGGTCTTCCAAGGTGGGAGTACTAGCAATTGATAGCAACACTGTCTCCACCAATTCTTCAATTATGACTACCAATTGAACAAGGATGTATTTTTCCCTGACACAAAGGTTGGAGGTTGTTTCCATCCAATCCACATTTATGACCAACAACAGATCAAGGATTTATTCTGCTCTGACATAAAGATTGGAGGTTGTTTCCATCCAATCCACATTCATGACCAACAACAGAACAAGGACATATTCTGCTCTGACACAAAGGTTGGAGGTTGTTTCCATCCAATCCACATTTATGACCAACAACAGAACAAGGATGTATTCTGTCCTGTGACAAAGGTTGGAGGTTGTTTCCATCCAATCCACATTTATGACCAACAACAGAACAAGGATTTATTCTGCTCTGACATAAAGATTGGAGGTTGTTTCCATCCAATCCACATTCATGACCAACAACAGAACAAGGACATATTCTGCTCTGACACAAAGGTTGGAGGTTGTTTCCATCCAATCCACATTTATGACCAACAACAGAACAAGGACGTATTCTGTCCTGTGACAAAGGTTGGAGGTTGTTTCCATCCAATCCACATTTATGACCAACAAGGGAACAAGGACGTATTCTGCTCTGTGACAAAGGTTGGAGGTTGTTTCCATCCAATCCACATTTATGACCAACAACAGAACAAGGACGTATTCTGCTCTGACACAAAGGTTGGAGGTTGTTTCCATCCAATCCACATTTATGACCAACAACAGAACAAGGACGTATTCTGTCCTGTGACAAAGGTTGGAGGTTGTTTCCATCCAATCCACATTTATGACCAACAAGGGAACAAGGATGTATTCTGTCCTGTAACAAAGGTCGGAGGTTGTTTCCATCGAATCCACATTTATGACCAACAACAGAACAAGGACGTATTCTGCTCTGACACAAAGGTTGGAGGTTGTTTCCATCCAATCCACATGTATGACCAACAACAGAACAAGGATGTATTTTTCCCTGACACAAAGGTTGGAGGTTGTTTCCATCCAATCCACATTTATGACCAACAACAGAACAAGGACGTATTCTGCTCTGACACAAAGGTTGGAGGTTGTTTCCATCCAATCCACATTTATGACCAACAACAGAACAAGGACGTATTCTGTCCTGTGACAAAGGTTGGAGGTTGTTTCCATCCAATCCACAATTATGACCAACAACAGAACAAGGACGTATTCTGCTCTGACACAAAGGTTGGAGGTTGTTTCCATCCAATCCACATTTATGACCAACAACAGAACAAGGACGTATTCTGCTCTGACACAAAGGTTGGAGGTTGTTTCCATCCAATCCACATTTATGACCAACAACAGAACAAGGACGTATTCTGCTCTGACACAAAGGTTGGAGGTTGTTTCCATCCAATCCACATTTATGACCAACAACAGAACAAGGACGTATTCTGTCCTGTGACAAATTCTGCTCCTGACACAAAGGTTGGAGGTTGTTTCCAATCCAATCCACGTATTTATGACCAACAACAGAACAAGAACAAGGACGTATTCTGCTCTGACACAAAGGTTGGAGGTTGATTCCATCCAATCCACATTTAGGACCAACAACAGAACAAGGACGTATTCTGTCCTGTGACAAAGGTTGGAGGGTGTTTCCACCGAATCCACAATTATGACCAATAACAGAACAAGGACGTATTCTGCTCTGACACAAAGGTTGGAGGTTGTTTCCATCCAATCCACATTTATGACCAACAACAGAACAAGGACGTATTCAGTCCTGTGACAAAGGTTGGAGGGTGTTTCCACCGAATCCACAATTATGACCAACAACAGAACAAGGATGTATTTTTCCCTGACACAAAGGTTGGAGGGTGTTTCCATCCAATCCACATTTATGACCAACAACAGAACAAGGACGTATTCTGCCCTGACACAAAGGTTGGAGGGTGTACTCACTGCGGCAGCCAGGTAGATAGGCATGAGGGGGTGACAGGCGATGAAGAAGTCGTACAAGCGGACAATGTGTTTGATATCATTCACTGTGTGACCAAACCATGTGATGAGCCAACTCAAACTGAAGATGGTTCCCAGCTCAGCCCTGTAATAGACACATCATCATTAACACACTCATTCCCCATATACACATGAGAGTATAGTACTAGCATAAATATCTGGATAACAGCACCAATCGTGTCATCCAATCACATACTTTGGTTCACTTTATCAATCCCTTTCCAGTGAGTGAATGAGTACGTTTTCGCCGCTTTTAGCAATATTCCAGCAATATCACAGCAGGGGACACAAGAAATGGACTTCACACATTGTAACCATGTAGGGAATTGAACCTGGGCCTTCGGCGGCACGAGTGTATGCTTTAACCACCAGGCTACCCCACCGAACAACTCCCTTTCCAAATCCTGGATCTGTTTCTCCACTGGCTTGTTGGACAGAAATAAACAATGTATGAACAAACATAAAATTAACAGGTATTTTACACCTAAAACTATAGTCATAAGTTTGTAAATGTAGTTTTTACAACTAAATATATTAGATAAATGGTTTTTAACTGGTATAACCTGTTTACCTTTCTAGATATGCGTAGAGTTCAGGATTGGCTTTGTGAATGATGGGATACAAGTAGTTCAACATGTGTTTGGTCCGATCCATGTTGGCATCCATGAAGTCTCTACAATCAAACAAAGCTGAATGAAAGTTGGAACAAAATACACAATTATTATACACAGTTGAGTCAAAGTTATTATTTCCGTTGTGTTGACTTGAAAAAGATGAAAGTTTAATTTCATAAACCCTGGGCGAAAATGTGCAGAGATTTTACAGGGGCAAGCACAATCCCGAAATGCTCTTGGTCTTACCGTAGATGATTTAGGGAGAGGTTTTCCACTAAGGCAAAGGCAATATCTTCTCCCACAACCAGAAGGAATGTCACACAGATGTCATGGTAACCCTGAAACGATTACAGAATATTTTCACACAGCGTATCCAAGCTCAAACAATGCACACATCACATAAGAAACTACCTGATAAATTGAGCAATTTTTTTCAACATAATAAATAGCTGTAATTTAACCCTCCGGTTTTCACATTTTTACTTCATCTCACAAAATATTAGCAGCCATTAAGTTAAAAAACATATCAACTAAAATAAAGGTCAACAGAACATATTAACTGTCAAGTGTTACAGCTTGAAGTGACTATTTGCATATGAATAGTAGCTTTAGGTCACTGTATGCAAATAAATATTTGTTTTAGGTCACTATTTACATATGAATATTTGCTTCAGGTCACTATTTGAATAATGTAGCTCAAAATGGGAAACAAATTTTAGTACAAAAACCTGACCTAATATAGGTATGAAAGATAAGATGCTATTTGAAACAAGAGAACTATGTGTACTATATACTGTCAGTGCACTCAAAATTACACCAAAAGCTAAATAAAGGGTCCCATTCACAAAGATGAACTCCAAATAGTACTGAATTGTTTTAGTTACATCTGCATTCCGCATGTTAGATAGAGCCAATACACATCGCAGGTGCAAATAACTGACAGGTTCATGTGGCTTGTCAATGTATTTTGAATGGGCATCAATATCAGCCAGGTGGAAAGGAATTGGAGTTATGTCCCTTAGTGCATCATCAGCTTGTCAACTTCAATAGATTTTCTGTGACAATATTGTCCACATAAGGTGAAAATGCATTGAACTAACTTGCAAATACATGCAGGTACATAACATTTTAATGTGGTATATGATAAAAAGGTTATCATATGGCAGTTTCCATATCATCACCCATATCAGTTCTCAACCATGACTTCAGCGCCCATGCTGATATGGGGGTCAAAGGTTGATACGGGGTAGGATATGAAAAACGCCATATAGTAACCACTTATGTCATATCCATGGGGATTAGATTTTGTACTCCCTTGTGACATCATTTTGAAGAAACTGCCACATCCAACACTGATATTAGCCACATGTCCACTTACAAGACATACTACTTATTATTGCAGGGTAGGACAGGCCTGGCAGTTTGGTCACAGAGAGATAGTATGTTTCAGTCATGGCTTCAAGAAATTCAATTTTAGAGTAAAATGTGAAGTCAGCAATTTCATCTGAAGACATTTTCCCTGACATCAAGTGAGTGAGTGAGTGAGTGAGTTTGGTTTAGCCGCTTTTAGCAATTGTCCAGCAATATCACAGCGGGGGACACCAGAAATGAGCTTCACAACATTTGGAACCCATGTGGGGAATAGAACCTGGGTCTTCGGCGTGACAAGTGAACGCTTTACCACTAGGCTACCCTACCACCCCCCTGACATCAAGCATGTCCAGCAAACCAATTATCATTACAGTATTTTCTGGAATAATCTTTTTTTCAGAATGATACCAGCCACTGCCCATATAGCTTAGTTAGACACTAAGTTCTGATTAGGGATAAAAAGATACAGCAAGGCCACAATACAATATGTATCATGACACTTAAGTCATCATATTATATGTATCACAATACTCATATCACGTGAAGACTTCTTGCCAATAAATATTTCAGAGCAGATTCCAAAGGAACATTGAGCTGTAGACTTATGTTTCTTGCAGATATTTTAGCGATAAAATTGAAAGACACTGTGCTTAGGAAACATTCTGTGACATCTGACTGACAAAATGAGGGATGTGGAGTGTCATTTAATGAGTAGTAAGTATTTTGGCAAGTGTATAATTCAGTGAGCGAAATAGTTTTCAAATTTTGCTAGCCAGTTGGGCTAGCTATGCCTGAAGTTACAAGCCCACAAAATAATTCACTAGTCCGAAATTGGAATAGACAGACGTTTCATCATTAAGCTGATAATATGATGAACAATTTTATCTGGCCACAATCTTGCTTGATTTAAAAGTGTGTTATAACTTAACAAGTCAGAGAGAGGGATATATATTCATGGAAACGAATAAGGGACGACATGAAAGTACAAGTATTCCTGTATTCTTTTCCAGGGTTTTTTCAGAAGGTATAATGCACTGTTAGTGAAATTCTGGAAATAAATAAAGAAACACTTGTACTTTTATGGGTTCCCTTATTTGTTTCTATGAGTATATTTACAAAATGACCCCATAAAAATTCCCTGTTCACTCGGGCCAGTGACTGTGGAAATTTACTGGCCCGACTGGATTTTTACTAGCCACGGGCTAGTGGGCCAGTGGCTATTTCAGACACTGGTATAATTCTGTATTGATACAGAAAGAGATGTATCAGGCATCATGTCATTGCATGAAAAACCATGATGCACAAGTGTCCCAGTATATCATATCACGACAACTGTTGACGAGTCAGTGAGTTTAGTTTTACACCACTTTTAGCAATATTCCAGCAATATCACGGCTGGGGACACCAGAAATGGGCTCCACACATTGTACCCATGTGGGGAATCAAACCCAGGTCTTCAGTGCGACAAGCAAACTCTTTAACCACCAAGTTACCCTACTGCCCCAAACTGTTGATGATATAGACACACTGCAACAGGTCATTTACCATGGTGATGAGCAACCCATTAGTTACCTGGTAGTAATGAAGTTCTTCATGCTTGACGAGAACCCTCATGATGCAGTCCACCAGCTGGTCCTGCATGGCCATACGATGAGACTCCTCCATACCTGCACAAAACAAGTTTACAATCTAGGTGTAAATTAGGCTTGGTTGTCAGCCAAGACTGACATTGAAATCCAGAAATAGTTATCTTATTTAGAAACCTAGATCTACCAAAAATAATTTTAAAAATAGCTAAATCCCAAATGAGCTAAGAACAATTAAAAATTTCAGAGTTCAGGCAATCTAGACTATCTTGCTACACGTAAGTTGGTCTGGCAGACAGGCCATTGTCCACTAGGCCTTCACATAACCATAAGTGACCCGTGAAGATCCGGGTAAGAATATTTGATCTTTAGTAACCCATGCTAGTCGTAAGAAGCGACTAACGGGATCGGGTGGTCAGGCTCACTGACTTGGTTGACATATGCCATCGGTTCCCAATTGCGCAGATCGATACTCATGCTGTTGATCACTGGATTGTCTGGTTTAGACTCAATTATTTACAGACCGCCGCCATATAGCTGGAATATTGCTGAGTGTGGCGTGAAACTAAACTCATTCATAACCACACGTCTTAGGGGAGCAAACAAGGTGAAATAAATATGTAGAGAATAGGAGGATGGGTGACTGGTTAGTTCAACTCATGGTGGACTTTAAAGCTTCTGTTCTGCCTCTCATGGAGCGAGTGTCACATCGTTAGTATTTCAGCCACATCTTGATGATAATTTACAAAACTATTCATCATATGAATAAACTGATTTGACAACACTGTATGCACTTATTTTACCGACTTGTATTAGTGAAACATATTTTTGGGATATAACTTTATGACATTAAATAGTGTCCAACTTTGTGCAAATGATTTCACTATTTCATAATTCTTTCTATTTGAGACATAGAATTTATCAATCAACTTGTGTATTATTACACAAATATTTTAAGACTTCCTAGAATTTAGAACAGTTAAATTTCTGTAAACTCTGAAGGCAAAGTTTAAATCAGGTACACTTATGAAACCCTCAAGAAATGTGCTAAAACAATACTTGGTTGGTTGAATGTCTCTGAATCCAAACAAAGTGGATTGCTTCTTATTATGGCAACCACTGGACTGTCCTGACCAGTCTCCATCAGCTGGACTACTGTAGGCTTAGGAGTTAAACAACAACCAAACATAGCTAACCTGGAGGAAAGCGTTTTAGTGATCTGTTGACATCCAGCACCACCTGATCATAGTCCCGATGAGCCGTCAAAACCTCCTGGGCTGCAACATAACACAAAGTTGTACAGGCAGAGTGAGTGAGTTTAGTTTTACGCCGCTTTTAGCAATATTCCAAGTAATATCTTGGCAGGGGACACCAGAAATGGACTTCACACATTTTACCCATGTGGTGAATGGAACCCGGGTCTTCAGCATGACGAGCGGCTTTGACCACTCGGCTACCCCACATAATTGCATCAAAACATAGGCTGTTGATAAATCGATGAAAATATTGTTTTGAAAGATATATTTCATAATCTGTAGGAAAAGGGAAACCTCTTTTTAACCAAATAACATTCAAGCATTCTTCAATGTCATGATAGAAATGATAAAAATAGTGTCAATATTTTGTCACATATCCATGGTTACTATTATTATATAATTGGGCTTTAGGATGCAAAAAATACACCCATATTGTTGAATTACACAGTGGCATTATGATTTAAACTTGCAATTCTTACATGGCTTAGCGTCAATGTCCTGAACATTAACTCCCAGGAGTTTGGGCCATGCCTTCTTCCGAAGTTCATCACTGATGAGCCCACCCCTGCTGATGGACAGCTGTCTGAGACGTGCTACATCTGCAGGGTCTTTGAAAAGAGCCTTCTGGATCTCACTAGTTTTATTACGCTTGCTGAACACTGAAAATTTCACATATTATTTTATAAATACAACAAATCACAATCCAACAAAATATATCTTTGCCTCTTAAGTCTGAAACAAAACCGGAAAGATATAAAGAATAAATGTCTGACAATGAATTGATGAATGTAATGAATGTGATGTAATAATGAACATATACATTATGCACCCTAGATAAAGACTTAAATAGTATGTTAAACTCAATAAATGCCATGTTTGTATGAACAGATTTCAACATATTGAATTTGTTTCTTGACTCATTTATTAGTGTCCATACATGTAGTAAAGTATATTTCAGTATGTGACATAACAGACTAAATATACTCAACAAAAAGTCAAGGACAACTCCAATAAACAATATTTTAGTATCTAATAGTTCATATTATCATCCATATAATACTTAATAATGAATATTGAGATGGTCCTTAACTTATTGGGGAGTCAAGCATATATGGTGGTGTTGGTGTGTTGTTTAACGCCGCACTCAGGAATATTCCAGCTATATGGCGGCAGTCTGTAAATAATCAAATCTGGAGCAGACAATCCAGTGATCAACAGCATGAGCATCAATCTACACAAATGGGATACAATGACATGTGTTAACCAAGTCAGCGGATCTAACCATCCGATCACATTACTCGCCTCTTACAACAAGCATGGTTTACTGAAGACTAAATATATATGTAAATGTATGACCACCTGATGACCAGACTTTACTGATGTACATGGATGCATCACCATGTGACATAATGAATCAGAGCCGGAACTGGAAGCTTAATTGGTCTTAATTAGTTGCATTGATGATATAAAGATATGAGATCAAACAGCACAAACAAAACAATCAACTGCTAATCCCATAAATCACTGCAACTGTTCTTGAAACCTTTTTAGATGTTTGCTTGCGAGTATAGAATGTGACCGCAGCCCACAGTTGTCATAAAAATTGTTTTTAAAAAGGTGTGTTGGGGTAGACTACCCAAAACCCATTTCTTAACCCTTGTACCCTTGAAAATATAATAATAATGACAAACATATTCTATAGCGACACCTTCATGTTTTTAAGGGGGATTACATCTAACATGTTCTAAATACATTTTAACTGCCTGTGACTGCATGTTTGTTTACAAACCCTTAGCTTTTGACTTCGTCTTCGGCTTGCCGTTTTTGGTTACATGTTGACTATCTTCTCCCTTGCTCTGACAATCGTCTGATTTAGAGGCAGACTCCGAGTCACTCATCAAAACTGAATTTGATCGAATTTCGTCACTAAATATAAAGCTTACAGAGAACGCTTATTTCTAAACACGGAGGAACACGAATATACAACATACGGAATATCGTGAAGCAGACAACGCACCTGCAATCCCGTACATCACTCAAAATAAAGTTTCTTTCCATTAAGATAAAAACAACATCAATATGACCAATGTACTCACAATACGTGTTTGTGTCTAGCTAAAATATCATTTGGTCAATAAATCTTAAGTCATGAGAGATATTTAATATGTATATCTAATGGTGTTTGTTGTAAGCGATGTTAATTTGACGTCATTTCCGAGAAGACCGTCTTCCGCGTTACTCTGGTTAACAACTGAAGAGATGGCAACCAAAGCAAGACTACGGCGATCGACAAGTGTAAATAAAGTTCCAGAATCATCAGAAATTGAAAGAAAAACTCGATATACGCGTCTAGAAAAGCCGTAAGTATTTTTTTACACTTTTGGTGTCAAAGCTCAAACTCTTATGCGCTTGAGTTCACTTTGTTTACTTCCGGGTCACAAGGTGAGCGTCACGTTCTTATCAGTCCGTCAACCTGAAGCAGTCATGCCTGACCCACGTGTAGCTGGAGTTAAAAATAACATCCCCACCAGCGGCTAATATAAACAGCACAGGTGCTGCATGCATGTCTCCGGTCACATGTAAGACCAACGAACTGAGCGCCACAACCACTTGGAATTGTGTTCCAATGGGAGTAGACCCTCGACTGAATGACATGCGTTGGTGATTGGTACGGTTCTAAGCTGGGCATGGCGATTAATTTTGTTTCCAGTTGAGCCGCGTTCACTTGGGTTTTCATCTATCACCTCTGGCTTAACGTGACAGCAGTGATCATCGCCATTGATACGTCTGTTTTACAACAGCTGACAATGTTGTGTAGATCTTGACTTATTTCATCATTTTGACACAACACCGTATTTAGCCCAAGTGCTCATAATGGCTGCAACGAATGGGTATTGCGTCAATACCAATAGCATTTCCAATGGTAGAAGTGCAAACTGCCAAGAGGCAGACACATATAATTTACACAATGAATCTACTGATGAAAGCAGCAAATGTTTGTGTAATACCAGTGGTTTTGAGGATCCACTGAAGAGCAACACAGTTGCAAGTGACAATAACAGGACAAGGAAGAGAAAGTCTAAGCAAGCAAAGAAAAACCAAGATTCAAACCTTTTAGATGGAGATGTTTCTGGCAAATCAACAAATTCTGCAAATAACTGTCCAAAGCATGGAACACACATGCCACAAGGTTTCTGGGGAAGAAACCTCCCTGGTTGGTGCTTTGAACCAGAGTATTTCATGAAAGAAAAGTTGGAAAAGAGGCCTCATGAGTGAGTTTATTTTGCAGTTGATTGTCTTGTCATAAGGAATTACACAAGTTCTTTGATAATGTTTTCTTTAAAAAATCACCTGAAAGTTATGTGTCAGCTAGCCTTGTGATCCTATTGGAAGTCTGAGAATATTATGCATCTGTCGTTACATGATAAACAGTGATCAACTATGAGCAATGCTATCAAATCTGAACTGTTTTGTAATTGTCTGTTAATTAAGGATTAATGAGGGAGAGTCGTTTTCAGTTGTGTTAAACAGATACATTTTGCAAACTGTGAATCTAGGTTTGTAAACAAGCAAAGATTTACAATACTGCTCCTGATGTCATATAATGTTATCAGTTGTATTGGTACACTAACAGGTATCCATAAGGCTTGTAGGCAAATATCACATACATGAGAGTTGCGAGTGAAACTATAGTTTGCGCTTAGAGGTAAAATTTGGAAATGTGCCAGAGGCTGATAGATTTATGATAGATTTAGGTAACATGATTATTTGGCTAGTTACATGTGAAAAATAGGGATTTTGATGATGTTGATGATTACCAACAACTCCTGATTATGTTTAGAATGTTTCATAATGTTTAATTTACTTAAAGAAGGCTTGAAAAAATGTTACCTTATAAAAACAGTACCATCAATCTACTTGTCTTCTAAGAAAATAGTCATGCTAGTAATTATGGAGTCTTTGAAGGGCATTTAGAAGTGATACACATAAAGGCAAGACTTTTATGGATGTCAGCTTCTTTATTGTGAAGGGTCATGACGTTTCGAAGTATATTCTTACTCCTTCATCAGGTGAATTCAAATTCTTGCCTCTAGTAATTATGATTATCATGATTATGCTTTAAGTGCTTTCAACTTGATCATTGTTGATATAATCATCAATAATTTTCATATGTACTTTAATATAAGCTGTAAATATATATAATTGTTTGCCCTCTGGAATAAGAAATAGGAAGCTGCAGTGTTGTTAATGGTAAATAACCATGACAACCAGTGTACTCGGTGTGTTCATCAATGTTACACATCAGAATATCACATGGTCATGTACTGATATAGACATGGAACAGTTGCCATTCTATAACTTTTCTCCACATAGTGGAAAATGAAGATATTTCCCTAGTTATGATTTGTTGTCATTGACCTCATGTCATCCCCAGTGTGCCTGAAGCCAGTGAAGCTGATACATTCTGCCAGGTCCATGCATGTTTCAACCTCTTCATGCTGCTAATCGATAACAACAGAGACAATATAATAGATATTATTTGGTCTCTGATAACAACCAGTGATGCCTGCCAAGGCTAGATATTGATGACATTCTCGATAGATCATGTCTTTTTGTTTCTAGCAGGACAGAGACTAGGCTAACACTTAGTCTCTGAAAACATATTAATCTCTGAATATATCTAATTTTGATAGAAATAAATCATTCCTTTAAAACTGAAAAGGAACAATAGTGGATGGGAGATTCAGTACCTGAGGAAATGTAGACTTGCTTTGTTTAGGGTTTTAGCATTGCAATCAGGGTTGGGCAGTAGGGAAAAAATTTACTTCAGGGACTGTGAGACAGTCTTGACTGAAATAAGTTCAGCCAGTCTATTTTCCATATATTAGTGTCACATATTAAGTTATAACCATGACAACAACTCTTGTATAGTAACACCATGTAACTGTTGCTACCAGGTATTTAAGCACTTACAACATCACATTCATGCAGTTAACTAAATTCTCTTAAACAAATTATGGAAAGTAATTTTACATCTTTTACAACAGTGACACCTTAGAAAACAAATATTTACAGGGCTCCAGATAAGGGCCGTATCGGTGTATGTACGGATATAAAATAAGCACGATACGGTAGGAAACAATTTTAAAAACGTAGCAGATACAGACCACAGCAATGGTGTACGGTTTCAGAATCATTTACAGATGTATTTATCTGAAAAAGTATTGTTTTATTGTTTATTGACCTGTTTACACAAGAGTAGCAATGTTGTGGTGCATATATGAAACGAAACACAAGATTACTGATACGCCATTAAATTCCATTCAGTACTCTAAATGTACTCTTATTGTTTTCCAGTACTCCTATATTGAAAAAATAAGGAGTACGTACTCCTGATCATGAAAAATTATCTGGAGCCCTGATTTACTTTCATGAGAAAAGTGTCAACATGGTTAAGGAGCTTGCCAAGGTCAGATGTTAGCTTGGTTGTATGTAACAGTGTGTTGTCCCTACAGCCTGTTTGGTACATCTGTTGTCTTCAGATTAACACACCTCACAATCAGTGTCTGTTGCCATAAGCACAGGATCAATACTCAACCTCAGTCAGTGGTGTATTGGCATGTGATTCATGCCAATACACATTGTAATAACAACTGGAAGTTAGTGGAACATTAAGCTCCTGTAATTCACTAAGCATGCTCAGAGAAATCACATGGGACAGATTGACCACAGTGACACTTGTCTGATCATGATGACTGTCTTACAAAACTCTACTTAAATGACCATCTGTGCACAAACATTATTATGGTCAATGAACTTCTCGTAAATCTTTCATCGGTTAAAAAACATGCTGTGATTGATTGAATATTGTTGATTGACAGTTACTATTTCTCTGTGAGATAGATAATTTGCAGCTTTTTAGTTGAAAGTTTGCCTTCTTCTTTGAACATAGTTTCTGTGTCTAGTGGATAGAGGTTTCAGTTGTTCAATCCCTTGTCTGTGTCAAAAAGAGATATGTTGAAAGATGGTGCTTGTAGTTATCCAGAAGGAATTTGTGGGTTTGGTGTCAGTATACTGTTTCTGACTGGGATGTCCATGTTGAACTGTAGGCATGTTATAAGCCTGTCTCACAGTCCCTGAACCACATTATTTTCCCAACTTATTTCGGTAACTCCTAGCCCTGCCTGCAATGCTAAAGTCCTTAAAGGTCACATGCAACCAAAAAATCAAACATAATTAAAACACAATTATCACTTATTCATGACATATAATATACATTGCTGGTTATGAAAAAACATATAAACAAAATTATAAGCGTACAATCGCAAATCAAAAGTGCAATATTGTGTACTTGGGTTTACCTCCCAAGAAACGAAGCAGCCGGGATACTGAACCCAGTCAGAGCCGGTGGGTGTGCACTCAAGTGTAACGGCTGGTTCATTTGCAGATGCCCTCACGGCTCATTGTGTGTGTATATATAGAGATGTTGGGTTTTGTAAATACATGCTCATTTTTTGTGTATAACATTTTGCAATCAACAGACATCATAACATGTCATGTGTTCAAGTATCACACCTGCCTGTCTGTGTAATTACATAATGTGACAGAGACCGAACTCGGGCCATAAATCAATGCGTTTTGTTTATGGTGTATAGCCTGATAGGTGTTAAGTTCAAATTGCATGTGGTCAGTGATCGCAGTTGTGTATTGAATATTGTCATTAGCAGACAGGCAGGCAGACACACAGGTGTCAATAAAACAAGACATTGAGTTTTGTCTGTGACAACGACATATCTATATCACAGTTAGAAATTCTGTCAACGCTAAATAATGACATTGCTTTTAAGTATCGAACTGAGAAAGTGACTCGGTAAGAAGAACGTGTGGCGAAATAGACAAATGAAATTATATAAACAGTTTATTTACTGTCATAACATATGAATAACTCGCGCCTGTGAGATATCAACAAAACATTAGAAAAATAGCTCACACCAAAGCCTTCACCGAGTATTCACCGGACAGCCCGCTTCCAAGCTGCGCGAACGTATTTCACTGTGCACGTGCTATGAGCGCAGACCAGCTGTTGAAACCAGTTTTCCTCCGAAAAGTCGGGGGGAAATTAGTGAATCGTTTGAACTCCGATTTCGCGCGGTTTTTTCATCGCGTTATTTTTCAACTTTATAACTTGTATTTGCATTTTTGATGATTTGTTTCGGTAAGTCCATACCGAAAGGTATCAGAATCTGCAAAGTTGTGTTTTACGTTGCATGTCACCTTTAATAAAGCATGTCTAGATTTCCACAGGATTCTGAATCTATCATTTCATTGGGGTTCCTTTTCAATTTAAATGGGTTTATTTGTTACTATCAAGATTATACATGTTCAGAGACTAAGTGTTTAAGTCTAGCATGTTATCTCTGCAGGCTAGCATTATACAAGTGTTATACAAGTCAGCTTAGTTCTCCTGAACTCACTCATGCACAAACACATGCACTCACATATACATATACATTCAAGTTACATCACACACAGGGATGGTGGGGTAGCCTCAGAGGCCCAGATAAGCTGCGTATCCGGGAAAAATACGCATAGAAAATTTCCAATTACGCATTGAAAATTAATTGTTGCGTACCAATTACGCATTTAAACTGTTAGATACACAAAGAGTTTAAAACAAATGTGTACGGAATATACTTATAAAAATCGCTTGCGTAATGAAAAAGACATCGATTGCTATCAAGTTGTACTGTTAGTATAGGACAAGTGTTGTACTGTCAGTATAGGATGACTGATTTTTTTATGAAATCATTTCCCTTATATTTAAGTTGGTTTTGATTTTGTATGACATAAGGCAGAACATACCTGCTTAGTAAACTTGCTCAATGACACAATACTTAGGTGTGTAAAATGACTGAAATATGCACATATTTGAAAGCAGTGGGTAACGGAAAATGAAATACCCACTCAACATTCATAATACCCACTCCCAAAAAATACAGTGGGTACAGTACCCTGGTAGCCTAGTTGTTGAAGAGTTTGCTCGTTGCACTGAAGATGCGGGATCGATTCCCCACATGGGTACAATTTGTGAAGCCCATTTCTGGTGTCCCCTGCCATGATATTGCTGGAATATTGCTAAAAGCAGTGTAAAACTAAATCTCACTCAATCACTCATTCACAATCACATCACACAGAATATTTTCAACAGGAATAAATTTCTAAGTATGCAATTCAAGCACAAGGATATTTACTGTGCCTTTGACTACAAGGAATTTGGAACCTTTCTGTCTCTGGGATGTTGATTGCGCTATGCAACCTATGCAGACGCCTCAACCATTAATCACACAGACTGAAACCAACAGTCACGGTTGTGGATGTCATAGTAAATTCTTCCTGTTGATGATGACTAACCAGGGAGATATTAGATTGTCGGTTCATCGAGTTATTTCAGTTACAAATATACTCAGCAGTGGATATTTACAGATAGTTTGTGTCAGTCTGAGTGTTGTGTCAGTACATATGTCACAGTGAAATTATATCCAGTTTGTAGCATGCAAAATGTTAAAATATGCTGGTGGTATGTTGGTAGAAGACCACACAATCTAATAGTCCTGAACAATACTTTGTCTTTACGCTAGGGTAGGGAGATTTTCCACTCAGTAATACACATGATAGCAGGCAGTTACATGTCATTAACCATATCATATGTTACTGTATATGTCACGATCACAGGCAGTTACATGTCATTAACCATATCATATGTTACTGTATATGTCACGATCACAGGCAGTTACATGCCTTTAACCATATCATATGTTACTGTATATGTCACGATCACAGGCAGTTACATGTCATTAACCATATCACATGTTACTGTATATGTCACATGATCACAGGCAGTTACATGCAGTTACACCATTAACATATCATATGTTACTGTATATGTCACGATCACAGGCAGTTACATGTCATTAACCATATCATATGTTACTGTATATGTCACGATCACAGGCAGTTACATGTCATTAACCATATCACATGTTACTGTATATGTCACGATCACAGGCAGTTACATGCCATTAACCATATCACATGTTACTGTATATGTCACGATCACAGGCAGTTATTTGTCATTGTCTGTACTGTGTGTCAAGATATGGGCAATTGTTGATTAGTCTGCTATTTGTCATTCACCTTTCGACATTCTTGATAACAAGCAGTTATTTGTTATTCACCTTTCGACATTCATGATAACAAGCAGTTATTTCCTATTCACCTTTCTGCATTCATGATAACAAGAAGCTATTTGTCGTTCATCTTACTTCAACATCTTCATATACTACTTGGCTAGGCTTAGAAATACACACAGTTATGTTATGACATGTATCACAATATAGTATAGTAGGAGAATACTGTGTATCACAGCATCCTTTGTATCACCATGTGGTAAAAGCAGCAGGATAGTATGTATCACAGTATCATATGCATCACAATATATAATCAGCAGAATACTATGTATCACAATATGGTACAAGTAGCAGGATAGTATTATCACAGTATCATATGTATCACAATATGGCATAAACAGCAAGATACTTTGTATCATGAAAGGGTACATGTAGCAGAATGGTTTGTTTCACAATATGATACTTATCACAATACAGAAAGTATGATTAGCAAGTTCACCAACAGCATTACTGGTGTCAGATTTGGGTTACATAAACATACAGTTCTGTAATGGGAAAAACTATTAACTAATATTGGTACAGTTTTTTAAGAAAGAAGTCAATAATTTGGAGGTTGATATTTACATTCATGATGGTAAACAAGAACAGGGCTCCAGATAATCTTTCAACATCCGGAGTACGTACTCCTTAATTTTTTGCAATACAGAAGTACTGGAAAACCTTAAGAGTACATTTAGAGTACTGAATGGAATTTAATGGAGTACCAGTAATCTTGTGTTTCGTTTCATAGATGCACCACAACATTGCAACTCTTGTGTTAACAGGTCAATAACCAATAAAACAATACTTTTCAGATAAATACGTCTATAAATGATTCTAAGACCGTACACCATTGCTGTGGTGCGTATCTGCTACGTTTTCTAAATTATTTCCTACCGTATCATGCTTATTTTATATCCATACATACACCGATACGGCCCTTATCTGGAGCCCTGAAGAACATTTTGAAGGTGGTATTTATTGAGTTTACTTATTAATCAAGCTCACCAAAAGCATGGTTGTGTTGTACAATGTCCCATAATGTATGTGCCCTATAATGTATGAAACAGGGATACTGAATGTAATATATTTCAACTATCAATAAATTTACATATGTACTATATCAATTGTATTGGTCTCATGGTTCATAACACTATTCCTTTGGCGTTGTTATTGGAATACTTTTTCATAATTTCAGTTTTTTAATATAAACTTTCTCATAATTGATGCTATGTTTTTCAATATCAACCTGACCAAGCAACACTTTTATTGAACATATGCTGCATGTATTGGTAGGTAACTCTGTGTATATCACTACCGGGGTATGTTATTAAAGTGCACTTCTTGTTTACAAACTACACACCATGATGTGTAAATGGTATATATAATATTCAGCATGGAACTCAGTAATCTCTACAGACATCATCACAGTTGTCAGTTTCCCAGGTATTCCAGATATTCCAGAGCCGGTCACAGCCTGGTCAACACAATCAATAGCTCAGCTTTTGTTTGTACATGAGCCGGAATACTGTATCTTCAATCTGTTGACCATGCCTACCCAACCTGTAGAAATTGCTGACCTTGTTCTTTTGCAAATAGGTCAGGATAATAGGTCAAGGGTCAGCAAAGTCAGTGACCTCTAAGGGGGTCATCTTCAGCTCTGTGAAGCAGACATGTTGGGGTTCATGCACTATGCTTTGAGAGACGAGCAAGGCATTATGAATTATTTGGTGTTTAAGACTTTGCAGTAGTGCCACCTGACTTTTTCACCCCCTCTTCATCATAATGATGAATCTCCTATTTGAAATAGAATAAAGTTGTGTTGGCGCTCAAGGTACACTGTTAATAAGTGGACATGTTCACATATATGATATAATGTTGAAGTCAGTATGGTGACATGCTTTAGGAATCATAGGCAGGGTGCACCCTCCATTTGTCCTGAAAGTTTACTAAATGACCATTGAAACTCTCGTGAAAATGAAGTGTGCAAATCAACTAACTCTCTCTCTGATTGGCCAGTTGTCATGATGTAAAACCCAAATAAGTTACTGAGCCCCATAGGCGGATCCAGAAGGGGGATGCAGGGGCGCACATCATAGAAATAAGTTTCATTAAAAATAGGGGCGGTGGGGTAGCCTAGTGGATAAAGCATTGGCTCGTCACGCTGAAGAAGCGGGTTTGATTCCATAAATGAGTACAATTTGAAGCCCATTTCTGGTGTCCCCTGCCGTGATATTGCTGTAATATTGCTAAAAGCAGCAGACAACTAAACTTACTCACTCACCCACTCATTAAAAATAAGTTTTTGCCACTTGTGAACTCGTAATGATATATTTGATACACGTCACTGTTGAATGGAAAGTATGTTATAATCTCAATATTCATGTCACACTTGACCTTCAGTTTTGTGATGGTACAAGCTGCTTCAATTTGATGAGTCTGTTAGTGAAACCTGTAACGCATAGCGCCTGGGCCTACACAACCCTCGGGGTGATATTACAAACCTGCAACCCCACTAGAACAACATCTCTGTGAAATGTGCAGTGTCTTAGAAGATGAGCAACACCATATAATATCATGTACAAAGTATAGCAAAGAAAGGAAATCACTTCAACAAACAATGCTTTATTATGACAAAGAATTTGCTACAGTCTAAAAAAAAGAACAATTCCTAATAATTTTCACAAACAGAAGTCCTGAAACAATTCCCAAAATATGTCACCATATTTACAACTTTAAATTAATTCTGTATATTACCATAGTCTCCTCATATCTTATTTCCATGTCATTCTACCACCTGATTTCTAAAAAATTGTTATAATGTACATCATTTATGTGTGAAATGTATCTGTATTTCTTGTACCTGCTGTGTTTGTATTTGTACTAGTTTATAGAATATTGCCACTGTTTCTTCATGGAATGCTATGCAATAAATATCTTATCTTATCTTACGAGTGACACCCCCTGCTGTTCTGCTACAACACCAAATGTGGTCATGAGGGTAGGCCTCTGTTTCATCACCTGTGCAACTATGTTGGAAACACTGCTGCAGTTAGGCTGTGTTAAGTGTATTATTTACCATGTATGCGGTGATCCTGAGTCCTTCAAACATTGCTTCAGGTTGCCAAGAAATCCATAGAATCTTTGCTGCTAAACATAAAACATGTTTTCAAAACATTATCACACGTTTATGTTTATATAATTAATATTCCACCACCAATTTCAGTGTTAGGTTTATAGAGATTGACATTTGAAAATGTCATCTCATTATTCAGATATGTTTGTATCGTTGTACATTTCTCATACAGTTAGTACATGCTTTGCAAAATATATGATTTACATGTTTTGGCATTTTTATTTGCTGTGACCATGGTATTTCATTTCAAGTGTTAGTGTATGGAATTTCTGTTTTGTTTGCATACTCTTGTTTTCCCTTTTCCCAAACAAGTTAGCCTAACTTTACAAATATTCCAGAAATATTCAGCTTAGGTACAGAATGCTGCTAATTGGTAGGCACAGGTGGCTCAGTCATCTCAGGTGCCTCCAATTCGCTGTGCAGTGTTACCTCCCTTGGGCATGCCAGAAACTAAGTCTGTAACAATGCATTGAACTATCGATAGATT
This sequence comes from Haliotis rubra, assembly GCF_003918875.1. Lineage (NCBI taxonomy): Eukaryota > Metazoa > Mollusca > Gastropoda > Lepetellida > Haliotidae > Haliotis > Haliotis rubra. The sequence goes on along the minus strand of NW_025765114.1, from coordinate 4,536,774 downwards.
GCAATTGTTGAGTCTCCAATAGCAATTAATCAATGGTAGAAACGAAAAACTATTGATGCATAGATAGTAGGTGTGACTATCGATAATTTAGGAATTGACTTCCGTTGATACATGCGCAGCGCAAAATACAGGAAGGACCAGATTCATTCACTTTGATTTAGAGTTATCTGCCCCTGTTACCTCTTGACTGTTTACTTGATCTGGGTTTCGAGTTTCTTGCCAGTTATCAAAAGAGACTGGAATCACTTCAACTTGTTTATATTTCATATAAACTATACATTCATTTGGGAAATGACTTCAAATGAGACAATTCAAGGAGAGAAAAACTATTGCTATAGTATTCCAATAGTTGGCCGCAATAGACTATCTCTAGCGTAATAGTATGTTGCAATAGACTATCGCTATCACCATAGTTCTTTCCCCCTCAATAGTCACCCCTTCCAGAAACCTTTGGTCCTGTCTTCTACTCCTGGTTTGCCTCAATAAAGTCCATTTTTGTTGGCACTATAATCTGTGCTAGTAGGGGTGAAACGGTATACTCTTATCACAGTACAGTACGTATTGCGGTACAAGGCCTTTGGTTAGGTCCGTTTCTGTTCAGTATATGAGATGTGATCATAATGCAGAAAATTGACAAGAGACAAACCTTACATTGTTCAATAACATGGAAAAAAACAACATAATCTTTGTTATTTTGAATGAGCAAAGCTGTCATTTTATGACTAGATTGTGATTTTACATGCAAAAGAAGGTACATATGATCACACTAGTCAGTTATCAAGAATGTGTACGTTGAGGTTGGTTATTAGTCTGTCTCACAGTCCCTGAACCACATTATTTTCCCTACTGCCAAGCCCTCTCTGCAGTGCTAAAGTCCTAAATAAAGCAAGTCTAGATTTCCTCAGTTTCTGATTCTCTGGTCTCCCATGGGCTCCTTGTCAATTTAAATGGGCTTGTTTGTTACTATCAAAATTGTACATATTCAGAGACTAAGCGTTAGTCTAGTTGGTTATCACCATGTTCGGCTACAAGATTAAATTGGTGGAATGTGGAAATATATCAACAAGTTAAACCTCCAGTTACCAGCAGTGACTTGTATATCCTGTCAGACTACATGTTGTCAGCTAGAGCATGTCAAGGCCTAATGTGGATCAGAGTGTATAAATAGACATGTCAAGGCCATTTGTAGACTATCACCTAGTCTCTAAATATATATAACTTTGATAGAAACAAATAATACCATTTAAATTGAAAAGGAGCTCCAGTGAGATGGGAGATTCAGAACCCGAGGAAATTTAGACTTGCTTCATCAAAGGCTTTAGCATTGCTGGGCAAAAGGGAAAATAATTGGGTTCAGGGACTGTGAGACAGACTAGGCCATTGGGTAAATACTAGCCACTGTGTTACTGTAAACATATATGTCGGTGTGACATACAATTAGGAGAAAAGATTGTGTTTTATTTGCATGCTGTTATGAGATATGTTTATGCAAGTGAATGTGTACAATGAAAATAATCATTCAGTCTATTTCATTGCTTATGAGTGGAAAGAAAAGATTCATGATTTTTGTGTTTAGACTGAATATGCTGTTGTTGGCTTAACAGTTTTTCCTTCAATACAGTTTTGAATACAGTGTAAATATACAAGCAGAGATGGAATTGTTTTGTGTTTCAAGTGTGCAATACGACAGACAAAAATATTTACATGGGCACTGAGGAATGTAGGAGTGTCACCATCATGAGCAAGAATGATTCTGTTGACCCATCTTCATCGTTTTCAAAAATAGAATCATTTCACCATGAGCCTGATATTAGTGATAAGAAACTGTTGTACATTGCCCTTTTCCTCTTTGTTGAGACTGATGACATCTGGTTTAGTTCGGTAGCCACGGTCATGGATTGTTCGTCCAGCATTGTAAACATGTAAAAATGAACCAGTGAAGCTTAAATATCACATATTCCTTCCTAAAGACACCAGTTTGTTCAATATGTTTGACTCCAATGTTCTATATACTTGACAGAAGTAGATATTATATTAGGGCGATTGGGAAGCCCTAGACACCAGTTTGATTCCCAACATGGGTACTACTTTATTTGAAGTCTTTTTCTTGTATCCCCTGCCATCATTTAGTTGGTAAATTGATTTAGGTGGAATATTGGTTGAGGTGGATTAAGGCCTTATTCAGCTACATGTATTCACAGGGCTGTGCTAGGTGTACAAGAAATGATATGTGAGACCTGTATAGTGCAAGGTCTGATAAGCCAGAAATTCAGTGCCCGCTTAATCTGTCCGCTCAACTTGGTTACCCCTTAAATCAATATACATTTTTTATATAAGCTCAGCAAGGCCAGAGCAGTTTTATCTGTTCAAGGTCAAGGTCTTCAAGGTGCAGAAAAAAAATATTGTATACAAACTTTATTTTGAATTCAGATAAATTTTCAAATAATTTTTCTTAAAAATTCAATGAATAATTTAAGAAATTGCTTTGTTATTAGAAACAAATAATACTGTTTCGATAATGTCAATTTAATGGTTACAAAACTCACAGATGAAGACTTGAAAATAGGCATGAAGAACTAAGATATTAATCTGTTTCATTCAAGGTCATCTTTTAAAGTTTGAAAGGAAATATACTTGTTTCTAAAGGTTGGAAGCATGTAAAGTCATTAGAACTTGCTGATTGGCAGGAAGATATTGCCAAGTGTTTGGACAAATGTAAAAGCAATTGCTTGAATTCTGTTACGGGTTCTGTGGGAAATTAGTCATAGTGATCGGCTACTTTTTATAGTTTGTGATAAGATGTTACATACCCACAGCTCACCCTGTAGTGTCAATCATGCATTGGTTGTTGGTGACCATTTTAAAAGTTGCATAATATACACTGAATGTATTGAAAAAGGCATTGTGGGTTTTTTCAAGAATAACAACTTATGGTATCATGTTGTGTTTTCAGGATTCACCAAAATGCAGATTCGTTGTTCAGCACATCTAGCGGCTTCACCAACTACCGGGGCCTTCTCAACCTGTGTCTCATCTTGTTGGTAAGTGAGGGAGGGAGGGGGACTGGGGGAGAATAGGGGAGAGGGGCTGGGTGTGTGAGTGAGTTGTTCAGCACTTCTAGCGGCTTCACCAACTACCGGGGCCTTCTCAACCTGTGTCTCATCTTGTTGGTGGGGGAGAATAGGGAGAGGGGCTGGGGGTGTGAGTGAGTTGTTTAGCACATCTAGCGGCTTCACCAACTACCGGGGCCTTCTCAACCTGTGTCTCATCTTGTTGGTGAGTGAGTGGGGGAGGGGGACTGGGGCAGGGGGTGTGAATGAGTTGTTCAGCACATCTAGCAGCTTCACCAACTACCAGGGCCTTCTCAACCTGTGTCTCATCCTTCTGGTGAGTGAGTGGGGTAGAATAGGGGAGGGCTAGTTGGAAGTGTTATAAGTTGTTCAGCACATCTAGCGGCTTCACCAACTACCGGGGCCTTCTCAACCTGTGTCTCATCCTTCTGGTGAGTGAGTGGGGTAGAATAGGGGAGGGCTAGTTGGGAGTGTTATAAGTTGTTCAGCACATCTAGCGGCTTCACCAACTATCAGTCACTGTGGCCCTTGAACCTACTGATTGAGGGGGGGGACAGGGTGAGGAGGGGAATGCATAAGAGGGTGGGGGAGAGTTTCTCCATCATATCAGGGAATGATTGTAGATGTTTTTAATAGATCATTGAGTGACTGTAGATGTTCTTATTGAACAGGGTTAAAAAGTGCTATAATTAAAACATTTTTCCTTCTTTTCAAGGTTCTCTCAAATGCCAGACTGTTCCTTGAGAATATCATGAAGTAAGTAAAAGAACAGTTTACCTTCGTTGAGGAAGACCAGTATGTTGTTATGAGTATGATTGAAAGTGTGTTTATTCCATGAACTAAATACCTCTCTATGAAAGGTTTGGGTTTTGACATTACTATTTTGGTTCGTTCCATCTGCATATCAGATTTTGCATATTGCTTAGAGAAAAATATATAAATTTTGAATGTACCTTGTAACGCTTAGTCCGAAGACCCGGGTTCGAATCCCCACATGGTACAATGTGTGAAGCCCATTTCTGGTGTCCCCCGCCGTGATGTTGCTGGAATATTGCTAAAAGCGGCGTAAAACCAAACTCAGTCAGTCAGTGAGTGTAAGCCTTAGTACAATTTTATACCCTTTTTGCAGAGAAATGTATAAAATTTGTAAATTTATCTTCTGAACATATTTCTAAGGGAAAGTTGATCATTGGAAAGAATTCAGATGATCAAGCACAGAAGGTTGCACTTGCCTAATTAGTAATTACTGGGGCGGTGGGGTAGTCTAGTGGTTAAAGCGTTGGCTTGTCACGCCGAAGACCCGGGTTCGAATCCCCACATGGGTTCAATGAGTGAAGCCTATTTCTGGTGTCCCCCGCCGTGATATTGCTGGAATATTGCTAAAAGCGGCGTAAAACCAAACTCAGTCAGTCAGTAATTAATTACTATGTTGCATTAGCATATATGCATGATGTGGTTAACTAAACTAAATGTGATTTTTGCCATGATTCATTGGACTGAGTACATGTGCTTGTATTGTGTTTCAGGTATGGGATATTGATAGACCCAATCAGCTGGCTACACTTGTTCATAAAGGATCCTTACAACTGGCCAAATATCATAGTTCTGCTATGTGAGTTGAATCCGTTTATTATGTGAACAAATATTTTGATGATTGGATTGGCCTCACGATCATGGAGATCCTGAATAAAAGGAATGTGTTGATTTCTTTCTTCTTACACTGTTTCACTGTTGTTCCAACCTGCGCAAATAGAATGTTTTTAAAATGATTTTTTTGCAATTGAACTTTCCCAGACATATGTAAAGAAAGGAAATATAAATGATGTAATAATTCTGTGATGTTGATCCTTTCCATCAAAATTTCAAATCAAAACTCTCTTCCTTAGTGTGCATGGTTTAGTGGAAAGAGTATCTGATCAGATCTGATTTGGTGGTTCATTCCCTTGGTTTTAAAATACAAAAAAATGTTTAAAGATGGCATTTGTTTTACTCTGTCTGGAGCTCTACATTAAGGGGATGAAACATGGCAGGATTGTGTCGAAGTCTGTATAATGTGCATGAGTGGGATATCCCGCGGCTATGCAAGCAAATTAATGTTAAACAAAACATTAAACCCCAATCCAACTCCTGACATGAGGGGTGTTTGGGTGGCCGAGTGGTTAATGCATTCGCTTGTCATGCTGAAGACCCAGGTTCGATTCCCCACATGGGTACAATGTGTGAAGCCCATTTCTGGTGTTCCCTGCCATGATATTGCTGGAATATTGCTAAAAGCAATGTAAAACTCAACTCACTCACTCTCCTGACATAAATCAAATGATTTTAACCCCTTGTTTTAGTACCTCAAGTACATCTCTACTAGACACATGCCCTAGGAACATGTTATCTTATGCTATACAAATGAATTAAAATTTATCACACATGCCTTAACTGCTGATAATTCGTACATAATGAAAAAAAATAAAAATATGTTTCATTTTTTAATATTTGTGATCTATATTTATCAGGTTTAAGATAATCATTATGCTCTTGTCTGTCTGTTTCAGCAACTAATGTGTTCATCTTGTTTGCTTTTGCCATTGAAAAACTTCATGCCAAGGTAAGTTACCTTATCTACTTTGGCATTCATCATATGAAACAACACTGTTTAGTCTGTATATATTGACATAAAGCTCACCAGGGCCTAGATGTTCGAAGCTCTCTTATCGCTAAGATGGTCGTAAGTGCCATACATTAACACTAACTTACGACAATCTTAGCACTAAGAGAGCTTTGAAAGTCTAGGGCCCTGATCACTTTCTTTACTAAGATCAGGTGAAATAAATATTGAATATGCTCATTCATATCATCTTTGAAATCAGATTAAAGGTATTTCCTTTCCCATATTTTTTTACCTTCAGTATTAAGATTTTATCCAATAACCGTTTTGGGACATAACTGTAGATTGCCAGTAGTCTGATAGTCTAAATCAAAGTACACTTCGAGAGGGAAATATGAACAATTGGATAACTTGGAACTTACTGATAAGAGTAATAAAGCTACAGTTGCTTATGGGTCCTAGGTATTAATCATATACCGGTAATATGGAGATATAATACTATTAATAGACCAGACAACTCATTTTTGGTTTTGTTTGTTTAATGCTGCACTCAGCAATGTTCACTCTTATGATGGTGGCCAGTAAATAATCGAGTCCACACAATCCAGTGATTGACATCTTAAGCTTCTATCTAAGCAATTGGGATATGATGACATGTCGCCCAAGTCATCGAACCTTGACCACCCAATTCCATTAGTCACCTCTCACAACAAGCATGGGTTGCTGAAGATCAATTCTAACCCGGATCTTCACATGTTTACTGAACAATCAAGGCGGGGACAACATGTATTGCATTATTACTAGATGTACAATCGGAGCCAGTGACTAGGTTCAAAGTGTCAGTACAATTAAGACCAGGAAGTATCAGATAACAGATGAGGTTGATACAGCTATAATATATTGCTACTTTACATGATAGCAGCTACACCTTAGCATAAGAAGGAAATAGCAATTCAATCACTGTTTCGGTGCTACCACACCCTGACTGAAAAACAGATTAATGTCACAGCAGGTACTAATCCAGGGAAGCCCTACCAGGGCTTGGATTTGAGAGGATTATCTCAAGGAATATGGGTGTATTGTACAGCCACTTATTTTTGTTAGGTGAGGTGAAAGCATTAAAATGTTTTCTGATGTAGGCTGCTTGTGTCATAGTGACATCAGCTGCGATTCTGTGCTGGTTGTAAATCCCTTCATCTGGAAGTGTTCCAAACACCACTGTGTTGTGCATAGGGTCTGAAGAGGATTGCAAAATACGCAGGTCACTTAAACCTACGTGAACCTATTACATGACATAATGTAGGTCAAGGAACAGCTGATACTCAAACCAAGGCCTACTACACATATGAGTAATTAAAAAATGGGGGCGGTGGGGTAGCCTAGTGGTTAAAGCATTCGCTCATCATGCTGAAGACCAGGTTCGATTCCCCACATGAGTAGCTCATTTTTGGTGTCCCCTGTCATGATATTGCTGGAATATTGCTAAATGCAACGTAAAACTATACTCACTCACTACAAAATTAACTTAGATTAGTTTAAGCTGTTTCTTTACTGCTTGTGATTTGTTTGTTTTTTTATGACACAGTGAGCTGTATTCCAGCTTATGATGGTTTCACATAAACATGGCATCAGCTAGCAGTTCTTGCTTCATAATGTTTTTTTTGTCGATTTAAGTAGCCAGTAATTTAGCTCTCCTAACTGAATGTCAAGTTAGCTTATGCAGTGACATGTTGTCTATCATGCGTATTCCCACTAAAAATGATGTGTACTCAAGAGGTTCAAATCCGCTTTTCAATAAATTTAGGTCATTGGTATTTACTTGTGGAGCTCAACGTATATTTACTGTGTTGTATCAGTTGAAATGTTTCGTTTGAACTTTGTACCCTACTGCAAGGTGAAACTCCTCTGCCTATTACTAAACATTTTTCTTCAAAATGAAATGTAATTTGGTATGTGTTTAATTAGTAATTCTGTATTTATTATATTTTAGATAGAACTGTAGTCTAACCTGTTCCCTTTGAAGATGTCATTTCCTAACAATATCCATAATCTCCTCAGAAATCACACGGCAAATTAAGCAACCTCCTACGAATGATAACACCCCAGACATTTCAAAAGTTTTGATTCTGCTCTACCATAGCAGCTATATTGAAAAAAGTATTCATGACTTTAGTCAGCTTTTGGTATTGAGTTAGTTCTGTTATGTTTGGGATGGGTTTTTTTAAATATTTAAAATTTTGACCTTTTTACCTGAAATTTTGACTTTGAGCTTGTATGTTTCTGGATATGATGATATCATATTCTGTTATTAGTGTTAGTTTAGTGTTGTTTTGAGAGCTAAGATTTTCTGTTAAAAAAACTGTTCAACATCCATGCTAAGATCAACACATTTTTAATGTCCTTGTAGAGATTTTAGACTGTTCACTGCATATCCAGGTGGGCTCCTGTAACCTGGCACTATTTTGCACAAATGCAAGGACACATAAGATGGCAGAGAGAAAAACATTATTTCAAGTGATTACAAGAACCTTTGTATTTTGGGGTTTTCGGACATTAATTAACATTTGTTGTCATGCTAATCACATGGATAACTGTAAAACATCTCACAATCAACTTTATCTCTTTATCAACTTTATCTCTAAAACATGTCATTGCTTGAGAATTTACAATGTCTGCGTTATGCAGCACCCCTCGTTGTTGTGCATGCAAGTAAAAACTGCATTCCAAAAACTTGTGATGTGTGAAAACCTGAAAACACCAATAGGAATAAATATGTAACAAGTTTCTGTCAGCTATGGAATCAGTGTAATTTGTTGGAGTTGAATTACAAGAGATAAAGCTTTCAGAAATTTGTCTTGAATTTCTGTTTGAGATGGGTGAGAAGTCTTTATCAAGATAGCTTGCCAGAGCATGCTAGACAGCTAATTTTTTATTTTCATCAGCCCGATAGAAAAAAGTATTTGAGAGCCCCTGTCAGGTGCTTTTTCACTCACACTGTGTGTAAATAGTCCATTCTGGAACACTTATCTATGTCTAATATCTGGCGTGATTAGTAGGAAGTGGCTCTTGATTATGTTGTTATCTCATGGGTATCTGTCTGATGATGTTCAGTGTCTGAAATCAGGTTGTCGAGGGATACTTCAGTTTCAGCTGAAGTATCTTGTTATTGGAAGACTCACTATTAGATAGTTACAACGAGGAGCCCTGACATTCTCCCTAATTGTGTACACTGTAGTATGCTTCAACACCTCGAATGATGCTCATTTTATTGACCACTAGGTTAGCAGGTAATGTTTAGTGAGTCTGAGCTTGCTGGTGTATTGAATGGCCCTAAACTGGGATCAGTACTCACACAGTCAACCACTAGGTAGATAGGCAGATATCTCCTCTTGCCCTTAACCTACAACCTAGGACCTGTGCTCAGATCATTGGCCACTTGTTTACTTGCTCAGATCATCGACCACTTGTTTACTTGCTGCAGCAGATATTACCTGAACTACTACATGGTAAAGCAGTCATGTGCTTCCAAGTTGTCAAGATACATAACATGTACCAGTTGTATCAACAATGAACAAAGGGTACTAACAAACACAAGTAAGGCGGGGGCGGTAGGGTAGCCTAGTGGTTAAAGCGTTTGCTGATCAAGTTTAAGACCTGGGTTCGATTCTCCACATGGGTACAATGTGCGAGACCCATTTCTGGTGTCCCCGCTGTGATATTGCTGGAATATTGATAAAAGTGGCATAAAACTCAACTCACTCACTCACAAGTAAAGCTGTGACAAACAGGTATATTTATCATCCCCCCAAAATGTGTGGGAAATTTTGTCTTTGATCAATGAACCTTTCCTGAGATACCCAATTGTACAGATACATGTATCCCAACCTGTGTTATCCTAATAGACTCGCCTTGATAACACGAGTTGTGTGACCTCTGCAGCATGGCGTGTTGACACTGTTCCTGGGACAAGACATGCTGTAGACATGGTGGAGGTGTGACACCGAGCACTGTTTATCTTCCATGGTTCACTCATCGTGATGCAAGCAGTTGACAGCACCGTGTCAGTATGCACTTGCATGGTGTTCGTGTCACGTGCACTGCACCAAGATACTGAAGGTCACTGCGACACAATGTCAGACATGCATCTTCTACAGACAACAAATCTTGCTGATTGAGCAAGCGAATATATTTTCTCACACACTGTGTCATGCCCTTGAAATCTGGAAGTGCAAAGTGGTGTTTGTTTATTTCAAAAGTTGCGGGGGGTATTAAAATGGACTCCGTCCGTGTGCGTGTGTGCGTGTGTCCATGCGTCCATGCACATTTGTCTTTACCAGAGCAGAACTTTAAAACCGTTCAATATTTCTTCACCAAACTTGGCACATGGATATATCTGGTGGTGTACTGGTGCCTTTTGGTAGTTTTGAATTTCTTAATGAAATACTTTTGGCATTCCCATGGCAACAAGTTTGACTTAGACTGAAATTGGTGGTAGTGCTCTTTTCTGGAGCAGAACTCTAAAACCGTTCACTATTTCTTCACCAAATTTGGCACATAGATTGGTGTGGTGGTGTACTGGTGCCTTTTGGTAGTTTTGGATTTCTGAATAAAATATCTTTGCATTTCCATGCCAACAAGTTTGACTTAGACTGAAACTGGTGGTAGTGCTCCTTTCTTTCACCTGTCAAGTCGACTTGTCCATATGTTATTACAATATTGCTCAAAGCTGTTAGTAGATACTCACTCACTCACTCACTCACTCACTCACTCACTCACTCACTCACTCACTCACTCACTCACTCACTCACTCACTCACTCTATCATGAACAGTGTCTGAGTTTTTGTAACACATTTTGAGGTTTGTCAACACCATTCTAGTTCAATGGTAAATGTGTGGTAAATGTTGTCTACCAGAGTAGAAAATTTGAAACCGTCTCAGCCCTAATACACACTGATACTGACAAGCATTTGTGCATCTGCATCTAAGCATTCAAATCTACTATATTCCTGAAGTATCTTCAGAGTTAGGAGAAGATTCTGAGAAGTGACCATGACTAAAAACTACATCACACAAAAGGTAATCTTCTATGTGACCAAAAGATAAAAACTAGTAAATATGTTATATTTCATTCTTCTTTAGTGACGGAGGACACTTGGTTGTCTGTATTGGAACACCTTTGCAAAACTGATTGGCAGACTTAACAGCACAACCGTTTTGAAAAATCTGTTCACATGCTTAACATAAGGAAAAGTTTTGATTCTTATGTTATCAACCACTTGTTTATGTGGCCCCAAATTAAATATGTTTAGATATAGCTGATATAGCAGGAATAATGCTGACTTTATATCTGGGCGGTGGGGTAGCATGGTGGTTAAAGCATTTGCTCGTCACGCTGAAGACCTGGGTTCGATTCCCCACATAGGTACAATACATGAAGCCCATTTCACTCTTTCAGGTGATATTGCTGGAATATTGCTAAAAGCGGTGGACCCGTGAAGATCCGGGGTAGAATAGGTCTTCAGCAACCCATGCTTGCCACAAAAGGCGACTATGCTTGTCGTAAGAGACGACGAACGGGATCGGGTGATCAGGTCATGTTTGTGCACAGATCGCAATAACACTATCTTAGGTGGTGGGCATGAGCTGAGCACTTTGTAAGAGCAGGTCAAGGTCGCATCACAGGGCTATCCTCGTAGCCTAGACACTTGTTGACAAGAGATTTTGTAGGCTGAAGTTTGCAGGAGTTGCTAGTTGATAGGCATGACTCAGAAAGTTAATTGGTTAATGATAAATTTTGCATATTTTTAGACAAATAAACAGCTTATGTAGAGGTCTGTAATCACTGTCAGACCATATTGTCTGTGCTGAAGGAGAACAGTTGTCTTATCAGTGTAGACAATCACAAAGTATTTGCTGGATAACATCAGCAGACGTGAGCTGAATCAGCTGATCCCCTCAATGACACTTGGCTAACAAGTGACTTTACAAGTGAAACTCACATTGCATAACAGTAGCAATGACCTGGTGGGGTGTCCTGGATAGAAGTGGTCCACTTGTCCTTGGTTGTAGTGACTGTATATACTTGAGCTAATATAGTTAAAGGTCACATGCAACGTAAAATACAACTTTGCAGATTCTGATACCTTTCGGTATGGACTTACCGAAACAAATCGTCAAAAATGCAAATTCAGCTTATAAAGTTGAAAAATAACACGATGAAAAAAACGCGCGAAATCGTAGTTCAAACGATTAACTAATTTTCCCCCAGAGCTTGGGGAAATTCAACTGGTTTCAACAGCTGGGCTGCGCTCATAGCACGTGCGCAGTGAAATAGGTTCGCGCAACTTGGAAGCGGGTTGTCCGGTGAATACTCGGTGAAGGCTTTGGTGTGAGCTATTTTTCTAATGTTTTGTTGATATTTCACAGGCGCGAGCTTTTTATATGTTATGACAGTAGATTAACTGTTTATATAATTTCATTTGTCTATTTCACCACACGTTCTTCTTACCGAGTCACTTTCTCAGTTCGATACTTAAAAGCAATGTCATTATTTAGCGTTGACAGAATTTCTAACTGTGATATAGATATGTCGTTGTCACAGACAAACCTCAATGTCTATTTTATTGACACCTATGTGTCTGCCTGCCTGTCTGCTAATGACCATATTCAATACACAACTGCGATCACTGACCACATGCAATTTGAACTTAACACCAATCAGGCTACACACCATAAACAAACTGCATTGATTTATGGCCCGAGTTCGGTCACATTATGTAATTACACAGACAGGCAGGTGTGATACTTGAACACATGACATGTTATGATGTCTGTTGATTGCAAAATGTTATACACAAAAAATGAGCATGTATATACAAAACCCAACATATCTATATATGCACACACAATGAGCCGTGAGGCAATCTGCAAATGAACCAGCCGTTACACTTGAGTGCACACCCACCCGCTCTGACTGGGTTCGGTATCCCGGCTGCTTCGTTTCTTGGGCAGTAAACCCAAGTACACAATATTGCACTTTTGATTTGCGATTGTACGCTTATAATTTTGTTTTTATGTTTTTTCATAACCAGCAATGTATATTATATGTCATGAATAAGTGATAATTGTGTTTTAATTATGTTTGATTTTTTGGTTGCATGTGACCTTTAAGAGATCAATGATAATTCTTAAGTGCAAAACAATGTCCTGAAAACTATTTATGATACCTATCTGTTTTTGTTCAGTATAGAACTGGTGACTTGGTACCAAGACAGTGTGGATAGATGCTCATTATATCAACCGCTGGTTTATGTGGCACAGGCTTAATTGGTTGTAGGCTGATGTGATATAGGAGTAATATTACTGGCATATTGCTCAGGCAATGAACAAATTAGCTAAACAATTTACCTCAAACTGTACATTTGATGAGACTAACTCAGTGTGCCTTATTCTTGTAGGGCTTGTGCCCATGCAACATTGATAGCGTTATTGGGCTATCAAGCCAGTTATGGGTTAGGGGTACCATCAGGACAGAAAACAAATAACTTGATGCCTTTGTATTTCTGTGTATGCCTGTAGAAAAGACGATACTTTTCGGTATTAAAAATAAAGTAACCCTGACATGTCTACCCTACAAGTTGTAACTATTTTCTACTACCTTTCCGAGTTATGCAATTCAAGGTGCTAAGTTGTCAGGGACACAATCAGTGGACATTCGCATACCTTGCACATAAACATTTGGATAACATTCAGTAAAATCGTTATCTGAATAAATGAACATTCCTCTGGACTTCCTGTGCGTGGTTGTCATGGCTGCTGGGTTTGTTTTTAGCTCATCTGGCTGAAATGTGGTGTTGTAACATCGTTTCCTTACAAACCACCAGACCTCTGAAGTTGAAGTTTCAAAGCTTGTTCCCAACAGTGATGACACTAATTTGTTCACAAGGTTTTTAATATGAACAACAAGGGAACTGTATTGAAAATAGTTGTTTATGTGTATGGCCATCACCATATTGGGTCGGTGGGGTAGCCTGCTGTAATATTGCTAAAAGTGGGGTAAAACTAAACACAACTCACTCACTCACTCAATCATTATTGTAAAAAATGTAATGAAATTTGGTATTTGTTTAGTAAGTGTGGGGATTCAGTAGGGGTCGGTGGTGGGTGGGGGTGTTCAGGATTTGTTATCCCCTGCAACGCGTTTTGCGGGGGGTATTAAAACGGACTCAGTCCGTGCGTGCGTCCGTCCGTCCGTGCACATTTGTCTTTTCTGGAGCAGAACTCTAAAACCGTTCACTATTTCTTCACCAAACTTGGCACATACATGGATCTGGTGGTGTACTGGTGCCTTTTGGTAGTTTTGGAATTCTGAATAAAATATTTTTGACGTTTCCATGGCAACAAGTTTGACTTTGACTGAAATTGGTGGTAGTGCTCTTTTCTGGAGCAGAACTCTAAAACCGTTCACTATTTCTTCACCAAACTTGGCACATAGATAGATCTGGTGGTGTACTGGTGCCTTTTGGTAGTTTTGGAATTCTGAATAAAATATTTTTGACGTTTCCATGGCAACAAGTTTGACTTTGACTGAAATTGGTGGTAGTGCTCTTTTCTGGAGCAGAACTCTAAAACCGTTTACTATTTCTTCACCAAACTTGGCACATAGATAGATCTGGTGGTGTACTGGTGCCTTTTGGTAGTTTTGGATTTCTTAATGAAATATTTTTGACATTTCCATGCCAACAAGTTTGACTTAGACTGAAATTGGTGGTAGTGCTCTTTTCCGGAGCAGAACTCTAAAAGCGTTCAATGTTTCTTCACCAAACTTGGCACATACATAGATCTGGTGGTGTACTGGTGCCTTTTGGTAGTTTTGGATTTCTGAATAAAATAGTTTTGGCATTTCCATGGCAACAAGTTTGATTTAGACTGAAATTGGTGATAGTGCTCCTTTCTGGAGCAGAACTTTAAAAACCTTTCAATATTCTCCTTCCACTTTTCTATATACACACCCAAATATTTGACATAATCATAACTCGTAGACATAATCATGAAGAGTATTTTGCCATTGCGGGGGATATCGATGACTTTGTCTTCTTGTTTTATCTTATTTGACCATGCTTTTAATTCTTCTGAAATGTACTCAGAATGTGCTCTGAAAGCATCTCCTCTGAATTGTCAGGCTGAAGAAAAGAAAGGAGAACTTTGCCATGTTTGTTTCTCCTTATGTTGATATTATAATTTATTCGATTCATTAGATTTTACTGTCATCTTTGTGCAGCAATAGACCGATCCAGTGACAGCCGATGAGCCCATGTCACATGTCATCGGTTTCCAATTGCGCAGATGCTGTTGATCACTGGATTGTCTGGTCCAGACTCGATTATTTACAGACAGCCTCCATATATAGAGAATCTCACCCAAGTGTCTACTGATATCAATTATATCAACACGAGTTGATAAAGTTACAAATATCCGAGGCTTGCCGAGGATATTTTTACCTTTATCAACGAGTGTTGATATAATTGATATCAGTAGACACGAGGGTGAGATTCTATTTATCATCAAAAATCATTCTTCATTAGTTTTCAATGAAAAATTGTACATCTCTCAACACTGTTCTACCATTAGACTTGCAGTGCAGCGATGTCATAGCATTGTGACGTCATCAAGTTGATGATGTCATAGCATTGTCAGGGCATTGTACAAAATCTACTGTCAAAACGATATCTCCTAGGATAAGAGCGCTATCTCCTGTGGACCACAGTTTTGGATGATAAAGCTGGAATATTGCTGAGTGCGGCGTAAAACTAAACTCCCTCACTCACTAAAAGAGATGTAAAATCAAACTCACTCACTCACTCTTTATATCAGATCTTAATGTGAGAACTTTCTGTCCTTACTGAGGGAATTTTCTTCCAAAGAACAAATAGATAGTACATGTATCTGCAAATAATCTTTTCATTGTGACCTCACGGAGCAGTATTGGAGAGTGGCGAGGTGTGTGGTGATGTAAGGTCATGTTTGTGCACAGATCGCTATAACACTATCTTAGGTGGTGGGCATGAGCTGAGCACTTTGTAAGAGCAGGTCAAGGTCGCATCACAGGGCTATCCTCGTAGCCTAGACACTTGTTGACAAGAGATTTTGTAGGTTGAAGTTTGCAGGAGTTGCAAGTTGATAGACGTGACTCAGAAAGTTAAATGGTTAATGATAAATTTTGCATATTTTTAGACAAATAAACAGCTTATGTAGAGGTCTGTAATCACTGTCAGACCATATTGTCTGTGTTGAAGGAGAACAGTTGTCTTATCAGTCTAGACTATCACAAAGTATTTGCTGGATAACATCAGCTGACGTGAGCTGAATCAGCTGATCCCCTCAATGACACTTGGCTAACAAGTGACTTTACAAGTGAAACTCACATTGCATAACAGTAGCAATGACCTGGTGGGGTGTCCTGGATAGAAGTGGTCCACTTGTGCTTGGTTGTAGTGACTGTATATACTGAGCAAATATGGTCAAGAGATCAATAATAATTTTGGAAATATTTTTGTGGTATTGTATGCTCAATCTTCACTGCAAAACAATGTCCTTTAAACTATTTATGATACCTAGCTGTTTTTGTTCAGTATAGACATGGTGACTTGGTACCAAGACAGTGTGGAAAGATGCTCATAATATCAACCGCTGGTTTATGTGGCACAGGCTTAATTGGTTGTAGGCTGATGTGATATAGGAGTAATATTACTGGCATATTGTTTTTAGCTCATCTGGCTGAAATGTGGTGTTGTATCATCTTTTCAACATCTTAATAAACACTTGCTTTGGCTCAGTCTTCAAATATTAGTAACCTCCAAAAAAACCCTGATGATTTATAAGAAGAATTTCACCAAATTTGGGTTAAATATATGTTTCAATATTTATTCTGTTACATGAAAAGTCAACTGAGAATTTTGTAAGTTCTTCTGTTCCAGGACTGGATAATGCCTGACAAGGGTGTGACCAAAACGTAGCCTTTGCTTTTTCAAATTCTCTGGATGTTGAAATAGCTTTAATGAGTTATGATACTAACAATCACTTTCAGAATCATCTTATTAGTAAATATATTATTTAAAAAACATCTAAAAGCAGGAGCCAAGAAACCAAGTTAATGCCAAGTGATTGTCCTGCCATGATATGTCAATCAATTAAATACATTTACTTATTTATAATTGACTAGATTATTGTTTATTTTATTACCCTTCCACGTTTACTAAAACAAAAAAAGATTCTTAAAACATACCTTGCTATCATTTCCAGTGAATTCATCAAAATGACAGTTGTAATATTACTCCTAAAATGTACCAATATATATGAATAATTTATGTTGTAACAAAACTTCAAATAATGTTCTCATAATTAAGATATACACTTTATTTCACTACGTCCAATACTCCGGAAAGTCACTATTCTTCTCATATAGTTTTTGTATTCGATCAACATGGAGGAAGGTAATTCAATTCAAAGTCCCATGCATCTCTATATAAAAATTCTGAAATATTTAAAGCATGGTTTTATAGGCACTCATATGAATTAAGTTTGATACTGGGATATTGCATGATAGGCAACTGCTGACACTGACAATATTTCCGTTTGGATCAAAAATATTACTCCTCGAATAGTTTACTCTGTTAACAAGATACTGTAGGCCTTCAGATTGTGCTTTTGAAACATAAAACATCCTAAAATGTGTGACAAATTTAAGAATATCTAAGAGCGAAGGGGGACAATATCCGCCACATTGTTCTCTCATGTAACAAGTTATGCAATTTCGGTCGACCCTAACCAAAATCCGAAAATCTGATCGCTGTCAGATTTGTTTACATTGTGTCACAGCTTTCTCTCGCCTGTCTCATTTGAGCTTTATGGCGTACCAACTCTATGCCCAGTAGTGACTAAAAACGTTAAGCAAAAACAGTTTTGTAGTTACAAGGATTGTCCGTGTTTATAACACTTGCAAAGTCTTAAACTTCTATTTGTTGTCATCAACTGGTAATGATTTTGCACATGTGCAAAAGTGTGGAAATTCGTGCAAATTCTTATCTGCAGGCAGACGAAGGTTTCGAGAACAATGGTGCAGACAGTTAACTGCTTGTTAGGCCTATCGTGCTCCTTGATCCGCCTCAATTTTTTTTGTCTTGACCGTAATTGTTTTGTTAAAGGTACACATCAAAACGCAGCAATATGTAATAAATATAGCGAGTGAAAATGGCATTATTCGAAGCACATTGCTTCGGAGGCATCGTTTGACCCCGGAAATAAGTCTGACAAATCCACACAGTGCGCCCGGCCTGCTGATTGGCCAAAATTGGCGCATGTGCCAGTTTTCATTGACAGAATGGATTGGTCTATTAACAACATATAGAAAATGCCATATTGTCCTTTAAGGCCAAACTTAAAGACTTTGTGTAAAGTAAATGTAAGTGTTGTGCAGTGCAGCAGAAACACTGAGGAAATGTCGTTACAGATTTCATAGTTTTAGTACAGTTTTGCCTCAGCATTTTTGGATAGAATATATGAATTTGCCAACAGCTACTTTTTTGAAGTGTATGTATCTTTTAACATTTTAAACTGTTGACTACATATTCGGGTGAGTTATGTATGAAACTTTGCTTCTTATCGTGTTTATGCGGTCCTCCTGTATGAGTTTGTTGGTTTCACGTGGCCAAATTGATGAAGAGTGCCCCAAGAGTGTTTCACAGAGTGATGCTTCCTGTTGAGGGACAGAACATGATGACATAAACATGATTTTTTTAAGTTGTTTGAAATAACATTTTCATATCTGTTTTTCAGGACATTTTGTCCGAGAGCGTTGGTACAGTATTCAAAGGTCTCAACAACATCCTTCTACTGGTTTACCCAGCTACAATTGTGTACATTTTGCATACAAGTCCAGGTGAGTACACAGTGAGGGTGTCTGATAGTTGACAACGTCAGATGGGTTTTCTATTGGTTGTCCTCTGTTTTTCGGGGGGGGATGTGGTAGCCTAGTGGTTAAAGTATTCGCTCGTCACGCTGAAGACCCAGATTTGATTCCCCACATGGGTACAATGCGTGGAGCCCATTTCTGGTGGAATGTTGCTAAAAGCGCGCCATAAAACGAAACTCACCATCACCATCTGTTTTTGTTGTTTTTTAATGATGAGGGGTAAAACCGTACGCTCTTACCACGGTATGGTATGTATTTCGGTACAAGGCCTTCGGTTCGGTTCGTTATATGAGATTTGATGATAATGCCAAAAATTGACAAGAGTCAAACCTTACATTGTTTAATAACATGGAAAAAAATAACCAAAATGTTTGTTAATTTGAATGAAGAGAACTGTCGGTTTATGACCAGATAGAAATGGCGGTACGAAAAGCGAAAATACAGAATTTTGGGATTGCATTATGGTATACCGAAAGAAGGCAAAATACCGCGGTTCTACTAATACCACAGTATACCGTTTCATCCCTAGGAATGATTGTTGTACTAGAACCTTTGGTGAAACTGATTGAAGTTTTTTTAATTTTAAGGTAATCTAGTGATAAGATATTAGAAGAACAATGACATTGCAGTTCAGTCAAGAGATTATGTGGAATGATTCTGGGTATACAGGTCACAACAGTGTGTGTATTTTTGTTAGAAGAACTAAATGGAATGGCAGGTCAGACACAGTGACCCAGTTCATTGCACCTTGTTGTATCCGAGAACTCATGAAGATTCCGGTTAGAATTGATCTTCAGTAACCCATGCTTGTCGTAAGAGGCGACTAAGGGGATCAGGTGGTCATGCTCGCTGACTTGGTTGACACATATCATCGTATCCCAGTTGTGTAGATCGATGCTCATGCTGTTGATCAGTGGATTGTCTGGTCCAAACTCGATTATTTACAGACCGCCGCCATATAGCTGGAATATTGCTGAGAGCGGCCTAAAACTAAACTCACTCACTGTATCTGAGTTGCGTGAACTGATGCTCATGATCTCAATCACTAGACTGTCTGGTTCAGGTTTCTAATTACAGACTGTTGTTATATTGATCAGTATGGCGTTAAGCAATAAACAGAATAAAAAAAGGCAGAATTATGTTTCTGAATTTTTATAAAAAGAGTCGACTAGAATGGAAGATGCTGACAGCAGCATTCACTTCCTCACTCACTCACTCACTCACTCACTCACTCTTGAACAAGGAATACATCCTAAGTTTCGGTTTGTGTTACAGTTTTCTCAGTTAACACATTGGGATGTGTGACTATAGCGTTTTTGAAGTTGATCTCCTACCACTGCGTGAACCGCTGGTGTCGGGAGTCGCTGAAGGCTCAGCCACGGAAGACAGCACGTAGCAAGACCCTCACGTCCGAGGATGAAGGTTTGTTGCAGATACATCAAGTGCAAGGGCAGAAATTGAACGGAATTTAGAAACTTTTCTTTACACTACTGTCTTGCAAGAAACATATTCCTTTCTGAAGGACCCCCCCAAAAAATTCATGGATTAGTGGTGGTTTTGGTCTGACTGTCTGTCTGCTGTCTGTCTTGTCTGAGTATGCGTGTGCAAGAATAAAAAATGGAATGTTTACTGGGATGAAAACTATTATTTTCCCACTACAAGTAAACAAACACATCTGGGCACACTGTTTAGTAGTGTTTACTATGGTTACATTTGTTATTGTTTATGTGTGGATAACAGATTTTGGTTCGTATGCCATAGGGAATTTAAAAAGGAATAAGTATTATTATGATAGTGGTGTTTAATTTGTTTTTGTTTTTGTGATAATTGTTTTTATTATTATATTCTTCACATTTCAGCTGCAAAGCAGGCCAAAGTGGCAGCTGCCAATGAGCGACTTATTGGGAAACAAGTGTGCTACCCAGATAACCTAAATCTCAAGGGTAGGTGATGATCAACCACAGTCACTGACCAAATAGTGTTGCCAGTGTTTCTGCATGCCAGTAATAAGCTTGGACTGGACACGTCAGATGTTGTCAGTCCTCAAAACTAGTATTGTTTATATTAGAAAACTTACAATAAACATGGGCATTCTCATTACATTATGGAAGGTGAAATAATATAGAAAGCAAGAATTTGGTGATCCTCTAAACAGAATTTGCAACATGAATGCACCAATACAATTCAGTTCAATTTTAAACAAACTGTTCAAGGCATCTGTGCAGTGGAACTGTAACAGAATGGTAATCATGATGAAGCCTGTCAGACTGTTTGGTAGGGATGGCTATCGATAAAGGTCATAGGGATAATAATCATAAACTAAATGTCAAGTATCCATACATATCATTACTTAACTTGGAGCAAAATTGCCAAAATGTCGACAAAAAAAATCAGTGTTTCACATCACTGGTAACTAATGACACATTTATGCATGGATTGCTCACAAAAACAGCATTCTGAACATGATTCAGCAGTTGGCCTTGAATACAGACTTAAGTTTGTGTGTTGTGTGTGTAAATTAAACCTATATTTCATTGCAATAGTTGATGAACGATATTGATGACTCAATGTTCATGTTATCATTAATGGTCCCCACTGTTCTACAGTGTTTCATCATCAGTTCTCAAGTTTAGGAAAGGGAGCGGTAGGTACTTACAGACAGTAAGACGTGATTTAAGTAGATGAGAATGAAACTGTAATAATGATATTATTCCTCATTACAATATTTGGATTATATCAACTTTCAGATATGTACTACTTCATGTTCGCTCCCACACTGTGTTATGAGCTGAACTTCCCGCGATCGGCCCGCATCCGCAAGAGGTTCCTCATGAAGAGGATTATTGAAATAGTAAGTCAAATGTTCCTTCTCTTATTGCTACAGTGAAATGTGTTTGCCATATCTAAGGGGCAGTGAGGTAGCCTATTGGTTAAAGTGTCTGTTCATCACGCTAAAGACCGGGGTTCAATTCCCCACATGAGTACAATGTGTAAAGTCCATTTCTGGTGGTCCCCGCCATCATATTGCTGGAATATTGCTAAAAGCAGCGTAAAACCATACTCACTCTCTTGTTCACTCACTCCCAGCTTTAAACAGTCATTGTTTTCTAGATTTCAACCGTCATTGTTTCCCAGATATGTAGACAGGCGATTATCTGATATTCATCAAGTTAATGTTAGCAGAATTTGTGAAAGACTGCTCTCAGTCATTACCTTATTTGGCATATGAAAAAGCTGCACAATATTTCCCCTGGCCTGTACTGTTACACAGTGTGTTGTTTTACCTGGCCTGGACTGTTACAAAGTGTGTTGTTTTACCTGGCCTGGACTGTTACACTGTGTGTTGTTTTACCTGGCCTGGACTGTGATAATGTTCGTTGTTTGTTTCAGTTGTTTCTTTGGCAACTGATGCTGGGCCTTATACAACAGGTGAGGTATGTTGCCATGGAAACTAGTTTGTTAATGACACACGTTTTGCATACCTAGACACATATGGTACAAAACAAAACAGAGCATCTATGTGTTTTACAATTCCAAGGAAGACAACTGCAGAACACTGATGTTTACAAAAAATGGACTTTTGTTTTAGGAATGATGACTTTATAATTTGTCTGTCATTATGACAGATAGAGGTATTCTACCATAGGAGGATCATATCGCAAGGGCACACAAAGACCTGACCAGTGTTTTTTTTGTGTTTCAATAAGCAGAAAGCATAAAAATAGAAGATTTCGCCATGTCCATTGAAGCACAACATAATATTCTGTTTTACTTTTCCATCAATTTTGGTACAGTCACCTCCCCCCCGAAAAATATTTTAAAATTATGTAAAATTATCAGTGTGTCTTTTAGAGTCTACAATAAAGCCACACTATCTTCTCTGTAAGTTGAAGTTTGTTTTGTTGACATTTCAGTGGGTGATCCCCACACTGAACAATGCCATGCAGCCTCTTGACCAGATGAATCTCTTCAAGGTGCTGGAGCGCCTCCTTAAACTAGCCGTAAGTAGGATATCTTCTTGTCGAGAAATATTGCTTATGTACTCATTATGTAGATTATTGCTGTTTATGCAAGCAAAGAAAAGTCAACATTTACGTAATGAATCTGAAAAATAGGTTTAAGACTGATTTAGTTTAAGTAAGATATATGCAAATCAAATATAAATATACAGTGGGCAATATAAGTCATTTTCAGTTGAGAATGATCAGAAAAAAATAGAAGTAAAACAAAAGTTTTGATAATTTACTCATCCAAGTTAGGAACGTGACTCCCACATTATGGGTGATAGTTGTAAGGGGGGTAATTCTTTTCAGTTTCTTGTTGTGCCATACATGTGGCAATAACTAATATGGCATACAGAATTGGTCTTAAAGCTTGAAAGAAGTGTGAAACACAACTACCATGTGCAGAGTGTCGCATGTTCACATCGCTCATTCATTGGCGTACAAGGTCACAGACATTACTAAACGCTAAAACACATTGAAATTCAAAGTTCAAAAAGTGAGTATGCCACGTTTCAGCAACATGAGAGTGCAATGGGTAGGCTTAATTCTTGTACGATCCTTGTGTGAGCCCTGGACTGTAGCTGTCAGAAAATACACAGTATGAGGAGCCATGTGCAGCAGACGGGCAACGACAACACAGGAAATAGCATGTGAACAAACCGTTCTCAATTGTTTCAACAAGCCCCCATAGTGAACACCAGATATAGAACACCAAATATGCGCAACTGATTCCGTGTTTTATAGGAGTATGATGACAACAGGAACATGCAATTGTCAGACATGTGTTTAGAGTCGCCAGTAGTGTGAAGTTATTGATAATCACTTCAGGTGCCGAACCACTTCATCTGGCTCATCTTCTTCTACTGGTTTTTCCACTCCTTCCTCAATGCACTGGCGGAGATTCTCCGCTTTGGGGACCGCGTCTTCTACCACGACTGGTGGTGAGTACTGTCTGTCTATAGGCTGGGCGAGCTGGGCTCACATCCCTTCAGATTTTCTTTTAAATCATGTTTTGTTAAACCCTATTCCAAATTTATTGTGCTGATAGACCAAGGCTCAAAGTTGGAACACATCTATGAACATATTTGAAGAGATGCAGCTCTGCAAAGTGAGACACATTTTGACATTTTCCATATTAACCATTTGTTAAAAGAAAGTATATACCAAATATCTTTTATGAAGGTACTATGCAAGGCTGACTACTGTTGATTGTTATCTCAGTTACCATGGTTACTTGGTAACAGGGTCATCTTGGTTCACTTTCTGGACTGTTCCAGGAATGCAGAGACTGTGTCTGACTTCTGGAAGAACTGGAACATTCCTGTCCACAGATGGGCCAGCAGGTGAGTTTCCTCTACATGGGTCCTGTAATCTCCCATTCTGTCACTCTTGTTTCCTGTGCTTTGTATGTCTTCTCCCTCCTCCCTCAGTTCTGTACTGTAAATTAGTTGTGGTCCGCTTAATTGAAATAATCGAAGATTGGTCACAGTGACTAAACGACCAAGTAATCGATCATGTTTTCTCATAATCGAACACAAACAATTCTGGAACACTTTTTGCATTAACAATATTTTTCACAAGGTTGGTTTTGTCTGTTACATTTCAGGAGCACTACAAACTCATTCCAAGTCATGATTGAATTTATCTTAAAGACCCAAGAAATTTATGTTCCTAACATACTTGTCATCCTTTAAAGATGTGAAATTTGCAAATGCATTTTGTGCAATTTGCAAAAAACCAAAGAACTACATGTTTCTTTATTTATTTTTTTGTCCATTAACAAAGTAATCAGGAACATTTCATAAATGATGCTAACCAATTATTTTCAATGATTGATCGGTTGTAATGAACCAATCATCAATTAGATTTTAACCAATTCCCAGCTCTACTGTAAATAGCTGCAAGATTACCAATACAGCCTTAAGCAATATTTACTCATTCTTCTCACATTGTCTTGTTCTGCTCTCCTGTCCTCTCTTGCATAAATGTTTACTTTCACTTGTCCAGTTCACCTTGTGATAGGTCAAACAATCCACAGGGTAGAGTAACCTAGTGGTTGAAACTTTCACTCGTCATGCCAAGGCCTGGGTTCGATTCCCCACATGGGTACAATGTGTGAAGCCCATGTCTGGTGACCCCTGCCATGATATTGCTGGATTATTGCTAAAAGCAACACAAAACAATACTCACTCACTCAGCAATCCACACACAATTTGTTAGTTTGATGGGATTGTCCTGTTAATGAATGAATCCTACATCCTTCCTTACTGTGGCGTTCCTTTGTTGCAGACACCTGTACAAGCCCATGTTAAGGCAAGGCTTCTCCAAATTCACAAGTTCCTTGGCTGTCTTCTTTGTGTCTGCATTTTTCCATGAGGTAAGAAACAAAGTAGTGCTTGCCCAGGACCCACATGCACAATACAATCTTAGTGTGACAGTTATTGCGAGATTGCCATCTTAGACTTCATCTCTAATGCTAGAGTAAAGGCGATACTGATATGTCCAGTATTCAATACTGATAAACTTTTATGTTTTCCTATGAGTTTACGATACACAGAAGTCCAAGTTTCCGTGTTTCAGTATTCCTCTTGTAAGTACAGTGTAATAACATGCTGTGCAGATACCCAAAACTACATCAAGTTCAATGAAGCAAGGGCAACCTGGGAAGAACCACACTCAGCTGTGACCCAGCTGACTGTGACATCATAGCCCATGGGCGTTCACACTATCAACCACTGGTTTATCTGGTCTGGGGCTGTAGCTGTTATTTTTGCAATGTGACAATGCTGAAACAATTATTATTAATGTTACATTTCCTTTCCAGTATTTATTGAGCATACCACTGCGGATGTTCAAGGTATGGGCTTTCACTGCCATGTTCGGGCAGGTAAGTTGATGTCATATTTACATTGTGCTTTGTACCAACCTATGTTGTCATACCAGGAGATTTAGCTATTTGCATTTCATTGTACTAATTAATCAATCACAAGCTGTAAGTTGTAAAGCAGCCTAAGTGCTACAATTGTAGTCAGTCTCTGTTAAAGTATCGGAGTTACAGTTACCTTAGTGCTACAATTGTAGTAAGTCTCTGTTAAAGTATGGGAGTTACAGTTACCTTAGTGCTACAATTGTAGTCAGTCTTTGTTAAAGTATGGGAGTTACAGTTACCTTAGTGCTACAATTGTAGTCAGTCTTTATTAAAGTATCGGAGTTACAGTTACCTTAGTGCTACAATTGTAGTCAGTCTTTGTTAAAGTATGGGAGTTACAGTTACCTTAGTGCTACAATTGTAGTCAGTCTTTGTTAAAGTATGGGAGTTACAGTTACCTTAGTGCTACAATTGTAGTCAGTCTTTGTTAAAGTATGGGAGTTACAGTTACCTTAGTGCTACAATTGTAGTCAGTCTTTGTTAAAGTATGGGAGTTACAGTTACCTTAGTGCTACAATTGTAGTCAGTCTTTGTTAAAGTATGGGAGTTACAGTTACCTTAGTGCTACAATTGTAGTAAGTCTCTGTTAAAGTATCGGAGTTACAGTTACCTTAGTGCTACAATTGTAGTAAGTCTCTGTTAAAGTATGGGAGTTACAGTTACCTTAGTGCTACAATTGTAGTAAGTCTCTGTTAAAGTATGGGAGTTACAGTTACCTTAGTGCTACAATTGTAGTCAGTCTCTGTTAAAGTATCGGAGTTACAGTTACCTTAGTGCTACAATTGTAGTAAGTCTCTGTTAAAGTATGGGAGTTACAGTTACCTTAGTGCTACAATTGTAGTCAGTCTTTATTAAAGTATCGGAGTTACAGTTACCTTAGTGCTACAATTGTAGTCAGTCTCTGTTAAAGTATCGGAGTTACAGTTACCTTAGTGCTACAATTGTAGTAAGTCTCTGTTAAAGTATCGGAGTTACAGTTACCTTAGTGCTACAATTGTGTAGTAAGTCTCTGTTAAAGTATCGGAGTTACAGTTACCTTAGTGCTACAATTGTAGTCAGTCTCTGTTAAAGTATGGGAGTTACAGTTACCTTAGTGCTACAATTGTAGTCAGTCTCTGTTAAAGTATCGGAGTTACAGTTACCTTAGTGCTACAATTGTAGTAAGTCTCTGTTAAAGTATCGGAGTTACAGTTACCTTAGTGCTACAATTGTAGTCAGTCTCTGTTAAAGTATGGGAGTTACAGTTACCTTAGTGCTACAATTGTAGTCAGTCTCTGTTAAAGTATCGGAGTTACAGTTACCTTAGTGCTACAATTGTAGTCAGTCTTTGTTAAAGTATCGGAGTTACAGTTACCTTAGTGCTACAATTGTAGTAAGTCTCTGTTAAAGTATCGGAGTTACAGTTACCTTAGTGCTACAATTGTAGTCAGTCTTTGTTAAAGTATGGGAGTTACAGTTACCTTAGTGCTACAATTGTAGTAAGTCTGTTCAAGTATCGGAGTTACAGTTACCTTAGTGCTATGATTGTAGTCAGTCTCTGTTAAAGTATTGGAGTTACAGTTACCTTAGTGCTACAATTGTAGTAAGTCTCTGTTAAAGTGTCGGAGTTACAGTTACCTTACTGCTATGATTGTAGTCAGTCTCTGTTAAAGTATCGGAGTTACAGTTACCTTAGTGCTACAATTGTAGTAAGTCTCTGTTAAAGTATCGAGTTACAGTTACCTTAGTGCTACAATTGTAGTCAGTCTCTGTTAAAGTATGGGAGTTACAGTTACCTTAGTGCTACAATTGTAGTAAGTCTCTGTTAAAGTATCGGAGTTACAGTTACCTTAGTGCTACAATTGTAGTAAGTCTCTGTTAAAGTATCGGAGTTACAGTTACCTTAGTGCTACAATTGTAGTCAGTCTCTGTTAAAGTATCGGAGTTACAGTTACCTTAGTGCTACAATTGTAGTCAGTCTCTGTTAAAGTATGGGAGTTACAGTTACCTTAGTGCTACAATTGTAAGTCTCTGTTAAAGTATCGGAGTTACAGTTACCTTAGTGCTACAATTGTAGTCAGTCTCTGTTAAAGTATGGGAGTTACAGTTACCTTAGTGCTACAATTGTAGTCAGTCTCTGTTAAAGTATGGGAGTTACAGTTACCTTAGTGCTACAATTGTAGTCAGTCTTTGTTAAAGTATGGGAGTTACAGTTACCTTAGTGCTACAATTGTAGTCAGTCTTTGTTAAAGTATCGGAGTTACAGTTACCTTAGTGCTACAATTGTAGTCAGTCTTTGTTAAAGTATGGGAGTTACAGTTACCTTAGTGCTACAATTGTAGTAAGTCTCTGTTAAAGTATCGGAGTTACAGTTACCTTAGTGCTACAATTGTAGTAAGTCTCTGTTAAAGTATGGGAGTTACAGTTACCTTAGTGCTACAATTGTAGTCAGTCTCTGTTAAAGTATCGGAGTTACAGTTACCTTAGTGCTACAATTGTAGTCAGTCTCTGTTAAAGTATCGGAGTTACAGTTACCTTAGTGCTACAATTGTAGTAAGTCTCTGTTAAAGTATGGGAGTTACAGTTACCTTAGTGCTACAATTGTAGTCAGTCTTTATTAAAGTATGGGAGTTACAGTTACCTTAGTGCTACAATTGTAGTCAGTCTCTGTTAAAGTATCGGAGTTACAGTTACCTTAGTGCTACAATTGTAGTAAGTCTCTGTTAAAGTATCGGAGTTACAGTTACCTTAGTGCTACAATTGTAGTAAGTCTCTGTTAAAGTATCGGAGTTACAGTTACCTTAGTGCTACAATTGTAGTCAGTCTCTGTTAAAGTATGGGAGTTACAGTTACCTTAGTGCTACAATTGTAGTCAGTCTCTGTTAAAGTATCGGAGTTACAGTTACCTTAGTGCTACAATTGTAGTCAGTCTCTGTTAAAGTATCGGAGTTACAGTTACCTTAGTGCTACAATTGTAGTCAGTCTCTGTTAAAGTATGGGAGTTACAGTTACCTTAGTGCTACAATTGTAGTCAGTCTCTGTTAAAGTATCGGAGTTACAGTTACCTTAGTGCTACAATTGTAGTCAGTCTCTGTTAAAGTATCGGAGTTACAGTTACCTTAGTGCTACAATTGTAGTAAGTCTCTGTTAAAGTATCGGAGTTACAGTTACCTTAGTGCTACAATTGTAGTCAGTCTCTGTTAAAGTATGGGAGTTACAGTTACCTTAGTGCTACAATTGTAGTAAGTCTGTTCAAGTATCGGAGTTACAGTTACCTTAGTGCTATGATTGTAGTCAGTCTCTGTTAAAGTATTGGAGTTACAGTTACCTTAGTGCTACAATTGTAGTCAGTCTCTGTTAAAGTGTCGGAGTTACAGTTACCTTACTGCTATGATTGTAGTCAGTCTCTGTTAAAGTATCGGAGTTACAGTTACCTTAGTGCTACAATTGTAGTCAGTCTCTGTTAAAGTATCGGAGTTACAGTTACCTTAGTGCTACAATTGTAGTCAGTCTCTGTTAAAGTATGGGAGTTACAGTTACCTTAGTGCTACAATTGTAGTAAGTCTCTGTTAAAGTATCGGAGTTACAGTTACCTTAGTGCTACAATTGTAGTAAGTCTCTGTTAAAGTATCGGAGTTACAGTTACCTTAGTGCTACAATTGTAGTCAGTCTCTGTTAAAGTATCGGAGTTACAGTTACCTTAGTGCTACAATTGTAGTCAGTCTCTGTTAAAGTATGGGAGTTACAGTTACCTTAGTGCTACAATTGTAGTAAGTCTCTGTTAAAGTATCGGAGTTACAGTTACCTTAGTGCTACAATTGTAGTCAGTCTCTGTTAAAGTATGGGAGTTACAGTTACCTTAGTGCTACAATTGTAGTAAGTCTCTGTTAAAGTATCGGAGTTACAGTTACCTTAGTGCTACAATTGTAGTCAGTCTCTGTTAAAGTATCGGAGTTACAGTTACCTTAGTGCTACAATTGTAGTAAGTCTCTGTTAAAGTATCGGAGTTACAGTTACCTTTGGGCTACGATTGTAGTAAGTCTCTGTTAAAGTATCGGAGTTACAGTTACCTTAGTGCTACAATTGTAGTAAGTCTCTATTAAAGTATCGGAGTTACAGTTACCTTTGGGCTACGATTGCTCTGTACAACAGCACCATAAAATACTGATGTTTGTCAACAACAAATCTAATACTTTATTGTGGATATCACACCTCAAAAACCTGTTGCATAAAAACAATCCTAGTATTCATTAATTCTGACTGGGCAAAGGTGCAGGAATATCCTATGCAGAGTTGAATATCTTAGGCATCCAAGGATTTGGGTTCAGATCCCACATGGATTTTTGTTTTGATTCACCATTCCCATTACTTTCATCAGTATGGTTAATGTCTAAGATGTGCCTCCTTTTGGATGCTACATAAAACCCAACTCAGTCACTCATCCAGTCACTATTTGCTGGGCAGAGTTGTGTCCCTTGGGCATACCCAATTACAACTTTGGTTTGAATCACCGACTGTATACAGCACCATGCCTTTTCATGTGGTAAATGTCCGACACCTGCATCACTTAAAGCTGGCACTCTGGGATATACCATTAACTCACCTACTTGAAGCGGCGGGGTAGCCTAGTAGTTAAAGCGTTCACTTGTCAGCCCAAAGTCCCACGTTCGATTCCCCACATGGGTACAATGTGTGAAGCCCATTTTTGGTGTCCCTGGCCATGATATTGCTGAAAGTGGTGTAAAACTAAACTCACTCACTCACTCTCCTACTCATTTCCCTCACAGGTACCCCTGGCTCTGTTGACTGGCAAGTACATGGACGGCAAGACGGGGAATATCATTGTGTGGTTGTCGCTCATCCTCGGTCAGCCTGTGGCCATCCTCGCCTACGTTCATGACTACTACATCATCAACGTCGGCACTCTGACAAACCAGACCATCACTATTGGCTGAGGCATCAACATGACAATTTCAGATTTGTAACATTTTGTAAATAGTCATGACTGCATTGTAGCCGAACGGATCACAGAGATGTGTGTGCTCATTACTGCTGACTTGTCTCATGACCCTGATGTCAGTATTATAGTTTGTATGTTTGATTTGATTGTTTGACAGGGTGATGAATTCCGATGTTTTACTGAGTGAAGTTGATCAGAAGCAATGTGTAGATTGCAACCACTAGTGTATTTTAGTCAAAATTAATGAGATATAGTTACAACAAACTCAAATTTGTGGTTCCTTTCAGCAAAATGGCCACAAGAATCAACATTCGTAGTGCTAGGTATTTGGGAATGAGATATTCATACAAAACAAATTCAATGTTCAAATTAGATTCTCATTTAATGTGCTTGTAGTCTTGAGCACAAAGATACATATTTTCACAAAATGATAATTATGTGTTTTCAAATTGTTTTTTGAAAAGATAAATATCAATAATGAAATATATTAATATAAGTAGACACTAATGTGATAACTTCAAAGCTTTTACAATTAATGTAGAGATAAAAATTCATGAATGAAAATATTAGCCTGATGCTCATTAAATGGACACAGAAGAATGAAAAATTTGTTAAAGTGAATAGTGGTCAATCCAGAAGACTTAATGATGATATATGTAAATCATTTTGAAAGGGATTTTCAGTAACTTTGCATGAGAAATGTGAAACTAGGAGAAGAGAGTGATATTTAGATGATTTTTCAATGTACCATGGAAAAGATTGAAGAGTGCCGTTAAATAGAAGGAATACGTAGAGAGATCTGTGAATAAACACAGATCAGGTTTTAAGGAGTATAGAATTTTCATGGATGCAGTTTTAGGGAGGTAACAGAATTAGTATGGATGCAATTTTAGGGAGTTTATGGAATGTGCATGGATGCAGATTTATTTGACTGTATGGCAGTGGTATTTGATTTCAAAAGGGCATTACTTGATGACCCCACAGGGTGCCAGTAGCTGTATGGTAAGAATGTATTTTTAGTTCAGCATGTTTGAGAAATTATCAGCAATTATGAATAGTTTCTTAGGTTTTGCTTTGTTGTACATTCCTACGATATAACAATTTATAGTGTGTTCTGTTTCTATATACATACAAAACAATCAATGTCTGCAATTGTATTTTGTGATGAGGATTAATTCTGTGCAATAATTACCACACTCTACTCTAGATTTGAACCAACTCCAAGACTTGAGAAACATTTTCAAGCAATATTAAGGTTATTTCAACATCCATCTCAATACATACCTGAATGTTGTAACTTTCAAATTCAAGTTAAAGCCACTGTATCTCTATGTTGTAAATGCATAGGATTAAAGTTGCAACTTTTTTATGATCACAAACAAGGTTAAATGGGCACATGTCATATTGTGACGTTAACTTTGATTGGCAGAATCTTTGTTGTAAACAATGTTTTCATATATGATCTAATTGACTGTCATGGAAATATTGATAATGGATGGATGTGTCCAAACAGAATGCAACATAAAACTAAAACTCACCCGGCAGATTAGAAGTCTGTGAAAGTCCTTCAGAAAACAGTAGATCTTGATATGTGTTCAGTATTGTGTTTAGCTTTGTGTCGGTCAAGATCAGGTAGTAAAGGTAAAGGAGTTTACTTATTGATTATGTCTACTTTACATATTGATTATGTCTACTTTACATATTGATTCCCCACATACATGATGCAGGTGTAACTTGTCAAGGCCGTGGTTGATGATCCTCACTACAGGAATAGTACATATTACCCACTCAGGTTTTGTATTAACTGTTATCAATACACAAGATATTTCCTTTGTAGCATTGGGTTAATTATGGGTTAATGTTTGAGAGGCATTTAGAAAAATCCAATCTGAACATTTATTGTGCAGGAACATTTGCCTTCTGTATAACTGTAGCAAAATAAGTTTCAGTGTTGCGGGATAAAAATAACATCAGTGTACAGTAATAAAACATGTTCACCTAAATTTATGCAAAAGATGACTGTCCATTAATTTTGTTTCATCCCCATTATTTCTCAGTATTCAGATTTGCTGGAAAAAATGGCAGCCATGTTGAGACAAGGAAAGACAACTCCGAGTATCATGTTAACGCCAAGACTTTGTAATGATGAATATGAAAACGAGATATTTGCTGGACAAAAGTTTTGTCTTGAAAGTCTAAGTTTACATTGCATGTACCAGGGTATTTGTTTTTTGCGACCTCACAATGATAGACAAAGAAGTTTCATTCATTTGGAAAATATATCATGATCTTTTGCAATATGCATTGATTCCTTTATAGCTTAAAATGTCCATCAAATTACCTTTGTTGGTTTTTTGGGCTTGTAGATGCTTTGGGTATAGATACACTACATGTATTGTGATGAGTTAGACAACAAATTCAGTGTAACTGTAAATCTTATCTTCAAAATATGTCAGAGACAGGTCTATGACATTGTCTGACGAAAATCATCATGATCTCATGTCAACAAACTGTAGTATGTGAAGATGCTTGTTGCCGCACATAGCATTTAGGCATGTGTTAAGACATTTAGGAAGCAGATAGAATTTCTTATACCATATACTAACATGGTGGAGTCAACCTTAAACTTGATATATATTTTCTACAAATTTATCATCTTATTTCCCATGTAATATAGATTTATAGTGATATTTTCCATAATATCACATTGATGTGGTTTATATTGGTAGTTTCTGAGTATCATACATCAGGCAAATACGACTTTTTTCATAGAATCTGGACAAGATGATTTCAGTTCAGTTATTAAGATATATGCTGCTCAGTAGTGAAAAAGGCGACCAACTGTTCAGGGATCAATCAAGTTTTTTCAATCAAAATTTATTCGAAGACATTCCAGTCATTAAAATATATATACTGTATTTCATATTTTTCTGCTAAACTGGTCATAGACCAGGAGAGCTTATACAATGGGGTGTTTTCCTTCTTGCTTACATTGGGGCGGTGGGGTAGTCCAGTGGTTAAATTGTTCACGTGTCCCGTCGCAGACCCCGGGTTCGATTCTCCACATGGGTACAATGTGTGAAGCCCATTTCTGGTGTCTCCTGCCATGATATTGCTGGAATATTGCTAATAGCAGCGTAAAACAAAACTAACTCACTCCTGCTTACATTTGTCAACTCTTTGGATTCTTGGTGTACACAAATGTTGACGGATTTATAAACCTTACAGTCAGTGATGAAGTTGGTAGTATTTGGCTTTGAGCATTCTGAAATATGTGATGGTCTGTGAGGGACAAATATTCTGACAAGACTTCCTAAAGTTGATTCTGCAAATATTGAGAAATTCAGTTTGTAGAATGATTATGGCTGCAATATTTACCACCTGTTGAGCAAGATCTGAAACAATCTGTGGTTATGAATCCTTAGATGAAGACAATGTTGTTATTTCTTAGATGAAGACAGTATTATGAATATAGTTATCCACATTGGTGTTACATCTTGGAGATGCTAAACATATGAAATCCTGTTAAGAAACGAGTCATGTGGCATTACTTTCATTTTTCATGTAGCACATTTGCAGTGACTTTGCAGCAAGATTGGAGTGATCTGTGATGTGTTTTTGAACAGGGTTCCTTAAAGAATTGTTGCATTTTCAGTTTAGCAGTACACATATATATTTCCTGTGTTTGTTTGAAGTATTGGCCAGTTTGTATTTAAAATTATTTTATTAGTTAGCTGCATTTTCACTTATACAATTCAACTTTTCAAACTGATAACAGGATTTGTGTGTCATGAAAAGAAATATCTCTATTAAAAGGGGAGTATTTCTTGGAGAGGTCAGGGAGGCTGATCTGGGAATAAATGTACCAACTTGCCAATTCGTATTTTACATTGCTCTTCTGTGTTCCTACGGAGAACGGTTGTGGGGTAGCCTAGTGGTTACAATGTTTGCTTATCATGCCTGAGTTCAGGGTTTGATTCCCATGGTACACTGTGTTAAGTCAGTTATCTTGTTGGAATATAGAAAGATAATGACTCCTCCTGTCTACTTAGCAAGCTATTACATGTAAAAGGATTTTCAGAAACTAAAACTAAGATACAAGTTGAATCATTTCTGAAACATGCAACACTTCTACAGTAGAAAAGGGGTCTGTGTTACGAAAGCAGCAAAACTGCTACAAATAATCCCAGACTGGTTCCTGTTGGAAAACAGCCCAGCTGTTTAAGAGCTGCAAAACTTAAAATACAGTCAAACCCCATTGTGTGGAACGTGTTGGGACCAATGGAAAAGTTCGACTTATCCAACTGTTTGACGTATCGGTCAGCATAGAAATGACCAAGTACCAACAAGACCAAAGTCACTTGGTTAGTGTGATGATGGATGTGTAGTTAAACATGCCACTTTTATTGTTGAATCCGTTCATCCTCACCTTTCATCTTTTGGTAGCACGTTTATGAGCATGACTTTTGATTGCACGAATGAAGTTTTCAGTTGCAAGAACTAACTTTGACAGTTTGAGACAAAAGATAAATTTGTACTTATTAGGGCTTTTGGGGACCCTAAAATGAGTTTGAAACAACCGTGAATTCAACACATCTGGTTCGAGACATCAGGGTAAAAATAATGATAAATGTAAGGAAATCGGCAGAGATGAGTTCGACACAATCGAGATGTTGGGGTTTGACTGTATATACATTGCCATGGAACAGATATGCTACACAAATGTCTCCATGTATATCCATGTTCTATTCAAATGTCAGCTTGTTTTGATCATGTACTGTTATGACATGTTTACCTGTTTAAGGCATATTTACTTAATGGTATGCTTTGCTCAAGCATCCGAAATCAACAGAAGTTTTCTTTGTGAGTTTCTTTCCTCAACCATAACCAAACACTGCAGCTCTAGTGTTGGAACATTTGAAACAGCCAAAAACTTTAACAAAAATATTTGCCAAATGTCTTTCATGGTTTCTTCAAATATACACACAGTGTCCATATATTTTGGATGTTTTGAGGATGACCGTTCCCATGACTACAGCCAGAACCTGAGAGTCAATCTGGATGGGGAAATGAGAGGGGCAGAATTAAGATGAACAAATTGTTGAGGGCTTGTATACTCAGCAGCAAAAAAAACATCAGTATGAATTCAAAATTAGATAGGCACTGTAATCAAATCATTACAGAAATGGACATTATAAGCGGATCAAAAACATTTTTATGTACAATATCTTGACACATCAATGAATAACTCAGCACAATTTCAAGACATTACGTGAACGTTTGCAGTATCTAGTGTGACCACCACGAGCGGCAATAACTGCAGCACAGCGTCTATTCATGGAGTGCACCAATCGATTGATGAAGGCCATTGGTACCTGGAACCACACTCTGAGAAAGGCCTGGCGCAATAAATCTGCTGTGTTCGGCCTTGGTATGATATTATTCAGTCTCCTGTGAATTTCATCCCAAAGATGTTCAGTTGGGTTTAAATCAGGACAAAGGGCTGGCCCCTGCGTAATGTTGACACAGTTCTGCTGTAGGAAGTCCCGAGTAGCTCTGGCAGTATGGGCCCAGGCGTTATCATGCTGGAAAATGGATGTTCCGGTGACGTGCGAAATGTGGTATGACGTGGGGTCTTGAGAGCTTGGTCCATGTAGTGCACCGCTGTGATGCTGCCTCCTCTCCCTGGACCAAGGTTCTGGAACACCACAGGACCCACTCTCTGGTTCAGGCCTATTCCACCCCATACCATGATGCTTGCACCTCCCCATGAGTCTCTTTCCATAACACATTGGTCTGTGTAACGCTGGCCACGTCGTTGCCATATTCTGGTTCTGCCATCTGCAGTTGATACGCAGTACGGACTCTCATCTGTGAACAGAACAGTTCTCCATTGCCTGTATTGCCAGTTTTGGTGTTGTAGGGCAAACTGTAGACGTTCACGCCAATGACGAGGGGTGAGGATAGGTCCATGGTAATGTCTACGGCAATGGAGGTTCCCGCTGTCGGCATACTGATTGGTCTTCCGTGTGTTCCCACTGTCTGGCTTGCTGTTTCGGATGCCTGCATGAAGCGATTCTGTACATGCTGTCGCACAACATGGCGGTCTTGTCTTGTGGTCACCCTTGTTCTGCCAGGACGGGGGCGATCATTTGTGGTTTTGGTGGCCCGGAAACGTTGCTGCAGCCTGTAGATGGTCCGAATGTTGACCTGGAAGTGATTTGCAACGGCTTGTGCAGTGTGGCCAGCTTCAAGTCTTCCTAGGGCCTGGTTCCTCTCAGCTGTCGTGAGTCGCGGCATCCTGCGGATGTTGTAATGTGAATGTTTCAAACAGGTTTGGGGGTGCATTTTATAGGGCTGTTCCTTGTGAACAACACGTGCAGCATGAGTTGCATGGAGAACACCGTACCATCTCCAAGATCAGGTTGCATTTTGAGACCATTTCCGGGGTTCCTTTCTGAGTTTGGGAAGGAATGTCTTTGCTCAGGTAAAGTTGGAGATGTTGTAAAAAATATACCATCAAAACATCAAATGAGTTTACAGTTATCCGTTTCTGCGAACGAAAATTCCAAACTGACGTTTCTTTTGCTGCTTAGTATTTTTGATCAGGCCTAAAATGGCACCAAATGCATGGATAGAAAAAGTGATTGATTGCGGGCTGATTACTCTGATTGTAGTGTCAATCATTTTCAGCTTTCTTCTCCAAGTTTTCATGCTCCACTGAAAATAAGATGGCCTTTGTTCTTGTACAGTATCACTATACAAGTTTAATTTTGTAATATGTCACAAACTAAATGATGCAAATAAAATATAAAAACAGCACTTTGTTTTTTACAGATTAAAAATATATAGTTATTATTAATATGCACTGTGGAGTAATCATAATTCTACATTCCCCACCTCTCACCATTGATCAGGTTGACTCTCAACCATTGATTATTCCCAAACTGTACAGGAAGGTGCTGACAGGTTTGATGTGAACCCTCAGCAGCCAGCAAAATCCAAGGGATGCAACTGTACCCTCAAAACGTGAGAAACAAACTCATGAATGAATTTTCTGAATTGACATACGTTTATTCAGCGTTTTTATTGTCAATTTTTGTACAAAAGTGACAATGACGTGATGGAAATGAGGAAATTACAACATCCTTTGAAGGCATCTGAGACGACGATTCCAGGATTTACAGGTTGTTAGTTCTAGCAAAGTAATAGAACTGAGGAAAATTGTATGCCATGCTACCTGTTCAGGAAAAAGACTTGATAAATCATACACACATACTTGTATGATGTACATACTGATGGAACCCCATTTTAATACATTATTATTAAGAGCACACAGAATTGTCTTTGGTGATGAAACTATATTGACAATGTAATTTGGGTTTGTTCTTAACTCACCACAAAACGTGTAACATGCACCAGCAGATAAAATTGCCATCCTCAACATTTCTCCAATCATAAAATAATTCTTCCAATGCACAATGCAAATGCTTCAGTGATATGACTTTATATGAGCAGACCAAATGTAACATGTAATGGTGATGACAAAATGTATAATCTGGACAAGGAGTGTCTGACTTACCCATGTTCATGGACAACCTGCTTCATTACAGGATTCTAACATGTCTTAAGAATGCAGTTCTGGCTCGTGAACATTGTATCATCTTGAACGTGTGAGCCACTGGTACCCCACACACCTGGCTAGTAGAATTTCATGGGTCCCTGCAGGCATGACAGCGATATTGCTTTGTAAACATAAAGGTAAAACAGCTCTGCAACATACAACAAATGTGTAGAATCTTCCTTGATTTTGCAAGAGAACAAAGGCTGAAACATGAACAAACGTACACAACAAAGATGAGCTGAAACAAAATGAGATTCAAACTAATCCGTCAAAACCAAACAACAGAGCTGGTACCTTGGCCTCGCCGAGTCCCAGAACCAGTATTACTTCATGGAATGAGACCTGGATGCAAACCAGGGTCAATAGTGTGAACATCACCATCAGTTCCAGATGATCCTCTCACCTGACCAGCTTACAATAAGGCACTCAGCAGGACTATAATGACTTATTCAATCAGGTCATGATGACCTTTTCAGCCAGGTCAAGATAGCCTCTCAGCTAGGTCATGATAACCCACTTGACCAGGTCATGATGATCCACTCAGCTGGTTCACAGCATTCCCTGTAATTCGTCTAAACAAGGTCATTTAATACCCACTTGCCTTGAATGTGGGAGACCTATATGGCTCCAGAATTCCCACAATGTACCATGGTCGTTGCTTCCATCCTACTCAATCCCAAACAGCCTGTACACAAACCTTGTCCACATGTCAGTGTCATACCTAAAACCTGAATGCAAGATATAGTCCTCTCCCTGTTTTGATTGAGTTCTTCATCGAGGATACATTCAAGAATGCCACTGATATACACTTTGTCAACAGTTCATGATACCTGGATGAATGTCACTGAGGCACAGATGTCCCGACTGAACTTGTGGGTGATACAATGAAGCCTTTCACAAAATAACAAGATCATCATCATCATCTGCTGTTGCTGCTGAATCAGGTTTGATTTTTTTAGCAAAATTTGACTCTGCCTCCCCGAGATCGTCAGCTTTTCGCTTTCGTTTCTGTTTAGTTGGTGTGTTGTTGATTTCAGCTTCATCCACAATCATCAGTTCATCCACAGAATCTGGAAAAAATAATCACTTATCATTCAAATTTCTTAAAAGACAACAAAAGGATTTGTATCTATTGTCACAGAGATCAGTATTATAATTATCATTGTGTGTTAGCTATTTGGAGAAGGAAACCCACAGACCTGGGTATGACAGAGGATGGATCTTAACAAGTTGGATTTATCTAACATCTGATCAACAGAAAAATGGGATATCACTAAGTACTGATGTCACTAGAGAGATTCTCTGTATGCACCAGTGTGATTTATGGTATGCAATTTCATTATTTCAATGCTTAAGATCTGACAAAACTGGAAACAGGTGTCAGGTGATGTAGGTGTCCCTGGTGGCTTTTAGTCAGTGGTTTATCTGACGTAGGCCACTTATTTACAGTCTGCCATGAATGAGCTGAAATATTGCTGACTGCAGCTGAAAACAACAAACACAAACAATAAGAGGCTCAGGGGTCCAACAAAGTTATGATACCTTGTTGCTTGGCGTTGTCACCACTGGCACCGCTTGCCTCTGTCTGGGCTTCTTCTGTGGCTGAGGCCTTCACTTCCTCTACGTCCCCGACAAGCTCAAACTCCTTCTCCTCGTCCAACTTGTCACTAGAGTAACCATGGTAACATATGTCAGTTGACAGAATCTAGATTTAATCTGCATGAAAATTTGTTCCAGACTAAAAGATTCAACACTCTAAGACACTTTGCAGTGCCTCAGACCCACATTTATACACAAAGAACTTTGTTAAGCACCCCCTGACATATCTCACAATTGAATGAGCCCCACTCTTAACCCTTTGGAGCATATGTGGGATATGTTTGGCTGTCGTGTGCAACAAGGGGATCTCCTGTACAGAACCTGGCCCAATTGGAAACTGCTTTACACGAGGAATGGCGTAGACTGCCCCTTCAGAGGCTGACAGGGGGTATGAGGAGGAGAATGCTGGCTGTCATACAATCACATGGAGGTTAAACCTTGAATCGAGTAAGACTCACAAAATGACATTTTGAATGTTCACATTCACCAAAAAATTTAACATTAAACATCACAGGGCCATACTTGTATAGACATGGTTTTGTATGAAAATCAGTGTTTTTTTAAAACAGCAATTATCATAAAATCAACATGGATTGCAATCATTTTGTCATTTTCTATGAGTCAACGATCATACGGGTCAGAAAATCTCATGGTTTGCCATGATGGTCACCACGAGAAGTTTAATGTACGTGTTGAAAACCTATCATTGCAAAAATACAGAGGGTGCTTCAGTTCTTTGTGTATATTTCATTAAACACTGGAGTTTTTCTTTGTGGAACAATTCTGTGGAAAGGGATCCATGTTTATGCTGTGGACAAGGTGCCCTGACCTGACCACATTCATCATTACCAATATATTATGGACTATCACATGCCAGTTATTACTCACACATGGTCGATTGTGACGATCAGGGTGTAGTTCTGAAGAAAATCTTCACATTTTAACCTGGTTCCGCTGATTATATTGAAGTAGGCAAGCATTTTGTCATTGTTTTCTGTAAACAGAATCAAGCATGTCATTTCAGTGAAGTATCACCTCAAATAAACAAGCATGTATAATACTTGTCAAACAATCACACTGGATTTGCAAGCAATTTACATGCTACCAATGTAAGGTTTCACTACACACAATGACAAGTTCATATTAAGAACTTGAATCCTTGGACTTAATTAATGACAGCATTACTGGGATCTGTGCCAAGGTTCCACATACCAGAACAAGTGGTTTGAACCTGTAAAGATCCGGGTTAGAATTGGTCTTATGGTGCTGTATGCCAGCTACTTCTATCATGATAGTAGGCAAGACTATTGTGAAGACACCAACCTTCTGTTTCACCCTCTTCACTGGAGATCACAATGGAACCTGGTTTGTTGGAAGACAAAGAACAGATAATAGTTATCTGGGACAATAATTCTTCACTATACATTCATGTCTCATTTGTTTCCTGCAAAACATTCTCTGATTAAATAGCATCATTATGTACTGAAACTAGGTGAGTGAGTGAGTTTAGTTTTACGCCGCTTTTAGCAATATTCCAGCAATATCATGGCGGGGGACACCAGAAATGGGCTCACACACTGTACCCATGTGGGGAATCGAACCCAGGTCTTCGGCCTGACGAGTGAACACTTTAACCACTAGGCTACACCACCATCTACTGAAACTAGGCTTCTCCAATATAAAACACATGGCAGCTTCACTAGGTGATACATCTTCATCTACATATTGTCAAATATCCTGTCTTCAGTGACAGCATTACCTTTCCCATCATCTATCTCCACGTCAGGCGCCACCATTCCTAGCTGACCTTTGAGAACCTGGAGATGGAAAGATGCAGTCAGTTAAAAATTTACTGGCAGCAACTTACAAAATACCGGATCATTTCAATAAAGTAGAATGTACATATTTGTTTACTTTAAGTTATGTATGTTAAGCTCGGGGAGATAATTCAGTTAAATATAGTAGCAGCTCTTTAAACTAACCCAAGCACTCTCTACTAATCCCTAGGTGAAGTAGTTATGTAAGTTAGCATGGGGTTCTCTTTGTCTTCACTACCTGGTCCAGCTACATGGCTTGGCCAGTGATTGGTATTTCTATTACTTGTAAGCAGATCTTCAGTCTTCTATACATCAACATTTCTCTCCTCTGGTCACTCTGTCTGATCATCACAACACTGCACCAATTGGGGTAGTTTGCTAATTCTGTTGTCCTTATATTTACCATAAGGTTAGGATCTGCTTTATAATCTTGTTAAGGTGTTAAGCATTTTAGTCAAATTCTGTAATACAGATACAATATCATATAATGTGATCAGCAATAATTCCAGTAACCAATGGAATATAACTTAATTAGTAACGAAAGCTATCATATTGTTATAAGTGCTTTCAGCAGTAATATATAGTTTCAAGCTTAGATTTTTTAAAGTAAAATGATTTTTTGGAAAGACTTACGCCTGTATCCCCCCTTAAATTTCATTTTAGTCAAATCATATCACCTGAATATATATTGCTCATCTGATAAGCATGAGTTTTAACATGCTTCTTTAATTGTATCTGAATATACTGAAAGACATATCCAACTTCTACAAAATGCCTCTCAAAGAAATTTTTCATCATCGTTAAAATTTAGAGGGGATACGGGCGGAAGTCTTACCCAGGTGACTTCAGCGAGTTAAACCTACTACGATTCAAATCTCCTGCACACTTTGCCAGGTGATATAAGAATGTAGTGTGTACAATCCAATGGAGATTAATGAGTGACACTTATTTCCTGCTGCTGCTCGTGTATCAACCTACCTTCTCCTCCAAACATTTCACAGTTATTTTGTCTGTGTTGAGGCGGACGGTCACTTCTGGTTTAGATGAACATACATAGCACTTGGGGTTGGGCGGGTCTAAGGAACATGGAACCAGGAGCTTCTTCCTGGCATTGGGCTGTCTGTTGAGATAAACCTAAAACATAAATCACACATCCTTTGTGTCTTGTTTAATGTAACAAACAGCAATATTCTGGCTATATGAAGGCAGCCTGTACAAAATTGTATCTCAACCAGACAATCCAATGATAAATACTGGGACCATATTCCAGTGATCGATACTGTCAGGGTATGATGATGTGCAACAAACCAAATCACCGAGTCTCATCTACTTGATTGTCTCTTGCCTATGACCAACATGGGTTGCTGGGAGACACTCCAGCCAGGAATAACATGGGGCATTTCAGTTGTGGATAAGTCTGTGTGAGATGAGATCACTTCCGCTTTGAACAGGATTACAGTTTGATGACAGCTTGATGTGTTACATGAACCACTGTGGTGAAACTTTAATGGTTCATAAGTGAAAATGATTATCATTATTCGCAATAGTTATGATCTGTTATTGTGATTATAGACAAGACAAGTTGTCAGATGGTCCTTCTGTGTCCAAGATGATATACTCACGGTTTTACATTTTTCAATGTCCCCTGCCAGTATTTTGAGTCCTTCCATGACAATGAGACCAGCAATGATGGCATTGGTGGTGGCTATAGCTGGTATGATGTTCCCTGCCATGGCTGAAACACAACAGAGTGGATCAAGGAAGAGTCATGTCTGTCAGTGTTTGTATATTGCCCCATTGAGCACTGGCACAGCTGTATGGCACCAGCCTATAAATACTCAAATCTGTACCAGGCACTGTAGTCACTGATATTAACCAAGTCACTATGAACCAAGTCACTGAACCTGGCAACCTAATCCATCAACTTGCTCCTTACAACATGGGTTGCTAGTAGTGCTGGAGCAATTATCGAATAATCGGTCAATTGACTGATCTTGCTTGTGTCAGCGATTATCGATGGACATGGGAAACTAATTAATATTCATAGAAAATGAAATATCAAATTAAACTTTAGAAAGTATGTTTCTTATTGTTATGTTTGTCACAGGTAGTGTCAAAATTCAAATTATAGGTTGTTAAGATACAATTGTGTTTTATAAGTTAGTGACGTGTTTTATAGTTGATCCTGCGATTAATGATTGTTCTTAAACATCCCAAAATCCACAAGACGAAGATGCACCAGGAAATAATCTTGATCATGGTATTAATAAGCCTGTTTCCATGGCACAATATTATGACTGTCCTGTTACTGCCCAAATAAGTTTTGTGATGGGGTTTAAGATTACAATTAATTAGGGATCAATTACTAAGCTCGAAGTATCAATCTGCATATTGTGAGCGATAACCAGCATTAGTTGCTAGGGAACAATTCCCTCGCTGGGCTGCATCTTATCAAAGGAGGATAGATACACAATAGTCAGCCATGATGATGTTGTAACAAAGATCC
The DNA here is from genome assembly GCF_003918875.1 of Haliotis rubra. NCBI lineage: Eukaryota > Metazoa > Mollusca > Gastropoda > Lepetellida > Haliotidae > Haliotis > Haliotis rubra. The sequence goes on along the minus strand of NW_025765114.1, from coordinate 4,492,715 downwards.
TATTCCACAAAGCAACTTAGCACTAAGTCAGGTATATCAGGACTGCCTCACAAACCAAATGAAGAAGAGTCGGAAGTTAGGGACAAGCAAACCACTTATAAATGAAGCCACACAGTTGACACACTCTTTTCTAGCCCAACATAGTTTACCTGGACACATTCAATACCATCAATACCAGATGGGTGAGTGAGTGAATGCTGCTCTGAGTGACATCCAGCAATGTTCAAGCTATAACAGGCTTGTAAGGTCATGGACAGGCAATCTAGTGTTAGAATGCATGTCAAGGTATGATTCATGTTGTCAAATTATGATTGCACACAATGAGACAGGCCACTATTTTGATCACCAAACAGCTCTGCCAGCAAGCGACCCATTAAGATCCGCATTTGAATTGGTCTTTAGCAAACAATGCTTGTCGTAACAGGTGGTCAGTGGTGGGACTGGGTGGTCAGGCTCACTGACTTGGTTGACACATGTCATCGAACCTAACTGCATAGATCACTAGATCTGGTCCAGATGCCATTATTTACAGATGGCCACTATATAGCTGAATGTGGCATTAAACCACAGACACCAAACATGGGGCACTGGAAGCATATTCTGCCTTGGAGTGAGTGGAGTGAGTGAGTGAGTATGGTTTTATGCCGATTTTAGGAATATTCAAGCAATATCACAGCGGGGGACACCAGAAATGTCTGCCCTGGAATCAAAGCAGGGTCTAACACTGTCAAACCATTAGACAATTAAAGTACTCTTATTAGAAACACCAGATATATGACAGCTTGACAAACAGCTACTCTCAGTGTCCTCACATTTAATGTCAAAGCGAGACTTGAGGCCAATGCCGAAGATTTGAGCACGAATGTCTGCAGTGCATGTTACAAAGTCCATAGCTGTATCGTCATCCTAAAACAAACAAAAGGCAAATGTTATTGTTACCATGGTAACTGGAAGTTACATATGAATAAACTACACAATTCAAAGCATACTCACTGTAAGGAAGGACTGATGACACAGTTCTCTAACAAGTGTTAGAACCTACACCGAAACGTCGCTCTCACGGTAATAAAGAAGTTGTTCATCCATATATTGTTATCCTTCCTTACTGCTCCAACTTCTAATGGCCTCTCAAAGAAGTCATACAGACTGTAGCCTTTGTTGGCAAGTACTGTCCACACGGTTTTGTTTAACAGAAGCAAGGAAAGTTCATGCCTGTATCTTATGTTATATGTTTGTTTAATGCTGCACTCAGCAATATTCCTGCTATATGGTAGTGGTTTGTAAATAATCGAGTCTGGACCAGACAATCCAGTGATCAACATCATGAGCATCAATCTACGCACTTGGGATATGATGACATGTATCAACCAAGTCAGCGATCCTGACCACTCAATCCCATTAGTCGCCTCTTCAACAAGCACGGGCTACTGAAAATCAATTCTAACCGGATCTTCATGGGTATTCACGCCTGTATGACAAAAGTTGACGCAACAATCACACCCAGCTAGCAATTCAACAGTAAGTCATACCTTGTCCCAGATGAGCATTCCTCCGTCACCCTGCTTGGCAAACTCCACTTTGAGCTCTCCGAGACATCTACCAAAGATCTGAGCACACTCCTTCATCGACCACACCTTCTGGTCACGCATTCCTGCACTGCCATTACCTGGACAACACAAAGTAACGACTCAGTCATGTTCCTTCATCTCACACAGACTCCTTCAGACAGCCACATGGTGATGATAGACCAATCAGCATAATCAGGGTGAATTTGGGATTTAAACCCAGACTCATAACTCTGAGGAACACTGAAATGATCTGGTTTGCACATCAAATTTCAGTCAGATGACTGGTCCACCCATTTCTCCCATGACCATGGTATGAGTCACGATACCATGTTTACTGACAAATTGTGTTATCTAACACTGATATCAATGTGGCGATACATCAATGGCTTGGCACTATATGGGTGAGGATTTATGAGTTTTTTTATCATAGAATTATTATGTTGTGTCTGCTTGATGTGCTTAAACAGGTATGATGTTGAATTGCCATTGCTTAACATAAAATGTGGTTCCTAAAATCACTGCCATCAACATGAAGGCCTTGGTAATACCAAAGACAAAGGTCCAGATTCAAACAAGCTTTCAAATACATCTACAGAGTTGTTCAAGGACAGCCACATTGGCTATGTAAAGTATGTTCAAACCTTGACACATACTTGAGCAGATACATATAACACACCTGCATCAGCAGCATCCGGTAAGTCATCCCAGTCCAGGGGTGTGGGAGGCCTCCTCTTCTTCCACAGAGCCTCCATGGACAGCAGGTATTTGATGTCATCACGGAACAGCTGCAGGACACAACATGAAGTAAATCAAATATTGTCTTTCAAGGGAGCAGTGTAACTCCATGTCATACAGTTTATGGGGTCAAAACACATCTAATGCCTGACACATGATTGAAAATATTCTACAACTTAAAGCTTATCTGAACTAGAGCTTAACTGCTTAATAGCTAATTGCATGCTAGTGCTTTCTATTACATGAATGCACAACTAGTTATGCTACTTTCTGTTCTTGGGGAACGCAGTACATGATATGTCCACAACAGTTCGGGAGAAAGGAGGGATACGGGATGAGTCAGGATAATATACCCTATCCATCAATCTTAACCCACCTTATTGAAAATTTTCTGTGGGTCGTATCCAGTCTGCATGGCCCAGGCTCTAGTGGACTTCCTCTCTATATCCTTCTTCTCCCCCTCCAGGGCAGCCTGACCTGCCTCACCTGCACAGACACATCACAGTGCAATATCTGCATGTTCATAACACAAGACAAGGATCAGATGAATCCTTCATTGTCCAAAGGGGATATACAACTTAACGCTACTTTCAAACACTGCTGTTCTGATTTCTCTATAATACCCCAACAAGGGGAGGTAAGTTGTTAACAGATGAATCCTTCATTGTCCAAACAGTATGTACTACTTTATGCTACTTCCAAACATCACTGTTCTTTATCTGATTTCTGTATAAATACCCCAACAAGGGGAGGTAAGTCATCAACACTACCTGCAAGCTCTGGGTCAGCTGTATCTGGGGACACATCCTGGTCTGGATCTTCTTCCCCAAACAACTGACTGAAACAGTCATGAGTAATTAGAGAATGTAATACAGATGTTTGTGCTGAATACACTGACTATTTCAAACTATGAACGTTTGAAATCAAAAAAGGCTCCCTTGGTCCTTTAGGCTCACTCAAAGACTGCTTAACAGTGTATTCATAACACTTTCAAGGAAGAATACAAATGCAAGTGAGTGAGTGTTATCACATGCACAGTCAGCAATATTCCAGTTACATAAGGGTGAGTGAGTGAGTGAGTTTAGTTTTACGACACACTCAGCAATATTCCAGCTATATGTCTGTAAATTATCCAGTCTGGACCACACAATCCAGTGATCAACAACAGGAGTATCAATCTACGCAATTGGGAACTGATGACATGTGTCAACCAAGTCAGTGAGCCTGACCACCCGATCCCATTCGTCGCCTCCTACGACAAGCATGGGTTACTGAAGGCATATTCTAACCTGGACCTTCACGGGTAGTTACATCAGGGTGACCTGGACCAGGCAAATCTTTGACTAAAGCAGAAGCGATCACTTACGCCATCAGTAACATCACTGAACCTGAAAATTAACACTGGCAAGCATCAGGTACTGAGGACTTTTCTGACATTTACTCTGAAGACACTCAAGACACATGAAGAGAAATCACCTATGCCAGCCAAACCAGTGATAATTTTCAGAGACAAATGCCTGAATAGTCGATTCGGGAAACAAGTAAATGGAATTCTAAACAGCTAGAGATCTAAGCAAGATACATGTCTTGAAACTAATTATTTCCATGTTCATAAGATATATTAAGCATGAGAGGCTCATGTAGCATTGTGTTGTCAAGGTACTGTATAATAAGATAACTGTCAATCTTGATGTGTATTTAGACATGTTTTTGGATTTTTTTCAGAAATAGCTATTACCACTGTAGTGACCAAACGGGTTTGACACCATTTTGAACAGAGTTCACTTAATAGAAAGATTGCCCAGTTAGTAAATGCCACAAGTACGGGTATAGTGCTGATAAACCAAGTTCTTAAATGGAACTGCTAGTGTTGGGAATCGGAAACCAAATAAACAATCGATTATCATAGGACTTGTGGTGAACGATTATAATCGATATATACATTTTTAATGTAATCACCAAGTTAAAGGTTTTTTTCCCCAGTATTTTTCTAATTCATGTTTTTTTTAACTTATACTGTCATGCAATGAAATGTATGCAAGCAAGAAAGACACTGGAATTGTAATTAAACTATAAAAGGGGTTAAAATTTTATAATGCGCATAGCTTTACACTGTTGAGTGCATGTTTGTTCGTGAATATTCGTCAAATTTAGCTAAACCTGTAGAGGTTTCCAATTGTTTGAAGAGACTGACTGACTGAGTTTAGTTTTACGCCGCTTTTAGCAATATTCCAGCAATATCACGGCGGGGGACACCAGAAATGGGCTTAACACATTGTGCCCATGTGGTGTTTGAAGAGAATCGTCCTTGGGGTACATATATGCATTTTCTGCTGCTGAAAATGTCATGTGACAGTTGTATCAATGTTTTAATAAAAATATTGCACAATAAATAAAATCTTTTTTATCTATTATACGGCCCCCACCACGTGAAGTTACCTCCCTGCTACGCATGCGCAGCCAACCAGGTAAGCACCTAGGCCCGTATCATCATTCCTTCTGCTGAATATATCAGTGAACAGAATTGCGGGGAGGTGGGTGGCCCTACCCCAAGGACGATTCTCTTCAAAGAATTGGAAACCTCTACAGGTTTAGCTAATTCTTTTTCATAGAGATCGTCCTTGGGGTACATATATGCATTAACTCAGACTCCCAAAGACTGGAGGCTAGGGAGGAGGGAATTCTGTCAAAGTACACATAAATAGCGATCATTAGGAAGAATGTAACAGACGCCATAACACTCACCTGTCACGTGTCCCGAAGCTTCCACGAGAGGCATGATGGGAGTGTAACCGACAGGGAGGAAAGTACTAAGATCCGACCTCATAGGTTAAGCAAAGCAATTCGAACGTACACAGTGCGAAAGTAAAAAACCCCGCCCACATCGTGGGTCTATTATAACTAATATAAGAGCACCGTAAGGGGGAAACCTAACTCACAACCGACCATAATCTCCTGAGAGAATCGAAAGGAGTTAAATATGATAACAGCGGATATATCAATGATACACAATTGAAAGCAGCGTCAACTGTCCAGATAACCAAGACTCACTTGGTCAGGTTGGCAGTACACTGTCCACTGGAGAGAACAGAACGGCCAAAACACACACGAATCACGTGAATGTGTATCAAGCTGATAGTGCCTGATAAAAGTGCTAGGCCTGCTCCAAATAGCGGCAGAGCATATCTCTTCAATGGGCAGTGCCGATGCAAAAGCCTTTGACCTGGCCACTGCCCTGACCGAGTGAGCCTTCAACCCCTCAGCACAAATGACCGATACAAGCCAGCGTGATAGGGTCTGCTTGCTCGCCGGCACCCCAGCCTTCCAGCCATCGTAACAGCAGTACAGATGGGTACCCGTACGGATCCCTTGTGTTCGTTTGATATAGACCTTGAGGGTCTTACGTACATCCAACGGGTGAGTGCTCGTTGCAGAGGTCCCGATGTGGAAGGCTGGGTAAGAGTAGGAAGTTAGATAGGAGCTGTCACATGGAAAGCGTGATCGATCTTCGGATGGTAAGCATCCGGGAGGCAAATACTGACACGATCTGGATGGAACACAGTCAGCGCCGGGTCTGCCGACATAGCATGTAAGTCGCCGACCCTTCGCCCAGATGTTACCGCCACCAGAAATATGGCCTTCCATGTTAACAGCTGAATGGAAATAGCCGATAGACGTGAGAATGTAGGACCCGACAGCCAATCTAGCACGATTGACAAACCCCAAGGTGGGCTGGTTCGCTTGACAGCAGGTCCAACTTGATCCACGCTAGCTAAAATGCGCTGCCCCAGAATAGCAGCATCGACAGGGGTGTGGAAAGTGGAAAGCCTAAAGCTTGCAAAAACTCCAATACTCGGACTAAATCCGCAGAAAAGGGATCTGCAATCCCCCTATCTGAACACCAGCGCTCATAGCGGGACCACCTATCCTCATATTGAACGTTTGTCGAATCCCGCCTCGAAGACAGAATTGTGTCTGCAACTGCTGCAGGAATTCTGCGTGCTTCGAGGCTAGGCCTGACAGAGGCCAAGCCACCCACTGAATCCTTGGATTTGGGTATGGCGTGCCGTTCTGAGTGAGAATGTCCGGTCGCAAAGATAATAGAACAGGAGGCTGAGCCAGAAACCTGAGAATTACCAGAAACCAGCTCTGTGACGGCCATAGCGGTGCCAGTAGCACAAGTAGCTGAGCTGGCTGGGTGGACAGCTGGGAGAGGACCCGGGGAATGAGTGGTAGAGGCGGGAACGCCCACAGCACCTTGCCGTCCAATCCAGCAAGAAGGCGTCGGAAGCCAACGCCCTCTGGTCCAGTATTCGAGAGCAGAACACGGGTATCTGATTCGTCCCGCTGGACGCAAACAGATCCACCTGGAATGATCCGTACAACTGGGAGATAACTCCGAATATCTGCCGGTCGAGCATCCACTCGTGCAGGGCCAGGATCCGGCGAGAGAGAGCGTCTGCTCGCACGTTCTCCAGCCCCGGGAGATAAACAGGAAGTACCTGACAGGGACACCGTGAGAGCCGCCTTGCTTCAGGATGTCATGGCCGTACGGTTGTCCAACTGAAGATGAACCACCTGGCCCCGAACATGCTCCCGGAAGCGTTCGAAAACCAACCGTACAGCTCTCAGTTCTAAGACGTTGATGTGAAGGTGGGCTTCGGCTTTGGACCAGAGTCCGGACACTGACAGACTGCATAAAACACCCCCCCCAGCCTGTGAGGGACACATTGGTTTGAACTGTAAGAACTGGCGTCGGGATTTCCAAAGGAATCCCCTTGGAGAGATTCCCGACATTTGGCCACCACTGAAGGTGAGGAGACAACCACCTGGGGACTGTGGGACACGGCTCCAGATCCTCGCGAGTGAGCCTACAGACTCGTGCATCCTCAACCGCGCCCGCCACACGACAGAGATAGTTGCCGCCATATGCCCCAGTAGACGGAGCCAAGTCTGCGCTGGTGCCTGGGGCTGGGAGAGGAACGAAGACACCATCTCCCGTACTCTGGTGACCCGGTCAGGCGACAAAGAGACAAGACCCTTGTGAGTTGTGAACCTCGCCCCGAGAAAAACCAAGTCCTGGGTGGGTACCAGGTCGGATTTCTTGAGGCTGATGATCCACCCCAGTCGAACTAGAATGTCTATCACCATGTGGGTAGAATCTAGGCTCGCTGGCTGAGTTAGAGCGCTGAGCAACCAGTCGTCTAGGTAACAACGCCTTCCTTGCGACCTTGCGAGGGTAGCCGGCACTAACATGAGCTTGGTGAACACCCTGGAGGCAGTGGATATGCCTAAAGGGAGCACCGTGAAGTGGTAATACATCCCGTCGTAAGAGAACCAGAGGTACTGCTTGAACGATGGATGAATTGGCACATGTACATACGCATCCTTTAGGTCGATCGACGTAAGCCAATCACCGGGCTGAACAGAGGAGATCACCGAGCGAAGTGTCTCCATCTTGAAGGATGGAACCTCTAGCATGCGATTCAACCCCTTGAGGTTGAGAATGGGATGGAACCCGCTGTCCTTCTTCGGAACGAGGAAGTGCGTGGAATAAAACCCCGCCTGTTCCTCGCCCGGTGGTATGCGCTCTATTGCGGACTTGTCCAGCAAAGCCTGAACTTCGTCTCGCAGTATACCCGCCTTGACCGGACATGACGTCACCGAAGTGCGAGGTATGCCGGTGAACTCTGGCAGGCCTCACTTCCACAGTGGTAGATGGCCGACACTGACGGTGGATAGCACCCAAGTGTTGCTGTTAGCCTTCTCCCACTCCGGCAGGAATAGAGAGGTGGCCCCCCACTGGGACGTGTGGTAAGAGGGCGGAGTGGTAAGAGACTGGGGGACCAGACCCCGTGACTGCGAAAAAGCTGCTGGGAGCCAGACAAAGAGGACTGCTCCTTGCCCTTACCTTTGGCGGGATGGCTCCTCCTCCTACCCCTGCCCAGCTGCCGAAGCCAGCCAGCAGACTCGGGGGTAGGCTGCGCCCCGGAGGAGGAACCCACTACAGGACCGAGAAACCTGCAGTTGCTCATACAAGGCCTTAGAGTGCCTGAAGGAGGTAGCTGCTGCAGCAGCCTCCCGAATGACCTGCTGTCCCCCCGGAAACAAGCGTCGCTCCCAGCCGAAACGGAAGGGCCAGCAAGGTCTGCTGTGTCGCTGCCGAATAACAGGATGTAGACAGCCACAGCTTGCGCATCCCCATGACTGCGCACATCACCATAGACGCAGCAGACTGCAAAGAGTCTTGCGTCAGGTGGGCCTGCACTTCGGATAATTGGCGAAGCAGAACAACATTCGGGGAAACGTCCCCAGTGATCCGTTCCGCCTCCAGAGCCGACCTTTGGATAGACTGACTGACTGAGTTTGGTTTTACGCCGCTTTTAGCAATATTCCAGCAACATCACAGCGGGGGACACCAGAAATGGGCTTCACACATTGTACCCATGTGGGGATTCGAACCCGGGTCTACGGCGTGACGAGCCAACGCTTTAACCACTAGGCTACCCCACCGCCCCTCCTTTGGATAGAGGAAAGGTAGGCCTCGTAGACCACCTACCGCACCTGCTGCATGGCATTCCAGTAGACTTACTTGTAAGTCTGGTATGTTTGCTGCAGGGGCGCCCGCTAGGGTGAACGGTGGAACTAACCGCCCTTGCTTAGCAGCCGGGGCTGCACCTGAGGAAGCCGAGCCTCCCTCGAGGGCGACCGAAGTGAACACGCACTCGTCAACTCTGACACAAAGAACAGAGAATTATCCCCCAGCTGGTACCTCTTAACGAGTCCCCTCCTCCAACCAGGAGGGGATTCATCACGTCCTGCACCAGGGAAGGCAAGATAGGGAGCTGTGTCTGTGAGATTGCCTAGGGGCAAACGCCTCGCCCGGCAGGCGGAACTCAGTTTAGTCCGCGCGACATGTCGGCACTGCGGCTAGGGGTATATACTCAGCAATACATTGCCTAACCTCCCGGAGAGCCGACGAGAACCAGGAAAGTACCCTCCGACTCCTCGACATCCATAGACTCGGCACCTGAGCCAGAGTCAGAATTCGGGTCTCCTCGTGAAGTGGAGCCGAACCCCGACCCGGTGGGAGGCCGAGCCACAGACGCCCAAGAAGGGAAGAGCCGAATGAACTCCCCACTCCGGCAGCCGACACAACACTCAAACCCCGGTCCCGAGACACGGGAGGAAGACCGGGCAGAACCGACTCCGTCGCTCTCATGGGGCGGGGTGGCGCAGGGACCGGAACCCCAGAAGTCCACAACGGACCCTGCACCAGCACCAAGAGGGGGACTGGGTGCGAACCCTCCCCCTCCGGGGTAGCCGAGGCGTCTGGACCCGAAGCCAAAGGTAAAGGATCAACAGTCGCCTCCAGGCTAAGGGATTGTGCCGGGCTCGGCAATCCCACCCCCGGACTCTCGGTCCCCTGTTCAGAATGGGCGAGGAACTCCTGGCTGAGACCTCCAACGGACTCATGAACAAGGGACTTCACGGAGTCCATGTGCTGCTGAAACAACTGAGTGAATATTGACATATCAAAACCACTGGATTGGGATTGAGATTGAGATTGGGAATGCGACTTATGCGAAGACTTAGGTTTAGCTTGTTTAGCCTTTTTGGCTTTGGACAGGGGGACCTCCTGGGTGAGTTCCCCTCCCGCCTCTCGCAATGCCTTATAAAAAAGGAAATAGCCGGCCCGGGGGGAAAAGGCCAGACAGTTTGCAGATTTCAGGGTTATGCCCCGCTTTCTCTAAACAGCACAAGCATTTCAACCACGTGGCATGCTAAACTTCCCGCCATGGAATAGCAACATGTGCATAAACCACGGGAAAGGTAGCGTAAAAATTTAATACAAAGTCACATAAATAGGAATAACAGACTGCAAAGTCAATAAAACTGTTCTTTTTCTCTTTCAAGAACGAATAAAGACCATACATACAGTTGTTGAAGTCTCAGATATTCTTTCTCAAGAGAAGTAAATCAGCTTATTAACTCGGAACACGTGTTACTTGAGTGACAGCAGAAGGAATGATGATACGGGCCTAGGTGCTTACCTGGTTGGCTGCGCATGCGTAGCAGGGAGTTAACTCCACGTGGTGGGGGCGTATAATAGATAAAAATGTAATTTTTGGAGTAAAATTGATATTTTATACTTATCCTGACTCATGCTCTTTTTGCTTGTCTTCTTCTTCTTGCGAACATAGTGGAACACTTGTATCTCCCTAATTGAAGCTCCCTTCAATTTAAAATCACTAATTAGTATTCACCACGAGTTACCTCCTTTCCACAAGCTGAACGAGGGCTTCACACCTCTCTACCCATGTGCCTCACTCTCTCCTCATATACTGAGCCCAACATTTGAATTTACAGGGAAATCCAAAGTGTTATTTGGGGAGGATGGGAGGGCTGACCTCATGAGTCAGGATAAGTATAAAATATCAATTTTACTCCAAAAATTACATATTTTTCCTTATCCTGACTCATGCTCTTTTGCTTGTAGCATCCTAATGGAACGGAGGTGGGAATATCTAATACTTTGGATTTTAATAATTAGTGATTTGAACTGTGATGATTGTAATAACCCTATGGGAACTCTCATAAAGGCACTGAACTGATGAATTCCTGCTGCTAACTTATCAGCTGCCATATAAAAGGTTATTACCATGTACTTATTATGATAAAGTATATATAACATTAATACAATGCTTAAGACTAATAGACTTAAGCTTGTTAATATGCTAGTATAAACTCCTTAGAGTTTGTTAGCTAAAATACTTTAAGATATAACATAGTACTAAGCTTAAGATATGATTAAACTTAAGCTAATTATATAATAGCAAACTCTTTAGAGTTTGTTAGTTAATATACTTTATATGATATAGATATAATGCTGAGCTTAAGATATGAATAAGCTTTAGCTACATATATAATAGCAAAAACTCTGTAGAGTTTGTTAGCTAATATATTTTTATAATATGAGTATAGTACTGTGCTTAAGCTATAATTAACTTAAGCTACATATATAATAGCCAAACTCTGTAGAGTTTGTTAGCTAATATATTTTTATAATATGAGTATAGTACTGTGCTTAAGCTATAATTAACTTAAGCTACATATATAATAGCCAAACTCTGTAGAGTTTGTTAGCTAATATATATTTATAATATTAGTATAGTACTGAGCTTAAGATATAATTAACTTAAGCTACATATATATAGCAAAACTCTGTAGGGTTTTGTTAGCTAATATATTTTTACAATATGAGTATAGTAGTGTGCTTAAGATATAATGAACTTAAGCTACATATATAATAGCAAAACTCCATTAGAGAGTTTGTTAGCTAATATATTTTACAATATGAGTATAGTATTGTGCTTAAGATATTATTAACTTAAGCTACATATATAATAGCCAAAAACTCTGTAGAGTTTATTAGCTAATATGTTTATAGTGTAACCATAGTACTAAGCTTAAGATAAGATTAGACTTAAGCTAAATAAGATATAGCAAAATAAACTCCTTAGAGTTTATTAACTAATATACTTTTATGTTAAAAACATAGTACTGAGCTTAAGTTATGATGAAACAAGCTATACTAAACTGAAAAAATATGGGAACACCCTAAAAATTTAGAGTCATGTATAAACTGTAAACGTGGTAAGGTCATTTTATATTCTAAGGTTAAACAACTTTTGTACTGATATGGGCACTTTGAGCATACATGTTGGAACATGCAGTGAAGCAACTGATTCAATATTAGAGTTGAGTTTGAGTGAAATGGAACATTGTGAAAAACAGCGAAAACAAGGGTGCTGAAACCTCAGCACCATGTTTGATTCAAACACCCGAACATAACAGCCTAGTGCATGTGGAAGACAGACTTCCCGTGCATCTAGTGGCAACTGGGCACAGGCAGTTCTGAATCGATTACCGAAGGGGCTTGGACCATAACATATCCAGTCATCTGCCCGTTGAAGCTTTTCTGGGTATTCCAGAGCTTTTCTTAGGTCTGTCCTTTACTCTACCAGTGGCCGGAACAATGTCCACTCAGTGGCTGAATGACAGAGGGGAGACACCTGAAGACAGAGAGCATCACTTCTTTGTATTGACCCTCATGTAACCATGCTGTCCTGCTTCTGTTGCGGGCTTAGCGGCTTGCACTGCGCGTGAAGAAGGTGTGAGGCTTCAATACTGTCTGTAGCTTCTTTTAATGGAAACGTTGCCGCCCAAGCTGCATGGGAAGTCTGTCTTCCACATGGACTAGGCTGTTGTGTTTAGGCGTTTGAATCAAACATGGTATATATATATATATAATAAGAACTCCGTAGAGAGTTTGTTAGCTAATACATGTAAACATACTGCTTAATGTGAAAACTTAAGCTAATTGTATAATAGTGAAAACAACCCTTTAGAGTTTGTTAGCTATGATATAAACCTAGTATTGAGCTTATGAAGGAAAACTTAAGCTACATATATAATAGCAAAACCCGTGAGAGTTTGTTAGAGTTATTGATAGCTTAAAATATATACCTATATGATATAAACATAGTTTTGATAGCTAATATTAAGATATGAATAAGTTTAAGATATTAAGCTTAGTTACATATATAATAGCTAAAACTCTGTAGAGTTTGTTAGCTAATACATGTTATAATATAACCATATTGCTTAGAAATATGATGATACTTTAAGCCAAATAGCTACCTATATAATAGCAAAACTCCTTAGAGTTTGTTAGCCAATATATTTTAATAATATGAGTATAGTACCATGCTTAAGGTATAATTAGCTTAAGTTACCTATATAATAGTAAAACTCCTCAGAGAGTTTGTTAGCTTAATTAACTTAAGCTATGTATAAAATAGCCAAAAACTCTGTAGAGTTTGTTAGCTAATGCATTTATCATGTAACCATAGTATTACTCTTTAAGATATGAATAACTTAAGGTAAATATATATAATAACAAACTCTGTAGAGTTGTTAACTTATATATTGTATGATGTAATAATCATAGTACTGTGATGATAAAAGGAACTTAAGTAAATTATATATAGCATGAAGCTATTTAGTATTGTTATAAGATAAGTAAAAATCTGTTAGATTGACTTATCTTCTCCGAGGAACTGTCAGCTGTTGTGCGAGGACCATGGGATCGAATTGGTGTATACCTGAGACGCCCTCGTGGTGATATCTCTCAGATAATGGTTTGCAACCACCATATCGGATTTCCAGAAATAAACCCTCCATTATTTCAATCACATTTGTGTAGAACAATTGTAGAAGTTAGCTTATAATATCATGAGTATTAAGCTCATGGAGGGTCGGAATAGGTCCATCCAAGATATGCACGTAGTATGACAGTTCTGATCCAAATGGAGATATAGTACATGAGACTTCACTCTGCGTAAGTTGATGATAGAGGAAATAATCTGTTGCATTTTTTTCCTCCTGTTTGGTTTGGTGGAGATAAATTTACAGTGCTCTTGCTGGCCATCTTGATAGAATCATCGTATCATGGGGTCCAAGTATGTCATCCAGGCGTGTTCATAAACCTCACTTGTGAGGTGTTGGAGCACTATATTCATATCCCCAGGTTGGGCGGAAATTTCCGCTTTATTCTCCAAACAGAAGTTTAGTAGGTTTACTAACCATCTAGTTGTGTTAGTCGCTTGATGAAATTCAGCTGTAGTCTGAAACGCTGTGGATTTAGATCCACTTGTATCTTCGCCTAGGTAATTCGCCGCTAAGTCCTTTGACGATGTAGGTGCACAACCAGGTGTGTCTGTCCTCGCTGAACTTTATGTAAAATCGCTTCTGACTGCCGATCCCTCGCCTTAACTTGACAGGGAGGTCTCTAACTTGAAGAAAGGCAGTCTAATCATGAATGTTCAGGTTAACTGGACTGTAATGAGGCTTGCTCGCTCACTGATATATAGTTGTCACTTGTGACGTAAGTCTTGAACTGTGAATAGAGATCGACCTCTGTGTAGGTCGCTGTCCCTCAAGGGTCCAATCAGAACAAGGCATTTTGATTCTGTATAATACCCGCTGTGATGTCACCGTGTAGCGGAAAACCCACCTTGAATAAATTTTGTCGCCGCTGATATTAGCATAAACGCCGGTCTTCACCGTAGCTTCCCCGGTTATCCGAAAGTGACCACGGTTTCGAGGGTTAATGGTAACCGCTGAAACCTCCTCCGCCAAATATCTCGCCTGTAATTTTATGCTGGGTAGGTTATTTTCCTGGTTGTCGTGGAAAGTAATTTCAGTTTTGAATATAATTCACTTCCTTATATATAAGGGTATAAACAACTTGCAAGTTGTGAGCTTGTAGACTGTATACATGAATGTATCGCCATAATTGTAGAATTAACGCTGAACTTGTTGTACATATTTCTTCTCAGAAACTTTGACGATTAAGAGTTATACTCGCTGTAACAAGGCTGCTGTTCAATTTCGATATTGAATTGTCTGCAGATATGCGAATGGTCACGCATGTAGATAATCGTGATCGCCGTCCGGGATTGTATATTAGCAATTTATAATGAATAGTTGATTTCTGTGAAGATCTATGAAATGTCGCTGACTAATAATACAGCGACGCTCTGTGTTGTAAATAGCCTGAGCAATTATCTTCAGAGAGGCTTATAGATCGCATCTGGCATACAGTTGATAATCAACTTATGCGACGCCTTGAACGGACTGACGAAAGTAGCTATATATGACGAAAGTGGCTAGTATATGGAAACCTTGGAGGAGACTTCCTCGGTGAACGCTGAGACTTCGCTAAGTTCTCAAGTATCCCTTCTAGATCTTCTGGGTGAAGTAGACTTGAGTTACTTTTAGCCTTCGCGACCATCGCTAAGGTGTCGAGTCAAAGCCCGATTAGTATATATATATATATATATATAAATATATATATGAGCTTGCTTCGCGGAACAGCCTCTGTGTTTAACAGGATGTGGATCGGGCCGCTTGCCTAAGTAGGGCCGCATGGATCATCTTATCATATTCAGAAGTCGTGGTTACTTAAGTCTGGTGATAAGTGTCTAATTGATCGCTCTAGATCTATTTAGGCCAGCTTAACATACGCGCCTCGGCCATGGATTCAACAGAACCAATATACGATTGTAGTTCTTATACTTGATATCGATGATCAACTTGTCTATGGGTTGATCTTCTCGAGACTTGTGAGGGGAACGCTGATAGTTTCGCTAAGCTCTTGTATAGTCCCTCGATGTCCTTCTAGATGATGATGATCTGATTCAGGTGTGTCTTCACAAGATGCCTTCGCTGGCTTCCTCTGCGTCCGTCCGGGGAACGACGATATGACCTTTCGAAGGCTTCCGTGATGTCTGATGGTCCGAGTCCACATCTAGGGATGAAACCGCGATAAGGTGATGATCTATCCTGCCTTCGCTAAGTCCTTCGCCAAGGCTGTACATCTAGGGTTTTTCCGCCTTCGCTAAGGCTGTACATCTAGGTCCTTCCCTTCGCAAGGCCTTCGCCAAGGCTGTACATCTAGGTCCTTCGCCAAGGTGGTCCCGTGACTTCCTTCGAAGGTGACATCGCCCTGGCTGCTACGCTGACGGGGTGCCTCTGGGTGTTGTTCACGCTTGGAGCCTTCTAAGGTTCGACCCTGCTACCGCGAGATATTGGTCCTCCATGATGTTCATAATTTGTCGCGATCATGTCTTCTGGGATGGTCTGGCGACGCAGGTCGCCGGTGCTTTATCTGCGTGTTAATGGAGGGGTCCACCGGAAAATCGTCCGACATCAGTGTAGAGGCATCAGGCTGCATGGTGATCTCTGCTGATGTCGCTGTAGCTGTCACCGGTCGCTTCTTGTGGCGTGACGCCGGGATGATGATCAGCTGATCATCGAGAGGTCCAGGTCATCGGCTGGAACAATCTCGCTGAGAAAGTCCTAGTAGACTTCGCTGATTTTCCTCAGAGGTCGACGCTGCCCTGGGTGTGCGACGCCTGGCGCTGAGTGTTGGTAATGATGGGACCCTCAGGACGCATCATCGATATCTGCGCTTGGTACATCAGGCTGCATGCTGATCTGTGCCGACATCGGTCAATCTTTGATGTACATCCGTATGAATGACCGGCTGATCATCATACAGGCCCAAAACTTCGATGGGAACGGTCTCGGGTTGTTGAGATGTAGTAGAAAACCCTCTAGTCTTCTGCTGCGACGATGGGATG
Source organism: Haliotis rubra (assembly GCF_003918875.1). Lineage (NCBI taxonomy): Eukaryota > Metazoa > Mollusca > Gastropoda > Lepetellida > Haliotidae > Haliotis > Haliotis rubra. Next base: position 4,476,202 of record NW_025765114.1, on the reverse strand, counting down.
TCTGGGGAAGCAGGATGCTTTTGAGATGGCGGACTACGCCCCACACCTCTCCACCACTCTAGCGAACACCACACGGGAGGGGAGTCGGCCAACAGCAGTAGACTGGCTTAGGGTTCCGTGTATCAGTCATACTAGACTCTGCATACGCCATCTATCTGCTGCGCGCAAACGCAAAGTAAATATTAATAAAAAGGTAGAATTGATAAATTAGTACCGCGAACTGCAATGTGAATATAATAAACATGGCTACCGCATATCATATTAAAGGCGGATCAGCAGCAGCATAAAAACGAATCTGCAATAGTACAGAATTTTCATCAACGTAATCCACTGAAACAAACACGGCCCCGTGACTAAACTGTAGAAAAACCACTAAATATCAATATATAATCGTTGAAGGATACTAGCTAAACCTCTATAGATGTCTATAACGAGGTAACTAACTAAATATAATTCAAAGGATATAGTGTGTCGGAGACACAGGCGCCTCACGCCCAGCTCACTGGGCTAAGAAGGAGAGAGTGAGGCACATGGGTAGAGTGGCTCTCGCTCCCCCGCTTGTGGAAAGGAGGTAACTCGTGGTGAATACTAATTAGTGATTTTAAATTGAAGGAGCTTCAATTAGGGAGATACAAGTGTTCCACTATGTTCGCAAGAAGAAGAAGACAAGCAAAAAGAGCATGAGTCAGGATAAGGAAAAACTTAACCCATTCAACACCGCAGGCCTAATAATCGGCCACAACGCTATGAGTCCCCAGACACCGGAGGCCGCATTAATCGCCAGGCAGTAGTCACGCCAAAATGAGACATAATTTTAGGAACCTACCTGACTTTTGATTCATATATCAAATCTATCACATTTCACAATGTCTGAAAACACTTATTAAATTTCAATTTATCATATATTATCAGCAGAATTAAAATTATAAACTATTTTTCGCGAATGTTATTGAAAACAACGATTCTCGACACATGCTTCGCAGCTGGTCCACAATAACATTGTCAAAGAGCAAAGTAACGATGTTTCGAGGAAATTATTAAATAAATTGAATAAACTAATGAATAAAATCAACAACAGCATTCATAAAAGTTGTCAAACTACATATAAAATTACTATTTCCATCTTTTGTGCGATCATGTAATGCAAGTCAAGTCACTGACAAGTGACATCTCGCTCTCACCAATCTTCAATACTGACACGATGTTTAATGCGAAAATACATACATGAAGCATTTTTGTCACAGGTCATAACCTAGCACGACACGTCCAATAAGTTCCATAATTTACGATAGGTAGCGCATTTCTTGCTTAATATGTTCAGAATAGCATTATTTTACCCAAAACTTTTGTCCAAATCTAAAAGTTTTCGCCATTTAGGAAGGTATCCATTGCCGTAATATGATTGGCTGCCTTAGGTCACGGTCTGATTTTGACCAATCACAACCCTTATAGCAGACTGTGGCTTAAAAAGCCGCCATTAGAAACCAATCTTTATCCAATAAAATCGCTTCTTACAACTGTGAAAATACTCTTGGCAAGGGTACAGTGATATTGTTGATGTTCAGAGCTTTTTAACGATGCCCGACATCAAACGATTTGCCGCAAGATGTTATTCATAATAAGCTTCAAAACGGAGGTATTTTCAGTTGTTATGTCATTTTACCGAAGCGGAAAGCCACAGATATCGGGAAATAGGCGACCATACATATTGTTTAAGAAATCTTTTATAATAATTTTCTGATTACGTGAAAATGAAAATATAAAAGAAAAAGGCACGGGTACGTTATGAAATGTCACAAATGGAAAAAATCGCCATAGTTTTTGCTCCTTTCGTGGTTTATCTGGACGTTATAAATGTAAGCTTGCATTTTCATTCAAATATAAATTTATTTAAGTTGTAGTTGTATTATTTGAATAATATTATAAAAATAAACTTCATATTTATCAACAGTAGGATTAGATCTTTTAAATGGTGTATGGGATGTAGTAGCAATAACGTTTTACAAGCTTATAATTTCCTTCATAAACATAGGCTTCATCTATGACCTCAGAGTCTCTGGGAACTCGGTGTCATGGCAGTAAATGCCTCTGGTTGACTGGTGTTGAAAGAGTTAAGACAGTTGGAAAAGTGAAATCACAAACTCTTCTGGCACAGGCTCTCCTAGAACATTAATCTGCATAGACCACCCAAGAAAAAATGTAGCAGCATTGACAGAATAGAATTTTGCATCTTTGATTAGTCTTGATATTAAAACCAGATGCAGTTGTTGGAAGACTGAGTGAGTGAGTCTATACAATACCTCAATAATGATCGTTTCGTGTTATGGATGAGTAAATTAACTCCAATACTATAAAACAGAGTTTCAGAATTTAGTTGGGTTTTTTTTATTTGAAATATCTGTTTCTCTGTAAGATAGGAACGGTCTTCATAATAATGAGACATAGCTGATTCACAGCTTCTCAAGTTTACATCAAGAATCAGCTTCATACATTGCACCAATAAGGGGAATCAAATCTGGGTGACACTAACCACTTGCCTACCCCACAACCCCTATTTTGTAATGGGTGTACCTTTTTAATAACAGCAACCTGTCCCAAGTATCCAGCTGTCCCACTCTCTACCAGGGGGATGTCTGCAGCCAGACACATTCGGTTCACATGGTTCCGAGCAGCTGTAACAGTTCAAGAGTAAGTGAATGAGTGACTATGGTTTTACTCCGCTTTTAGCAATATTTCAGCAATATCACAGTGGGGGACACCAAAAATGGACTCAACACACTGTACCTATGTGGGGAATCGAACCCGGGTCTTCGGCGTGATGAGCTAATGCTTTAACCACTAGGCTACCCCACCACTCAACAGTTCAAGGGCATCACCAGTAAAGCAAGCATTGCAAAACTGATATTGAAAAGTAAATTCACTGATCCTTACAGTTCTCAACTTTCCAAAATAATGTTCTGATAACTGATAGGAAATGGCCATGCAGCTTATCAGAATTAAACTGCTTTGTAATCATCAAATACCTGCAATATTCCTGCCACTGGACAGTAATATTTATGCAGTTAAAAACACAACACAGACCGTAACACTGTGAGGGAGCTAGTATGAGTGAGTTTAGTTTTACGCCGCTTTTAGCAACATTGCAGCAATATCATGATGAGGGACACCAGAAATGGGCTTCACACATTATATCCATGTGGGGCATCGAACGTGGATCTTTGGTGTGATGACCCAACACCTTAACCACTAGACTACCCCACCGCCCTGAGGGAGCTAGGGGAGGGAAGACATGCAGGATGGATTTCAACAAAAGATTACTATCACTCCGTTCCTACTCACCTCTGTTGTCCAGTGCATTCATCACCAGGTCAAACTTCTTAAAGAAGTCCAGGCCATAGTCAGGGCTGGTGTACAAAAGACAAGAGTTATCAATTATGCTGCTTTCTGCCCAGAAATCCCAAGAAAACTATCCAATATTTACTCATCCCACATTCCTGAAACACTGTCATCTACATATGTCCCAGCACATGTTATGAGTGTGTGCCAGAATTCCCAAAAGTGAAGGAAATTTATGACACGAAACAGACGTTTCATGAAAGCCTCTTCATAAAGATACCTAATAACATCCTTATCAATATCAGCTGAAGTGAAGAAGTAGAAGTGAAGTTCCTTATTAAAAACCACTCCATGCAGATAACAGTCAACATGACATCAACTTCATTTTATCTAACTGTCTGTCTGGTACTAGGTATTAGTAGAAGTCGGTGGGCGAGCTGGCTAAGGCGCCAGGCTAGTGATCCAGCGAGGTTTAGGTATCGGGTTCGTGCCCACCTGTGACCGGGTGTAAAACCTTGGAGTCAACTTTGTGTGCAGACTCTTTCAGTGTTGTCACAACCCCTAGTGTACAGTACACAACCCTGTGCACTTAAAAGAACCCACGAATCCGTTGGTATATGACCAGATGGTGGCCACATGAATACGTACAAACACCTAGTTGCGGGTACAGCATCGTGCAGTGAACTTGGACAAGTACTGCGACTATGTTGTCCCAGTCCACCAAGCTGTGAATGGGTACCTTGATAGGATTAGAAAGCCACAATAACTCGGTGCGTCTAGTGGCTGCAAGAGTTGTATACTCCCAGGGAGTTGAGATTGATAATACGATGTGCCGTTCAGATTGACATTCAATGATCGAGGGGAAAAAATACCAGCGCTTTGAGCATGCACTAGTTGCCTGGATAAGTGTGCTATATAAATATCCTATAAGAATAAGAATATAAGAAAGTCTGAAATAAAGTCAGTGACCCTCCAGACAGAGGGAAATTCAGAAAGAAATATTTTACTGAACATCATTGAAAATGCACCACTTATAAAAGTTCAGATTATTAAAAGCACATGTAAGGAATTGATTTTTTTTTGTGAGTGGATAATAACAGAGGGACGACTGACAAAACAACAACACAGAAAAGACGCTCATTCACTAAAATGTTCCACAGTCAGAAAGGATCAAACACATGTGGGGTCAAATCGAAAAGTTAATATCGCGTGTGACCGCCATTTGCATTGACACATGCAGTTCAACGTCTCCTCATTGAGTCAATAAGCGCCCGAATAGAGTTCTTGAGGATGGCATTCCACTTCTGCAGTAGTGCAGCCTCAAGTTCCCGGATGTTGTCGCTGCGAAAGACTTTGACCATGTGACCACAAGTGCTCCATGGGGGATACATGTGGCGACTGTGCTGGCCATTGAATAACCTGGATGTGTTGCTGGGCCAGATACTGCATGGAAAGTCTTGTTGTGTGTGCCCGTGCGTTGTCCTGTTGAAAAAGTATGGACATCTTGGTGGTGATTATACAGATACGATGTGATTTTGAAGAATCTGCTCACGGTAATAAAGGGCATTAACTCTCCCTTGACAGACATGAAGGCAGTCCTGTGATTGTAATTTATTCCACCCCAGACCATGACACTCCCACCACCCAAACGTCTGTCTGAACCACACACTCATCAGCAGAACGTTCACCACGTCTACGCCAAACACGTAATCGTCCGTCAGCATTACGTAGATGAAGACGTGACCCGTCAGTGACTACCACACCATGCCATTGTTGTAACCTTTACTGAAAATGCCTGCTAGCCCATTGTATACGCTCATTATGGTGTCTGTCAGTCAGAATTGGTCCAATGTAAGGACGTCGAGCATGGAGCTCTGTAGGGTGTAGACAGCGTCGCATGGAGTCAACACTGATGACCCCCATGTCAACCTTGAACTAGTGCAGCAGTCCTGGCAGTCGACAGTGTTCAATCACTGATATGGACAAGGTCAATATGGCGATCCTGATGGAGCGTCGTAACATGTTGTTGCCAAGGTCATTGAAGGTCACGGGTGCTGCTTGTCTTCTGATGTCGTCTATGAAGCCTAACGATGGTGGAGTGGCCAAGTCCAAGTTGTCGAGTAATATCCCTGTTGCTGGTGCCAACCTGAATCATGCTTAGTGCACGTTCTTTTTCGTGAGGTGTTAACCTCGGCATCTCTGTCCTCGATTCACATTCGTTAGTGAAGCAATGAGAATTGGTTCTCATACACCTGCTTTTAATGTCACAGTCAGTATGATTTCAGAAATTCGCGCTTTTTTCATGGCGGGGCTGCATGTTGATGCATTTTGGAATTAAGAGTCATACTGTGGACAGGAATTTGTTTCTAAAGCATTTTTTCAACTGGACATGCCTCACGTCTTTATGTTAGTTATATTCATTGATTATTGTCATGCTGAAATCCATCTTGATGAAAATATAGACAATTTTAGACTGGTGCGTTTTCAATGATGTTCAGTATATATATAATCCATCTTTTGACAAACCTCATAACACTGTCATGGTATGCTACAATATCAGCATCTGGGTTGAACTTCAGTGCACTTTCTTTTGCCACCTGAAAAACACCAACAAAAACATAAAAGAATTCTTGCAGAGCAATATATCAGTGCATTGTGTTATATACAAACAGACTAAAAGAATGAACTTTTAATTCCAGAAGAAATTAACATATGATCAAGATGGAAATTGAAAATTTTAATATAAATTGTATATTTATATACTTATCCTATCTCATGGTATGCACTTCTCTCTTGATTCGACACTGAGTGGAACGATGTAAACTTTTTTCCCTAGGCCTCTCTTGTCCATCCGCCCAAGCACTCCATGCTACCCTCATTATAAGACAGCTTCCTAGCTCTCATGCAAAGCATGCGGAATGCACCACTAGCTCCCCATGTGACTATTTCCGAATCATCATTCTCATAATTGGAGCCACTGGATAATATCCCTCTTGGAGAATCTGCATAGCGGGAGGATGGGCGGGAATCCATCACGTGAGATAGGATAAGTATATAAATATACAATATATATTTAAATTTTCAAATTTTTAAAGTTATCCTATCTCACGGTATGCACTTATCCCACGGTCGGATGACGGGACGCAGATACCCTTTGTCTTGACAGTGCGAACAGCAGGAACTGTGTAGACTGGAAACGACCGTAGATAGCGTTGCACAAGGGAGGCCTGTTATGCATGCACGCAACTCCTATGCTTGTGCTGAGTTCTCTTGAATTCCTTGGCTTACTAAGCACAACGTCTCCCAGGGAGATGGGTGCTCCCAAGCGATGTGGTGTTTGGCCGCAACCTCTGAAGAAGGACGCAGCTCAGCGAGAAAGGATGTCACTTCGCCACAATTTTCAGCGTACCCCCGTAAATTAAAGTCGGTTGACAATAATCGGGCCAGCCCCTGCTTCGAGAAGACCCCCACAGACACCGACCAGGGGTGGATAAAAGAGAAGCACAACTCGGGAACTCCAAGTTTTAACGTTCAGTTCCGGGACAGCATCAAATTGACCCTCACTCCTTTGCATAAGCTTAGTCAAAGGATGTGCCCGGCAACTTCGGAGTCGAAACGCAATGAAATCTACTGGAATTTGGGAGTGTCACACTTCACTGACGTAATTGCTCCGTGGAGTAGAGGACAGTAAGCGTGAATGTCGAACACCTCTGCATCGCCGTCTTCTGATGCCTTGGTATGGAATCCAAGTGAAGTAGTTCTTTAACCCATAACTTGAGAACAATGATTGAGATCCTGTTCAACTTTGTTCCGTATTTAGAAAGAAGCAGTAACGCGCAAGCGGAACTGTCCCTCAACTGTGTTGGTGGGCTGATGTAAGCTGCCGAACTAATGTAGTCCCAGGACAGAACTAGTGTAGTCTCGCAGTTAAGAGAAGACTATATCTGAACGCCAGAAGCAACCTTCCATGAGAGCGGTCAAGGAGCAGTTGCTACAGAAGGCCATCGTCGAGGCTTAATGCAGGAGTCTCATGAGGATTGGCCGCGGCAACCCTGCAAAGTGGAGGCTCACAGGATCGCACCACGCTTTCAGAAAGTCAATGTGGCTCGGGAAACCTCAGCTTTTGAAGCGGCCGTTGAGTAGATCTATCTGTAGAACCATATTGATGTCTGGAGGGGGACGAACCGGAAGAAGACGCACACATGGAGACCCGATGAGATCGGGAACAAGGAGGGGAAGTATCAAATGTAACGAGAATGATGATCCCTGGATCTTGAACGATAGGCAGCAGTCGATCGTGTAGGAGATCTAGGTTGATGGGTCGAGAGCGTAGAAGAGGAAGTCCCATGCTGACGAGAAGACGAAGTCCGAGGAGGTGACTTCGATTGAAGAACCGATCTCAACAAAGTAGATGGAGGCGTGGCTTAGTTGAACGCAAACGAGTCGAAGAGTGGCGTCTCAGCAGTGAAGTAGATCTACCAGGTCTATCCGGTGAACAAATCCGAAGAATAATAGGAGCCTGGTCCAAACGACTCGGTGAAAGCCGTGTCCGTGCTGAGGGGACATGACTGTAGGATCCAACAGAGTTCGGGGGAAGTACACAGATGATCCGGTGAAGGGCGTTCCATTGAATACTGCTTGGAAGAAAGCTGTATCCACGAAAGTCGTTTCATCACATGCCGTTTCAGTGAAGTCTTCCATTTCGGCGAACGTTGATTCGACGAAGTTCGATTAGGTGAAGTCTGTGTAGAAGATGATCAGTCCAAAGAATGCCGAAGTGTAGACTGGCCTTTCGATGAAGACCGGTTCGGCGAAAGCTGTTTTGTAGAGAGCCGGTCTAATTCTCGGGAAGGTGGACAGTCCGGCGAAAGTCGAGGTGGAGGGGAGCGGACAGGCGAAGCGTGATCCGGTGAACTGTGATTCGATCTGGCAGGCTTTGGCGAAGCAGAAGATCGAGGTAGCTGGACGCAAAACACACTTCTTTCCGCCGAATGGGAAGGAGACGGCGAAATATCCACTGACAGGCGTTGAGGCGAGGTAGACTGGTTCCTCTCACTGCTGGATGAGCGACGAGAGCAAGAGTGGCTTCTGCGCATGCGCTCTGCGCAGTCAGGCATAAAGATCAGCTGATTCTTGTCTGAAACAGATAAGCCAGGTTGCCGAGATAACTGGTCCGGTGAACGAGAGACAGCGCGTAGTTCGAAGGTCCCGCTGTGTAGAGGTCTCCTGAGGGGGGGGTGGCAGTCTCGACAACCACTACCCGGGACGTGGTTGAAGATGAAGTGACTCGGGCTGGAATGTTGAGAGCCCAACAAATGCCGAATGTCTTCCGATAAGTAAGAATCTGACGACTCTCTCATGAAATCCTCTTCATTCGAGTGAGGGGACTGTGACCGCCGAGCAGACAAAGTAGGACACTTAAACTTTCCTTTCTAGGAGGGACTGGGTCCGTCAAGTGAAGCAGCATAACGAGCCCTGTCAGCAACATGATGAGCGCAAGCCAGAGTGTAGTCACCAAGTATTGTAAGAACCTTGCATATATCGCAATGAGAGTCCCATTTACACTGTCCCATACAGTCAATACAATCTATCCATGTGGATCACTCGCGGAGAACGCTTTATTACACCGGGAGCATTTTTTCCTCTTCTTTGGCTGGTCAACTTTCCCCATGTTGTAGACTAATTTGAAAACGTTGAGCAAAGCAAAATACGTCCACACTCGTGTGCGACAAGAAAGAGAATGATGATTCGGAGATAGTCACGTGGGCAGCTAGTGGTGCATGCTGCATGCTTTGCATGAGAGCTGGGAAGCTGTCTTATAATGAGGGTAGCATGGAGTGCTTGGGCAGATGGACAAGAGAGGCCTAAGGAAAAAAGTTTACATCGTTCCACTCAGTGTCGAATCAAGAGAGAGAAGCACATACCGTGAGATAGGATAAGTTTAAAAATATATTACATATGATCAATCTGCATGATCATGAAAACTTATAATACTCAAAGCAATGACAGACTTAACCAGTCAAGAATGTCTTATTGTGATATACCTTTAATCAGATGGATTGTCACTTGTCAGGTCAAGACTTGACTTTTTTACAGACTGCATAAATATAGCTGGAATATTGCTGAGTGCAGCGTTGAATAATAAACAAACAATAAAGCCTGAAGTGACAGAGCTTCAGTGATGCTGAAAAACCTAGAAACACAATTGCTGCAACATTTCACACAATTCCAGTGTGCACAAGGAACACATCTCTGCACAGCGATTTGCGGCATCTCAAGACGACTGGGCCACAGTCATACACATTTAGTTAAAAGACATAGCTACCTGTGATTTGGACTTGCCAACATGCTCCTTGCGAAAGAGAAACTGACGATTCAGATTGCTAACATCAATTGTATCAAGATCAATCTGGAAAAAAATCAAATTAATTTGAATAATTATAACATGTACAAAATTCTGTTGGAAATTCACTTCACATTGTGTATTTTAGATGTACGTAGTTTAACACAATGTGAAACTGGATTCGTAAGTAAGCAACATGTATGACTCCAGAAAAATACAATATTCACAATAAACAAAACATGAAACATCTTGAAACTTAACATGTCAAAATGAAAAGGGTCATTTCGTCAGAAGATAAAATAACTGTCAAATCAATTATATATTACTTATATATTTCAGAGAAAACACATTTTTTAAACATAAACAATATTTACAAGCATGGTTAGGTGTTAGGTGTATCACATTTTGACTTTGCAATAAAAGTATACATTGTTTAACAAGAGTCACTCTCAGGATGAAAATAACTTTTCACTTCATTAGAAATAATGTAATTTCACCAAAACAATATACATGGAGTGGAAAGACTTCCGCCCGTATCCCCCCTTAAATTTTTTTCTAGTCAAATCATATCTCCTGAATATATATTCATCATCTGATACGGATGAGTTTTAACATGCTTCTTTAACCCATTCAACACCGTAGGCCGGAAAACCGGCCAAGATGTCACAAGTCCCCAGACACCGTAAACCGGCCAGGCAGTAATGGCATCAAAATTATCTATAATTTTAGGAACCTAACTAACATATGATTCTTTTATCAAATCTATCACTTTTCACAATGTCTGAAAACACTTATTAAATTTCAAATGACCATATATTATCGACAGGATTAGAATTATAAACTATTTTTTGCAATGTTATTGAAAAAAACAATTCTCGGACACATGCTTCAGCAGCGGGTCTACAATAACATTGTCAAAGAGCAAAGTAACAATGTTTTAGAGGAAATCATTAAATAAATTGAATAAACAAATGAATAAAATCAACAACAGTATTCATAAAAGATGTCAAAAGTACATAGAAAATTACTATTTCCATCTTTTTGTGCGATCATGTAATGTAAGTCAAGTCACTGACAAGTGACATCTCGGCTCTCGCCGCTTCAATCTTCACGCTCGGACATGATGTTTAATGCGAAAATATATGCATGAAGCATTTTTGTCACAGGTCATAACCTAGCAGGATACGTCCAATAGGTTCCATAATTTACGTATAGGCAGCGATTTTATATGTTCAAAAAAGCATTATTTTACCTAAAACTTTCGTCTAAATCTAAAAGTTTTCGTTTACGAGGACGGTATCCATTGCCGTAATATGATTGACTGCCTTAGGTCACGTATCTGATTTTGACCAATCACAACCCTTATAGCAGACTGTAAAAAAGCGTCATTAGAAACCAATCTTTATCCAATAAAATCGCTTCTTACAACTGTGAAAATACTCTCGGCAAGGGTACAGTCATGTTGTTGATGTTCAGAGCTTTCGAACGATACCCGACATCAAACGGTTCGCCTCCCATGTTATTCATACAAAGCTTCGAAAACGGAGGTATTTTCCGTTGTTGTGTCATGTTACCGAGCGGAAAGCCACTGATATCGGGAAATAAGCGACCATACATATTATTATTTAAGAAATCTTTTTTTATGATGATTTTCTGATTACGTAAAAATGAAAATATAAACGAAAAAGGCACGGGCATGTTATGACATGTCACAAATGGAAAAAAATCGCCATAGTTTTTGCTTCTTTCGTGGTTTATCTGGACATTATAAATGTAAGCTTGCATTTTCATTACAAAAATAAATCTATTTAAGTTGTAGTTGTATTATTTGAATAACATCTTTTAAATGTTGTATGAGATGTATAGGTCCGTCTCCTATCTCGCGGTAAATACGTTTTCTGTCGAAATCGCCGATGCGTGACACTTAGCGGTTGTTTACATCATCGACTGGTAACTAGGAAGTGGACCAAGTCGGTGAATGATCAAAATCTTTAAGTGTCACGAATATTGGGGAGTTTATACCAACTTGGACATGTATATCATTACTTTTTCCCGCACTTTCAGGCAGGATTGCTCTTACATACACTCAATAACGTTAATTCCTGGTAATACCACGAGAATGGGAGAAGCCTCGTTTCGTCAATGGCGGATGACATTGTTTATCACTGGGCTCACGAGTGGTAATTCACCTGATGGATCTGGCAGCTGATAGATGTAGATGTTAGAGGAGAAGGCCCTTCATTTAATAACAACAAGCATTCATACGATAAGAATTGTTTGTGTTATTTTTTCAGCCGATATCCGTAAGTACCGCGAGAATAGGAAACGCCTTCCTAGTAGCAATAACGTTTTACAAGCTTATAATTTCCTTCATAAACATAGGCTTCACCTGTGACCTTAGAGTCTCTGGGAACTCGGTGCCATGGCAGTAAATGCCTATGGTTGACTGGTGTTGAAAGAGTTAATTGTATCTGAACATACTGAAAGACATATCCAACTTCTAAAAATGTCACTCAAAGAAATGTTTCCTCATCGTTATAAATTAGGGGGGATACAGGTGGAAGTCTTACCACGTCGCACTCACGAAATAAAGAAGTTGTTATCCATAAAGTTTGTCTATATAGTGAAGTGATACTTGTTCTGTAGCGATGTGACGTTAAACACTCACTCACTCACTCACTCACTCACTGTAAAAACTATCGGAAGAATGCATTCATGGAACTTGAAGTCTTGGACAACTAACTTCAACTATCGGGATTATGTATCAATAAAAGTAAAGTACCAGTTCAATATCCTTAAAGCCAGTCAGGACAAGATTCTTCAGCAGCTCACATCCTATTCCACCAGCCCCAACCACCAATAATTTGCACTTCAGCGTTTTCTCGCGCACCCTTTCATCCAGCACCCCTTCTATGGCGGCCGCCATTTTGTTTGAATGAGAAGCAAATAAAGAACGTTGCTCTGATTGGTGGATTTCTTTACTTTGGCTCGATGTCCTACTCTAAATTTATTGTTAACATTTTATCTGGTGTTTCATGAATCGACACGTAGCTTAGTTTTTTATGTACGCATACTATGTATCTAACTGCAGTGTATTATTGCTGTTCTTTTATTATTTAATTTTGTTTTTCATTAGTACATAACGTATTGTAGGATGACAGATCGCGGGAACTTCAATGCTGTGAACGGACATGGACGTAAGAAGTGAAGTTAGAGATCAAGCAATCAAGTCTTCCGATCGCTGTATGTAATTGTCATATCTTTAGGGTTTGATTATATCTCAGTGGGGATGTACGATCAGGAGCTCCTGTCGTTTCTTGGTCTAAGACACTTTCTCAGCCGTGTGTTTACATTCTTAGAACTACTAAGTTAAAAAGAAAGGAGTTTGTACCTCTTTGATCTAGACTAATGCTGTCTCTGAATGTATATAATTTCGATACTCGGACGATAGTAACAAACAAGCCCATTTAAATGGAAAAGGAGCCCTAGGGAGACCAGAGATTCCTGAACCTGAGGAAATCTAGACTTGCTTTATTTAGGGCTTTAGCACTGCAGAGAGGGCTTATTGGCAGTAGGGAAAATAATGTGGTTCAGGGACTGTGAGACAGACTTCTCTTTGATCCTAAGGGTTAGTTTTGTTAGAGTAGGTTTCACCAAACTCATATATTCGTTTGGGGGAGTACTGCACTTTACCGGGCCCACTTTTTCAGATTAATTAGAGCAGCTGGGGCTCGAACACGCTTCACTGGATTACTGACTTCATTAATTAGTGACGTAATTAGCGGACGCTCTACCTCTGGACCATGAGCACCATCACAGTTAATGTGTGCTCGTTTAACGGGTCATTTCCACAGCAGCATGCGCAATGGTTTGTTTACATTTCTCACGCTTCCCCCCACTGTGCCAAGCCCTTCCCATTCATTTTTTTTTCATGCCATTATTTCTTGGACTGTACTGACGAGTACCGGATGGATCAATATATTCAATTGGATATAATATGATTATACTGCCCTAAGGTAAGGTCTAACCCAAAATAAGGATCAGAAAGGGTCCCTAACCCTAATTAAGGAATCAGAAAGGTTCCAAAACCCTACCCCTCTCTCAACCCTAACGCAAGGATTGGAAAGGGTGCCATACCCTAACCCTAAACCTTAACCCTAAGGATCGGAAAGGTTGCTAACCCTAACCCTAAGGATAGTAAAGGGTGCCATACCCTAACCCTAAGGATCGTAAAGAGTTGCTTGACTCTAAAGATAAGATGCGTCAGCTCCCTTAAGATCGTAACCCTAAGGATGGTTGACTGTCAAGTGAAGGATGACGGAGCAATTACCGCGAGACAGCGCAATAACGCGATAATTGCCCCGCAGCGAGCAGCGAGGGCTGCGCCTGGTAAAGTTCATTCTAGCCTCATTTGGATCCCCTTTCTGATCATTATCACGCACGCTTTTACGATCAACAGGATTGGCAAGTGGCCACTCCTGTGCAACCCACCACCCCTTCATCACGATCCTAAGGTTAAGCACCCCTTTACGATCCAAGGGATTGTGAAGCAGGGTATGGGTCAGCTATTTCTTTTGACAGAAACATCCAATGCATTTTGTGGAAACTAATTTTTAAGTACATTTTTTGTCAATTCCCAAGTTTCGCTGAGAAAATGGCTAGTGTGCATGTTGCACAATGCAAACAATCAGGTTCTGATGATTTGATAAACAAGAACCAATTGTTTATGATAGTACCCTCGGAAGGGTTTTTGTTAATAAGATAAGATCATTTACCAGGCATAGCTTCGCCCTGACAAAGAGAGTTTAATCCTGCACAAGGGACACAACTCCGGATAAATGTCTACTTATCTAGACCACTGTCTAAACTGAATGAAAGTTTTGGTTCCACACAAGTCTGCTTTCAAGAGATATTCCACTAGAATTGAAAATTCAATGTTTTGTAAGTTGTAATGATGTTGCATTTGTCTTCAGTGAATACATTATTGCCCTTGAGGCTGACACCTCAAGATGTTGAGGGCAATCCGGGATTTGTGAAGCTCTTGACTGGATTAACCAAACACATCAATGAACAAGGCATAGGACTACAAACACACAAGGATCTTGTACAGGTTTGTCATCTGATAATCAGGATGTAACAGTTTATCAGTGCACTGGCAGGGGTGGAAATAACTTTAAAACTGCTAGTGTACTCCAGTACAGTGTAAAATCACTTGCCCTGATAATTTTTCCTCTATACCGGCTGATTTTCTTTTTGATTTTTTTAAATAAACAACATAATTAACATTGGAAAATCAACTGGACACCAGTACAGCATGATGTACAAATTTGCTTGCCCGACAGAAAAACACACTGGACTGGGACGTCGGGCAATGGGTTATTTCCACCCCTGACTGGTGAACTTAGTCTGATACAATACATGCTATCTGTGTCAAGTACTTTTGAGTCTAAATGTCTAAACATGTATTTTGGTACTGGTTTCTGTAAATTTTACCCTTATCTCAAGCACTAAAATAAGCTGCTATTTCCATATTAGATGAAATTCTACTACTAGTAGTACTAGATTCAAGTTATAGACTATACATATATTTAACATGTTTCATGAGGTCAGTGGTTGAAGTGGTTTCATGTTGGCAATTTTATGAAATTCAGTTCTCTAATTATGTGACAATCTTGTCAAGATGTATGCAATATTTGTAATTATACTCCAACATGCATAACAGTAGAATTCTTACTAGTGATGCTTTTCCCTCTCAATTTCTAGTAATCAGATAGGAGGTGGTTTAAATGTTAAACTTTATCATTATTATTTGAAAAAGATATGGATGAATAAAACTGATGATTAATCACTTACATTTTGTGATTGAGTTTGTTTTTCAACACAAAGTCATCTTTAGTTTTTAAGACAGAAACCTATCACTCATGAAATTAATTATTAGTTACCATTTGAATCTGTGAGTAATGGTAACCTAAAATTGTCTTTATCTTTCTATACAATCATCCAGCAAATAGTTTCTTGTATATGGCACAATTGACATCCTGGATTATCCAATGTATTGTGTCTCATGATGTATAACAACACCGGTTTGTCACCTTACCTTTGTTTGGAACAACTTAGCAATAGCAACAGACACCCTCTGCAATTCGGTTATTCAGGATGGTGAAATAATGGCACTGTCTCTTGTAGGCCCAGGAGGTGTTGAAACATGAGAAGCACACTTGGCTTTTGCACCACATCCTCCATCATGAAGTCCAGGAGCTGATTCTGGACTATGGGATCAAGAGTCAGGAGGTGTCGCTGGCATCAGATGACAAGCAGGTAACTCACATAGTTGGAGGGAGGGCGGGGTAGCCTAGTGGGTAAAGTGTTCGTTCATCATGCTGAAGACCAGGTTCGATTCCCCACATGGTTACAATGTGAGAAGCCCATTGCTGGTGTCCCCTACCGTGGTATTGTGGGAATATCTCTTTCTCTCTCTCTCTCACTCACTCACTCACTGGTGCAGTGGTCATGTATCCTGTGGGCTATCATCAGAATGGCCACAAATAGGAAGTAGCATTTTATTAGATATGTAGGTATCAATGTATTGGTACATGAGTGTATACAAATCTGCATAATCAGATCTCTCTTTGTCAACAGTTCCTGGTGATTCTCCAAAATTGTCTGACATACAGCGAGATAGGTGACTACCTTGACTTCAGCCCTGACCCAACATCCAAGGCAACTTTGCTTGGCCTCACACAGGAGGATGTCAACAGACACAATGTCTACAGAAAGGTAACTCCATTAACAGTGCAAGCAGGAAACACCAGCATACATGTGTAACCATGGTAACATGGCACCCTTCTCCTAGTTCACATTAACAGTGCAAGCAGGAAACACCAGCATACATGTGTAACCATGGTAACATGGCACCCTTCTCCTAGTTCACATTAACAGTGCAAGCAGGAAACACCAGCATACATGTGTAACCATGGTAACATGGCACCCTTCTCCTAGTTCACATTAACAGTGCAAGCAGGAAACACCAGCATACATGTGTAACCATGGTAACATGGCACCCTTCTAGTTCACATTAACAAAGTCAGCTTCTATTGTTAGTCATTATTTTCTACATCTCAAAACAACATGAAGAAGGACTTTGCTTCAATGATTCCAGCTATAATGCAAATGTTCCAGAACAAAGTCAGGTGATTCTTGTGGCATGTATTTTCACATATACAGTAGTGTTTTGATGTGATGATAAATTCAATATAGCTCATTGTCTTGAAAAAGCAATTGACTATCGATTATAAATGAAAATAAAAAAATAAAATCCAAACATTTCAATCCCATGAATGGTCTTTACCATATCCTACATAATATCTTGGAAACATTGCCACATGCTTAACCTTTATCAAGCTTCAGAGTCTTTGATTTCATCATCAAAATGCTGTTTTGAAAACTTGATACAAAACAATGTACTGATGACTGATGATTCAGGTGTCTCAGGTGCTGCTATTTGCTGAGCAGAGTTACTTCCCTTTGGCATGCCAGAAACTTGATTGTTGATTCAAAACCAAGCATTACCAATATTAAGCTTCGAAGTTTGTCAATGTAATAGCTGTGCAACTACTGGGAATCGAACCATGAACCTTCTTGTCCAAATTTGCATGCCTTGTTCACATGACCATGGAGACCATAAACATTGGTATATAAACATCAGCAAGTTGACAAGGTATAGATATTATCTGTAGGATGACTCCACATCCTGGTACATACTGTCCCACCAACAGAAGGTACATCCCTGGCCATATAGCAGGGTACTGAGATTTGTTTGCTCAAATTAAGTATGAGCATGCTCAACCCCATGTTGGACTCCAAAGTAGCAGCGAAAAAAGTAGCAAGTCCTGTATTGGTATTTGAACCATGGACCTTCATGTCTGTCAGAGGGGCAGTCTTGTCATGACTCTACTTTTGGATGTATAAGCAGGTTTATTAGCACCACTCCTCTGCTCATTGGTTTCACCAAAACTGGTAATATGCTGGGATCGTTTCCGTCCACATTATGATAGAACGAGAATACAGTTCAAAACGTTTCATTCTGACTGTTCTATTATTGAAAATCTCTTTTCATTGGCAGCATATTTCATCAGTGCAGCAAAGACTGATTCCAGAGATTGAAGCTCGATTACAAAGGAAATGTGAAAATCTTGTCACGTTCTATCAACCACCAAAACTGTCAGGTAAGCTCTTGTATGAGAGCAGTTATTGATAGCCAGGATCCCGATCCACAAAGCGTTCCTAATGCTGCGACCTGTCGTAACTCAAAAGTTAATACTTTATGGATAACAACTTCTTTATTTCTTGTGATGCGACATTTCGGTATAGCTTCTTGTACCGTTGTCAAACAAGAATAAAGCAATACAGCACAGAACCGACTTATATACATGAAACAGGGATGAAGTAAGACAACATGAGGGAATACATCAAAGGGATTAACAACAACAACAAGGGAATAGGTAATAATACAATACAATAATACACTTTTTAATGTCTGAGAATAAAAAATGTTGATCTTTTCATGGACAATGATAAAATCTGAAATATACTGAGGGAAAAAAATAAGGGATCACAAAGCAAACACTTGTGAAAGCACAAGTGTTCCGTTATTTTTGTCCATGTTTCTTCACAAGTGTTGTATCACATAGCTTGTGAAGAAACCTGGAAACAAATAAAGGAACACTTGTGCTTTCATGTGATCCCTTATTTTATCCCCTCAGTATATTAATGTTCAAAAGGTAACTAAATTTACGCAATAATGGCACGAAAATAGATATCGTGATACGTATGGAATTGTGACATGGGTATCGTGATACATATCAATTCATGAAACTTATGTGAAACTTATGACATCCCTACTGTCCATCCAACTTTTCGTCTATCTGCTTCTAATGTGAACAGATTTATTAAGTGAGAGACCAGAATTTACACACTGACATAACTGGTCACTTTCTAACATGAATTTGAAAACTGTATGTCTTAAAATGCTTTCTGAAAGAGTTATGGCCCTTGCCACATGTTTTTAGGCTTGGTGCATACTGCATGAAGTTGGTACAAGTTTTCCCAGAAACTACTGATGTTAGATAAATGAAACTTTGTAAGCTTATGGAAGAGATAATCATAAAGCCTGAGTTCAAAATGTGATGCCATAAATTACTTTTTCCGAAGTAAGTTTCCTTGCTGTGTATTTTTTACGCGTTTAGTTCATGATTTTTATTCAACAGTTCACACTTGTACATGCTGGCACACATCAGATTTGACCACCATCAGACATAAGTACTAAAGCATCATGTCATGACAATCAACTCTCATTGCCAGTATATAATAGGTTCCATCCAACAAAAACAAATGGTGACAGGATGTCTGTTCTTTCGTAACTACTCGTCCCTTTCCGTAACCTGAAAGAAAACTCTTACCCCTCTTGTAGACATTTTTTTTAACATGGCTCTGTCTGAGCTCAAAAGCGAAGAGAGAAAGAATTAGTCTAGTTGCGGAACTATTTTCAAGGGCATGTAGCTCTAGTTTACCTGGAAAACAAACATGGCATCCACGCCAAAGAAATTACCTCAAAGGGTATGTTTAACATGCTTAAAGACAGTGAATACTTTCTTACGCCGTAATGTTAATATATCCTGTTTATAAAAATTCAGGAACCCAGGAGGATTTTGCAATAATTAAAATATACTTGAAGTGTCTTATGGGAGGGAAATTATGCAAGCCCGAAATGAAAATGATTTCAACAAACTATTTTGACCCAATTTCTTCTCTACGTACATGCATTCTGATTGGCATGGGAATATTTCTCCCGGACATGGCTATGAGATGGGTACGAGTCTTCTTTCAGGTTACGGAAAGGGACAAGTAGTTAAGAATGCATGTTTGTTGCAAAGGGAGCTAACTCACTCCTTGACTCCATCCACCTGGTTCACAAGTAGTTATTTACCACTGGGTGTATAAAAGAATATTACCAACCTTAAGAACAAAGAGAACTTTCTTCTTTTCACTGTTTGTTTCAGTATTGAATTTAACAACTGCTATTATGGAACATTGTTTTTGAAGGATATCAGGGCTCCAGATAATTTTTCAACATCAAGAGTACGTACTCATTATTTTTCCCATACAGGAGTACTGGAAAACCTTAAGAGTACATTTAGAGTACTGAATGGAATTTAATGGAGTATCAGTAATCTTGTGTTTCGTTTCATATATCCACCACAACATGGCTACTCTTGTGTAAACCGGTCAATAAACAATAAAACAATAATTTTTCAGATAAATACGTCTGTAAATAATTCTGAGACTGTACACCATTGCTGTGGTGCGTATCTGCTACATTTTCTAAATTGTTTCCTACCGTATCGTGCATATTTCTTATCCGTACATACGCTGATACGGCCCTTATCTGGAGCCCTAGGATATGTGTGTTGAAATGAAGTCTCTTAAAAAAAATGTCCACAATAGTAACTTCACAGACATGAAAGACAATAAAACATATCATTTACTTAGGAAAGATAACTTTATCCTAAACACAGGCTATCATTCAAGAAATTACAATGTCTTTGTGACATAACACCCCTTCTTATAGCCTGAGAATGCACAGCTGTCTGAAAACCTATGCTCTGACAATACTTGTGGTCTTGTAGAAAACTGCCTGGACTGTACACCTGACATGTACACGTGACTTCAGCGTATTCTGTACACACTAACAGTAAAATCAAGCATACAGTTGTATAATTTTAAATGGAAGCTTACAACAGACATAAAATCCTTCAAAGAATTATCTCCCTTGGATCAGAATACATTTTGTATATGCATTTTACCTCCCAATAGAGAGATTGTATCAGAGTAACTAGATACATAGATGCAATCCCAAAAGTGTTGCAAATGGTAGGTTCAAGGATCAAAATTAGCAGTTTGACCATAAGATTAGTAGTCAACTAAATAATCATGATGGATTCTGAGAAAGATGATATGACACTTATCAAGAGTGAAGCTTTAATGTTCACATACCTCCACCAGCAAATTTCCTAATTATCACCATTACATTTCTTTTTGGCCATAATCTATTTTAATCGATAATGTATATAATTTTTGAAAATATATGTACAAATTTGAATGAATTGTCTTCAAATTTCGTAGAATTTCTAGTGCAATTGTATTGGCGTAGTTTGAGGCTAATATTTTTAGCGAGGTTGGCATCTCTGTAGATAGGACTTTAGGAGAGCTACATTGAACAAGCAGAACATTGTAGAAATGCGGAAGTTTACAACAGAAATAGTAGCAACAAAGCCAAATGTCCTGGCTTTCTAAGATTTTTGTCTATGATGCTTATGAATACTGAATATGATCTTTGGAATGAACTCAGCCTCTCTATTTCCATGTCTACCATTTCGACAAACCAAAATCCTTGGATATTGGTCTAATATAACCATTGTTTTTGTGTATTCATGTTTCTCAGACACCCATACTTGGAAAGTCAACTTCATGGGAGTATATATTTGGTCAGACCAACTTCTTGTTTTACAAAACACAGATTCTGATCTCCAGACTTCTCAGAAAAATGAACCGTTTATTTTCACAGTTTTCACATATTGAAAAGCAATGATTATGGAACCTGTTGATTATTTTGCTTATGAACCAGTAGAATATACATTTACTCTGCAGTCAGTCTTCTCCAAATATATACTAGATATTTACTAGTTGATGTGATAATTACGTGTATTGCAGACAGCACCCGTCTCACTTTGTCCAAGGCAGTGCAGCTACCTGGTGAGATTGAGACCAACAAACATCAGCTCAGTGAGGATAAGAAACAGGTCCAAGTGATACATCGGAAGAGAGACAAGCAGTTCTGGCTGTACTACCAGGTAGGGCTGCACTATTGCCATCTTCACTTTGAGTTAAGGCTGCTCTATTACCCTTTTGTACCTTTTTTCCATCATGTACCACCAGGTATCGCTGTGATATGACCGTCTTGTACCACTATGTACTGCTGTGATATTACCCTCTTGTACCACCAGGTTCTGCTGTGATATTAACATCTTGTACCACCAGGTATCACTGTGATATTGCCCTCTTGTACCACAGGTTCGACTGTGATATTACCATCTTGTACCACCAGGTATCACTGTGATATTGCCCTCTTGTACCACCAGGTATCACTGTGATATTACCATCTTGTACCACCAGGTATCACTGTGATATTGCCCTCTTGTACCACCAGGTATCACTGTGATATTGCCCTCTTGTACCACCAGGTATCACTGTGATATTACCATCTTGTACCACTATGTACTGCTGTGATATTACCCTCTTGTACCACCAGGTTCTGCTGTGATATTAACATCTTGTACCACCAGGTATCACTGTGATATTGCCCTCTTGTACCACAGGTTCGACTGTGATATTACCATCTTGTACCACCAGGTATCACTGTGATATTGCCCTCTTGTACCACCAGGTATCACTGTGATATTGCCCTCTTGTACCACCAAGGTATCACTGTGATATTGCCCTCTTGTACCACCAGGTATCACTGTGATATTGCCCTCTTGTACCACCAGGTATCACTGTGATATTACCATCTTGTACCACTATGTACTGCTGTGATGTTACCCACTTGTACCACCAGGTATCGCTGTGATATTGCCCTCTTTTACCACCAGGTATCACTGTGATATTACCATCTTGTACCACCAGGTATCACTGTGATATTGCCCTAATGTACCACTATGTACTGCTGTGATATTGCCCTCTTGTACCACCAGGTATCGCTGTGATATTGCCCTCTTGTACCACCAGGTATCACTGTGATATTACCCTCTTGTACCAACAGGTATCACTGTGATACTACCCTCTTTTACCGTCAGGTATTGCTGTGATATTACCCTCTTGTACCAACAGGTATCACTGTGATATTACCCTCTTTTACCATCAGGTATTGCTGTGATATTACCCTCTTGTACCAACAGGTATCACTGTGATACTACCCTCTTGTACCAACAGGTATCACTGTGATACTACCCTCTTTTACCAGCAGGTATTGCTGTGATATTACCCTCTTGTACCAACAGGTATCACTGTGATATTACCCTCTTTTACCATCAGGTATTGCTGTGATATTACCCTCTTGTACCAGCAGGTATTGCTGTGATATTACCCTCTTGTACCAACAGGTATCACTGTGATATTACCCTCTTTTACCATCAAGTATTGCTGTGATATTACCCTCTTGTACCAACAGGTATCACTGTGATACTACCCTCTTTTACCAGCAGGTATTGCTTTGATATTACCCTCTTGTACCAACAGGTATCACTGTGATACTACCCTCTTTTACCAGCAGGTATTGCTGTGATATTACCCTCTTGTACCACCAGGTATCGCTGTGATATTACCCTCTTGTACCAACAGGTATCACTGTGATACTACCCTCTTTTACCGGCAGGTATCGCTGTGATATTGCCCTCTTGTACCACTATGTACTGCTGTGATATTACCCTCTTGTACCAACAGGTATCACTGTGATATTACCCTCTTTTACCATCAGGTATCACTGATATTACCCTCTTGTACCATCAGGTATCACTGTGATATTGCCCTCTTTTACCACCAGGTATTGCTGTGATATCACCCTCTTGTACCACCAGGTATTGCTGTGATATTACCCTCTTACAGTAGCAGGTTTTCAATGGTTTAGGACATGGTGTTGAAGTGCCACAAGATAGATTCAACTGTTCTGTTTCAGACCCTGCTAGACTTGCTGTCAGTCTTGGAGAAGGTGTTGAAGGACTACAAGCTAGATCGGCAGGTGGAATCTGATCTGGTCACCAGTGAATGGCTCATTGCCAGGTGTGATGCCATGTGTCTCAAAATAAAGTAAGTCAGTTATTAACAACTTGGATACCATTGTAACAAGGAGTGTTGTAAACATTTACATAGTTCATGTCTCTTTCTATGAAAGTTCTCTCGTTTTTCATCTTCATGAGCTGATACATGCAGACTTTCCCTGCAACAGCGTTGGCCTTCCACTAGTGGTGGTCCGATTAATTGAAATAATCGAAGATTGGTCGCAGTGACTAAACGACCAAGCAATCGATCATGTTTTCTCATAATCGAACACAAACAATTCTGGAACACTTGTTTTCACAAACAATTTTTTTCACAAGGTTGGTTTTGTCTGTTACATGTTCCTGACATGAATTTATGTTCCTGACATACTAGTCATCCTTTAAAGATGTGAAATTTTGCCCCAAAACCCCAAAGAACTACATGTTTTTTCGTTATTTTTATGTGCATTAACAAATTTCATTAATGACGCTAACCAATTTTTTTCGATGATTGATCGGTTGTAATAAACCAATCATCAATTATGAGATTTTAACCAATTCCCAACACTACCTTCCACAGTGGAGTTATGTCAGGTGTTGATGGGTATTTTGTGGGGTGAGTGGGATGTATTGTACGTACTTGACTATACTACTATACTTCAGCACTGTCATGACCTTATCACATATGAGAATATGGGAAGACTCTGTGTTAGATCATTTGCTTATAATCCCCACATGGTTGCAGTGTGTAGAGCCATTATTGTCCCCAGTCAGTGTGCTTGAATATTGCTAAAAGGAGATGTACAACAGACCCTGAGCATTTAATTTTACATTTTGCAGTTTTAAGATTCTGTGTATCTATGTTTGAATGTTTGTGTTTATATTTCAGATTAGTTCAACTCCAGATTCTGTGTGACACCTATACTGCAGAGACTGTGCAGGCTCTAGACGTGGTCAGGTAGGACACTGATTGACATATACTCAACAGCAAAAGTTCTGTCAGTGGCCAAACTAGAAACAGCCTTTTTGTCCATGAAAATTTAGATGCACTGCTGTTAAATTGGGCTGAAGAAACACCACCATATTGTTTCTGATTCTTTAGCAAATATTATTATGTAAACATTTTAATAATTCTTAATTTCAATTTCAAATCTACCTATCAATATATATATATATATATTATATATCAATGTTTATTTTTCATTTCCTGTAATTTTACAGTTACTTTTGTGAATGAGTTTCTTAGAAATATTATTAAATTGAAGTTTCCATTCTATATCAAATGGGTAAAAGATACAATGTATTTATTATTAGGTACCTCATCATTGTCTAATGTGTGTAGTGGGGTGGGGGTAGCCTAATGGTTGGAGCGTCCGCTCTTCACGCTGGAGACCCGGGTTCAGTTCCTCCCATGAGCACAATGTGTGAAGCTCATTTCTGGTGTCACAATTCAAGGTCACAATGGAGTGACATCATAGTTTAATTAAGAAATGTTGGTGCGATAATCTCATTCTCTGCCACTGCTGTAGTTCGAGGCAGTTGAGTAGTTTAGTGGTTAAACCACTTTCGATTTTCAACATGTGAAACGTGTGAAGCCCGTTTCTGGTGTCCCCAGCTGGCACGTTATTGGAACATAAAATACTGGAATATTGCTCAAAGCAGCATAAAACCACACTCACTCACTGAAAGCAATATGCAGCCAGTTGTAAAAAGGC
This sequence comes from Haliotis rubra, assembly GCF_003918875.1. Taxonomy (NCBI): domain Eukaryota; kingdom Metazoa; phylum Mollusca; class Gastropoda; order Lepetellida; family Haliotidae; genus Haliotis; species Haliotis rubra. The sequence goes on along the minus strand of NW_025765114.1, from coordinate 4,450,937 downwards.
GTTAATGAACTTTTTGGTCGAAATATGATGCTGCATCTTTGTCTTTTTGACGTTTGGTCTATGATTTCTGAATGGCATTGCTTCAATTTGTTGATGTATTGAATTTAGGAAACTCAGGATAACAGACATTTGGAGTGAGACATGGAACAAAAAAAGGCACCAGAAGAAAGCTGTATCCAAATGGATTTTACAAGTCCATATTTTTTTCACTGTCCTCAAGGTGTGAAGTTGCAAAAGTGACATGACATGCTGATAAAACTGATCATCCTGGTCAATGATTTTGGCAAGTCGGTAGTGCTGACTGTGTAGTCTTCATAGTTCTCTTGCCTGGTGCTTGGCATTAATGGATACAACAAGGACTGGTAGGCTCGGAGTCAGTATAATGTGTCTCAGTGGGCTAGTACAAGCAGCTGCACATACACATACACACGCATGGATGTCGTCATATGAGCGAAATATTCTTAAGCACAACAATAAACCCAAATTCACCTCACCTCACCTCATAGTTCTCTCCTCACGATCTGTTGCATACAGGGTTTGCCTTACAAAACTATGGGACCAAAGGAACCCCCTTGTTACTAATTTCAAGGGTACTTACAGGACATATAAGGGTCATGAAACGTAATTAGGTAGAGTATTTAACTGTACTCACAGGACGTATAGTGATTGAGTGAGTTTAGTTTTACGCCACACTCAGCAATATTACAGCTATATGGTGGTGGTCTGTAAATAATTGAATCTGGACCAGACAATCCAGTGATCAACAGCATGTGCATTTATCTACTGAAGATCAATTCAAACCTATTCTTCACTGGTACACAGGACATATAAGGGTCATATAATGTAATTGGGTGGAGTATTTATCAGTACTGTAAAATGTAATCATGACTTCATAACAGTAAGTTTTTTGCTTGCCGAGAATTTATTTCAGTAAATGTTATTGTGTGTCCCTGGTACACAACATATATTTTTCTGCAGCCATTCTATACTGGATTCTCATTTCCCTGGCACAGCTACATGTTCATTTGTTTATCTTGCAGATTAGTTCAGAGAAGGTGCATGTTTATTTATAATCCTAGTCTGCAATATACAAGCTACAACACATCCTATGAATCATTCCTGGACTAGACAAACCAGCGATTAAGAACAGAAGCTGTTATCAGTGCCATTGGCAGCATGATACTGAGGACTCATTTTTTATTATATAGTATTAGGCTCCGTCCGTCTGTAGAAATTAGAACATCTTAAGAACTAGATTCTTTTCATATTTGGTACCTAGGTTCATCACAGTATAAGAAAGGTCCCAGTCAGGTTTGGTGCCCTTGACTTTCATTCAAGGTCACAAGGGACTTTAACGTTTTACTCTTGTCAGCGAGATATCTCAAGAACCGCTCACCATATTCAACACCAAGCTTTATCTAGAGAAGGGACAGGGCCCAGTCAATTTTGGTGACCTTCACCTAATTTTCAAGGTCATGACGACACTGAAGATTTCAGCATGTTAACCTGCATGTTAAGCTATCTTAAGAACCGTTCACTGGATTTTCTTCATATTCAACACCAAGCTTTATCTAGGGAAGGCACAGGGCCAAGTCGATTTTGGTGACCTTCACTTAATTTTCAAGGTCACAGCCACACTTTGAAGATTTCAGTATGTTAACCTGCATGTTAAGATGGTAACCGAGATATCTGAAGAACCATTCACTGGACTTTCTTCATATTGGACACCAAGCTTCATCTAGGGAAAGTGCAAGGCCCAGCATGTTAAGATAGTCAGCAAGATATCGCAAAAAACATTCAATGGATTTTTTTCATATTGGACACCAAGCTTCATCTATTGACTGGTCATGTTTTTGTTGACATTTAACTTCATCTTAAACTTTTATTACTTTTTAAGGTTGATTTGATAATTTGCGGCGAGGGATTATGTCACCTTAGTGACAATGCTTGTTGTCTTGGAAGGGGTCTTGGAAAAGATGTATGTCTGGTTGTTTTCCTTGCAGGAAACATTTGGACTCAGCTATAGATGACCATGAGAAGGACTTGGTGCGAGTGGGTCAGGCATTGCGTGCGTACGAGGCGGTGGGGATGGGATTTGACAGCTTGGTGGAGGAGTACACAAAACTGAGAGGGGAGCTTGAGAACAAGCAGTGGGCCTTGGCCGAGCTACAGCAGACCACCTCACAGAGCACAGGCTGACCAGTTGTAGCACTTGTATATATATGTGTGTCCATTAAACTAGTCACATGTACTTTGTTGTTGGTGGTTCTTCTTAGAAGCTGTTTCCATTAAGGCATACTTTGTTTACAACTCATGTTGTAGAATGTTGGCCATACTATCAACCACTGATTTGTCAGGCTGAGATACATTTTTTTACAGACAACTGTAAAGCGAAAAGAATATTGCAGATTCAGGTTTAAAGCAACATTCGCACACTAATGTCAAATACTGTTTATATATACAATAGTCCAAGGTTTAATATATTTTTAATTGTAAACCAAACATGCTACTATCCAAGCAGTCTGGCATAGTGGAAGCCTTTCAGAGCAATTTACACATTGTTCAGCATAATAATGAAGTAAGTGAGTTTAATTTTGTTTGGTTAAAGCGTTCGCTTGTCACGCCAAAGACCTGTGTTCGATTCCCCACATGGGTACAATTTGTGAAGCCCATTTCTGGTCTCGCCCACTCATTTATTATCCATAAAATGGTTTAACAATAGGTCACTGGATTTGTCATAAACAAATATACTTTTCATCGCTTAAATATATTTTTATTCCTTTGAGTAAAGATTACATTCCTTGTGGAAATATTGCAAAAATTGTATATAACAGTGACAATATGAAGTAAATGGGTAACAGATTTTACATTTGAAAGAGAAACTATAACATTCTTATGTTTAAATACTGAAGCAATTGTTACCATGGAACAACATTATACACATTGCATCATGTTTTTGATGTGTTTTGCAAAGTGCTATCTGATGTCCTTTCAAAGCATTTCATCTGAATTATTTCTCTCCGTTAATCATTAATTAGGTGTAGCTGAAACTGTCCTACTTACAAAATTGTTCAGGTAATAGGTTTAGTGCTTCCTTGTGAGACCATGAACGTCCAGGGCCCTGTTTCACAAAGCTCTAGTTTGCTTAAGATCTCGTAACTTTTCTCGTAGCCTTCGTACCTCCTATGTTATAGTATAGGAGGTACGAAGGCTACGTGAAAAGTTATGAGATCTTAGGCAAACGAGAGCTTTGTAAAACGGGGCCCAGATACAGAAGTCACTTGAAGCATTACAAGCATGGGGTAAAATAACACATCCTGTGAGACATACAGGAGGCAATACCAAGACCTATACCTAATTAAAACTAGCAACAAGTGATTCATAAACTGCTTCTGACATACATTATGAGCAGAATAAAATAACAGGTACAATTTGATTTGACGCAAGATGAAAGGATCACTTTTGTGATACATGGCATTACAATATACAAGTATATAGTCCCCCAGATCCATTCCTAACGCCCAGTGTGCTAAGAAACAACACATTGATCCCTGTAGACGTCATTTTGTAAATGTGCCTCATGTGTAGACAATGAACAATGGCACTTTGAAAATCAGTTCTCATGTTAACAAGATACTTTTAACTGACTATTCAAACTGGGTTGTAGCTAGAGATTTACTATTCTTTCTTCAGTAATATATAAAACGTGTGTTCTTGTGGCATTGTACAACTTCACTCTGGTGCATAATGGACAGAGACCTACTATTCTTCAGTCACTAGTACATAAAGCTTGTGTTTCAATGGTATTCTTCACGCCGAGGATCCGGGTTCGATTCCCCACATGGGCACAATGTGTTAAGCCCATTTCTGGTGTCCCCCGCCGTGATATTGCTGGAATATTGCTAAAAGCGGCGTAAAACTAAACTCAGTCAGTCAATGGTATTCTACAAACTCACTGTGGTCACTACTATTCTTCAGTCTCTAGTATATAAAGCATGTGTTTTACAATTCGGTGCTTTTGGACCCTTCAGCATCTTTACCAGGCAGTATCAGATGTCCAGTGACATGTCCATCCTCTGAAGTCTCTAGAGTTATGACTGCTTCACTCTGGTCAGTGATCTCACCTGCTGCTGTCTGGACTGAGAACAGGTCCCGAGGAAGTCCACTCACTGGGATTGTGAGTCTTCTTGTCACACTGTTTTTGAACAGTTGTCGTTTAGGTCCTGTAGATGGTGGAGTTAATGTCGTCACCTCCCAAAATGCTGTTGCCGGACTTGGTGAACTAGCTGTTGAATCCTCAGAACAAATTTGGTTGTCATCTTTTGCTGGAACTGAAAATGTATCCTCAGGTGATATTTTCATGTTATGTTCAGGAACTTGACATGTTTGTTCTGCAGCCGGGACTGAAGATGTTATTGTTGTAACTCCTGAAGTTGCTGTATTGATAATATAGCTTGTAGAAAGTGTGTGGCTGTTATAGTCGACGACTTCTATGTTCTCTTCACATGGTGCATCTATATCCTTCAAGGTAGATGATAGCTTGAAATGGGACAGATCTACAAGTCTATCATCATCCAAGGACACATTGGACTCTGTATGTTCACTGGCTGACGATGTATCAACAGGAATGCTTTGAAGATGAATATTCGGCTTCAGGACATACTTAGAATAAGTGGTCGCATCCGTGGCATTAGAAACACTAGTACAGTCAAAGGTTTGACGCACAGGTCTAAGAAGTGGATGAATAGCCATCTCACCACATCCTGAATTATCTATTTTGGGGACAGTCGGTTTCTCATTGTCGTACAGTGCATACTGAGGACGAAGTGGAGGTGGTCTTTGGAATTGTGCCGTATTCATCACAGGTCGAGGTGCTATTGGGATTCTGGGAGTTTTGTTTATGTACAGAACAGGATGCCTTTGTGTATTTCCAGGAAATACATTATGTCTCATAGGTTTTGACACATTAGATGTTAGGCCATGTGCCATTGCAAAGCCATGGGGATGTGTTTGGACTGGGCAAGGCTGTATAGGAAATGTCCCAGCAGTGCAACTTACTGGTTGTGGTTTCTGATCTGGATTCAAGCTAATGTTTCTACTCAGCTGGTGTGTTGTATCAAGCATCAATCCCGGAATTGGTACATCAGATGTGTTGAGTCTGTAATTAGGCACCGGTGGTAAAGCCTCACACACTTGACGAATCCGTCTTCCAGTTCCAGTGTCGGGTTTCACAGTATCAAGAGATGGTTCCAATTTGATCATATCCAGAGGACCAGTGTTCCGATTGTGTCCCAGTAGTGGATATGGCACAGCTGCATTAGCTGAGTTGGGTCTGTTTATGTTGACAGGTGCTATTTGTTGGATTGAGGGTTTGCTGTTGGCTGCATGTCCATAAGGACCTGGGGCAAACTTCACCATGTTCCTGCCAGGTGGTTGTCTGAACAGTGGCAGCTTGGTCACGGGGAGTTGCTGGGAAAAGAACATTATGATGTAGGCCTACAGTTAGGTGATGTCAAAGATGTGCTGCATGAACACATAGTGTGACAGTGGAATCACGGAAATACATCTGCCTGGCCAAGATTACATCTGTATTCATCTAATGTGAACATTGCACACAAAGTGTGTACCACCTAGTATTTTACACCACCTAATTGATTTGCGTAAGTTACATGGTGTCCGTAGTGTTTATTCATTGATCAATTGAGTTTGTGGTTACAGATAGAAACCATATGAATGAGGGAACATATATCTAACTAGTCAAACGTACTTTTGATACCTGTTTCAAGTAAAAGTGAAAAATAGGTTCATTATTCGATGCCTTACTGTTACATTTAAAATAGTTGTTGAATTTTGAAATGGACACGAAAGCGTCATGGCATATGATCATTCATACAAGAAACCAAAATGCATAAATATTAGCATAAAGCGATAGAAACTTACATCATTTGTTTGAACTGCTATTTCTCTTGAAATAAGATAAGACATTGGATTTGTTTGATGTCCAAAATTTAACCAACCATACTGTAACATGCCTGGGAATGCATGTCCAGTTTTCAGCTAAAGTTTTAGAAGACATTATGATCACAAAAACATAATAATAAATTATTATGAATAATGTTATTCTATCTAAAATATCATCAATGTATCATACAAAACAAGCGAAGCATACAAAATTTGATAACATCTTATTTTACACGTGATTTGAATTCAAGACCCATAACTATACTTCCAGCTGTCACCCAGAATTGAACATTTCAAACAGGTAAAACATAGATGTTTGTTAATTATTTCCCCCTCTTAATTTGAGTCATGCCTGTATACCTACCACGCTGACCAGGGTCTGTCCAGTGCATGCTGGTAAAGTAGAAGGCGATGCAGCTTGGTCAGGAACACTGATAAGAACAGGAACAGAAGATGACAAGGTGTTCTTGTATAAAGCCCCAAATCATCACAGCACATATTTACAAAGTCATTGCTGCATACTGATTTTACGTTTCTGCTAGCGAACCATCTCTCTATGAAATTTCTTAATCAAAGCGATTTCACTTGAAACTACTGTCCCACATTATCAAGGTATCACCGTATATAAATAGCACCAAAAAATGCAGCTTTTTTTGTGTGCATAATTACAATATACATGTATTTCACAGGAAGGGGGACTACTCCTTGAGCTTATATTAATCATATTAATATTACACTGCCCTTCGTTAATGTAAAGGGGCATTGGGGTAGTCTAGTGGTTAAAGCGTTGGCTCGGGTTCGAATCCCCACATGGGTACAATGAGTGAAGCCAATATCTGGTGTCCCCCGCCGTGATATTGTTGGAATATTGCTAAAAGCGGCGTAAAACCAAACTCAGTCAGTCAGTCGTTAATGTAAAAATATTACCCATACCTTTCCCAGGGTACACTTTTACCAGATGTTCTATCCTGCAGATTCGTGACGTCTTGAAACGCTGAAACTCCGTCTGTAATTATTAAACACAACACAAGGTAGAATAACGTTACTGTATTAAAACATTTATACACTACTATTATGTTAAAATTAGGTCAGATGTAAAGCCATAAAGATGTTACGGAAATACGTCATGATAAATTCCGTTTAGTTTCATATATATACTTATCAACTTTGAAACGCACAACGATTATATTGACGCTGAATGGATTAATTATGTATGTATGATATACACTTTACAGTAATATTTAGAACTTTAATTCTGTGTATAGGTGCGGTGGTGCAGCCCAGTGGTTAAAGCGTCCACTCGTCACTGAAGACCCGGGTTTGATTCCTCACATTGTGCATGGGTACATTGTGTGAAGCCCATTTATGGTGTCTTGCTAAAGGCGGCGTAAAACCATATTCACTCACTAATTCTGTGTACATGTATAACTTTACATGCACTTCGCTTCATAGGCAATCTTCTGTTAATTTTAACGAAGTATTTTTAGTTTCTATGATTTATAAAGGTGAATACAGACTTACCTTCTTTGATAACCTGCCGATGGATTGTGTACCCATAGCCATCTTCTCTGACTTCCCTCTGTAAGTATTAACTTTATTTAAATGCACAGCTTGAATAAATCTGGGCAATACATTAGTGATTGACAACATGAGAATCAGTGAATCAACCAAATCACCGGATACGGTTAGTGTCCTTCTTGTAGCATTTAACTTTAATTTTCTGAGGACACCGTTACTTACTTATGTTACGAAAGTACATGTACTGTGTAGTACGTATATAATATGCAGTGAAGTACGTGCATGGGTACAAAGGTCATCTCGACAGTAACGTACGATATAGCCTCAGAGTCTGGCCCATTACCGAGGATTACTGGAACCAGTTACTCTATCACTAAATACCTGAGAGACTACAGAATAGATCTACCTAGTGAGAATTCACTAAACATCTTGTGAATAACTACATGTTTTTTAACCATTTTGGGGACATTGATTATGCAATCACACTAACCTTTATCTTGGGGTCCGAAACACAAACGGGAACAGACTGAGTCGATTCTCCCGACGGATTCTTCCTCTCCCTTCTCTTTTGTGTTTTGGTGTTTCGGTGTATACGTTGGAGAAGTTCCGGGTGGCCTTTGAGGAACAAAGCGTGCTTATACTCTACCAGTGAAGTATTCAACTTCTGACCGTGTTCATTGATTATAGAAGGTCTTACGATCTTTTTAAATCCGTAAAGATTCAGTTGCCTGATAAAGCTGCTAAATGTAGCGGTTTTGAAAGGTTTGTTTTCTCCAAATAGATACTCCTCCTCGAATCTTTCCTTGAGAATTCGGATAGAATTGCCACCAAACCCCCAACAAACAGCTCCCGTTTTACACGAATTTACAATACGCCAAAACTTTACAGGGAATTTCTTAATGATCGAAGAGTTTGTTACTTTCTCTGGAGATTTAGATAACGCGATGTGTGCAGGAGCCAAAAACATCGTGATCGTCCACTAGAACGACAGGAACCACATCCAAGGAAGAACACACTGAAAGCCTGTTTGCGTTCTAACTGACGTACTGACGTCATCCTAGCGAACAAATGACATCAGAACGGGGTGTGACGTCATTATCAATTGTTAAACGTTGCAAAGGTGGCAACAATGTTGCCGCCAGTATTTTCACCCATTTACTTACATTGTTTTGACTAAATTCTGGTTCCTTTTAAAAATAGATTGACAATCAACAGTCTTTTAAAGAGCATGAAGAGGATTATGGTCGTAGGTCCCGCTTGATTTTAACCCTTCGGGTTCTGTACTGAAAGTGAGTGTAGGATGGTGGGTCAGCCTAATGGTGAAAGCGTTGGCTCGTCACGCCGGAGACCTGTTTTCGATTCCCAATATAGTTCAATGTGTGGAGCTTATTTCGGGTGTTCCACGTCCTGATTTTGCTGGGGTGTTTCTAAAAACGGCGTAAAACCTCACCCACTCAAAGTGAATGTCACCTTTGCACACTTTGCTGGTTCTTGCTTCTCATCCAGTGGGATTCATATTACCAATCGCCGGTTTCCCCGATGAGGACTTGATTTTTTCAGGCTGCTCTGACATGATTTACTCAGATTTTGACTCTGCGGCAAAACGGTGATACCAAGAGACCGAGCCCAGTGTTAGGAGCGTAACACGTCGGACGCTCGACCGCAGACAGACACATGAAGATCCGGGTTAGAATTGGTCTTGTCGTAAGAGGCGACTGACGGGATCGGGTGGTCAGGCTTGCCGATTCGGTTGGCATATGTCATCATATCCCACTTGCGTAGATCGATGCACATACTTTTGATCACTGGATTGTCTGGTCCAGACTCGATTATTTACAGACCGCCGCCATTTAGCTGGAATATTTCTGAGTGCGGCGTTAACTTAACAACAAACCAATCAACCAACCAACTGTGTAGACAGAATGGGTTTTGGGTTTTTGTTTATTGTGTAATGCTGCACTCAGCAATAATCAGTCTATAAATAATCTAATCTGGACAAGACAATCGAGTGATTGATATCATGGCCATCAGTCTACGCAGTTTAGATACGATCACATGCATCAATCAACTCAGAGGGCTTGGCCAACCGATCCTGTAATAATTTCGCCATTACAAAGCTGGTTTCCGTAAATGAAACAAATGCACAGCGAAAAAACGCATCTTCGGAAACTGTATTGCACGTTTACTTAGAAAATGTCAACTTGCATTAAAATGTAATGGAGAAAAAGTGGTTGGCAATGTGCACGAGCACTTCTCAGGAATCTTACTAATTTTTTTATTCATTTTTAGCAAACTGAAAGAATATCGTTATGTTACTCACTGCTGTAAATCGAAACATTGCCATTGAGCGTCTGGAGGCTGGGGAACCTCAATTAATCTGCCGTTGCACGTCACTTCAATGTTCACCAGAGCAGTCGTTTATGGGACCGATATCAAGAAACCAATTCTACACAAGATCGGTCTCGAAGTGGTAGACCTCGGATTATCACTGCAGCGCAGGACTGTCGGCGCTAACCATTCGTAAACGTTTACGAGAAACTAGACTTCGAGTCAGAAGACCCTATTTTGACTCTGCACTGTGATGACTACATGAACGCCGACGGGTCCAGTGGTGTAATAACGTTCGATTCTGGAATCTACAAAACTGGCGACGTGTATTGGTCAGTGACGATATCGCGCTTTCTACTTCAGTGCCGTGACGGAAGAGTACGTGTCTGTCAACGTCGAACATTTTTGCCCAGATTTGTTTTGCCCAGTGTGACTGATATGGTGGTGAGAGTGTCATGATGTGGGGATCCATATCCTACACGTAGAAATCTAACTTGGTGCGCCTTCAGGGCAATTTAACTGCTATTCGGTACAGAGACAGAATCTCAAGGATTGACATACTTCCGTTCATTGACTGCCAGAGCTAGTTGTTTCAGCAAGATAATGTCAGGCCTCACTCAGCAGACGTTAGATCAACTGTCGCAGGCATTGCAAGAGGAATGGGCCAGAATTCCACAAGGTGGAATTCAAAGACTTATTTAGTCAATGCCGAGGCAGTGCAGAGCAGTTTGTGGGACTCATGGTGGCCACAAGAGATACCGAAGACAACGCCAATCTGGGACTTATTGAACTTTTTATAAGCTATGAATGTTAACAGATATTTGATCTTTTTATATATGCTGTGAAATTTGCAATTAACTCATCCAGACTTAAATTTGTCATCTTATTTTAAAGTCACATTCGTGAAAGTACATATATGTGTTACTTTTTTGGGATAGTGTATCAGGCAATTTATGCAGCGATGTGCTTAGTGTTTGGCTTTTCTATGTTAAATTTTGGTAACACGTGACTTAGGCAACATCAGGTATGGTTAAACCATGACATATATCTTTCTTGAAATTCATCAAAGACAACCGCCCCTCACTCGACCCTAACGTGCCTACATGTGTTTAATTTAAAAAAAAATGTGTTTAATTTTCAACCAAGGCTTAGAATAACAAATATTTTGCATACCTAAGACTGTAGATACACGTATTAAAATAATACAAATTAATACATCATCAAATAGATGTATGGGATATCACTACAAGGGAGGTAACCGCTGTTGAGGGATAAGCAAGTTACAAACAAACAACGTAAAGGGGGTCATCAGTTGTGCACGAACTATTGTGAATCTTTAGTCATGCGTTTGACACACATGGTATGCAAATAATGAAAGTGTGTTTTCTTTTTTTTCGTTCTCTAGTCAAAACAAATTATGATTGCCTAGGCTTTTTTGTCATTTCACGTGATCATGTCTATACCCTCACATTTGAGGGCTTACGTAATGCACTGGCATGGCAAATCCAATCCCAAGTCACAATAAGCACGTTAACGAAACGATGCGATATTCAATTACGTTGTCGATTGTTTATATAATGTTTTCACAACATTTGAATAATTTATATATACGAATGAACGCGTTCACATTGTACTGGCATTGGTGGCCAATATTCGGAACTCCAGTTCAATCCCGCGGTGTGATATTTGATCTCAACCAGACACCGTAAACAGTAATATTCAGCTATATACATTTTCAAGCTATGTCGTTATTAGATAAACTCATATCGTATTGTTTGTCTGCCAGAAAACGTTTTATGTGTGCATATATATAGACACAGTGAAACAGGGGGTCGTTCATATGGACGCTGCCGTGTCTGGATTATTGAAATCGATCGGACAAGTTTCGGGATAATAGAATCATGTTTACGATGTAATGTACTTTGTATACGTGTAGGCTTTGCTTACAGTAACCCCTTGTTGATACTTGTATGTCACTCTACCCTTATATAAGGCCACTGAAAAAATATGCTTGCTGCTGACTTGTTCATAGGTGGATCCAGAGCAGGGGTGCGCACCCCACTTTTGTCCTGAAAGTTTATTAAATGACCATTGAACTCTCTGGTGAAACGGGTGAAAATGAATGGTGCTGAGCATCGCACGCACGCACGCACACACACTTTTTCAAAAAGCTGTATCCGCCCCTGGGAGTGGTGTGGTTTGTTATTGTTTTAAGTTAATCTGGGTTGTTAGGAAGATTTTATTTTTAGTTAATCTGGCTAGGGAGGTAGGCTTGTGTGTTTTAGTTAAAGGTCACATGCAACCAAAAAATCAAACATAATTAAAATACAATGATCACTTATTCATGACATATAATATACATTGCTGATTATGAAAAACATATAAACAAAATTATAAGCGTACAATCGCAAATCAAAAGTGCAATATTTTGTACTTGGGTTTAGTTCCCAAGAAACGAAGCAGCCAGGATACCGAACCCAGTCAGAGCGAGTGGGTGTGCACTCAGTGTAACGACTGGTTCATTTGCAGATGCCCTCACGGCTCATTGTGTGTGTATATATAGAGATGTTGGGTTTTGTAAATACATGCTCATTTTTTGTGTATCAACAGACATCATAACATGTAATGTGTACAAGTATCACACCTGCCTGTCTGTGTAATTACATAATGTGACAGAGACCGAACTCGGGCCATAAATCAATGTGTTTTGTTTATGGTGTATAGCCTGATAGGTGTTAAGTTCAAATTGCATGTGGTCAGTGATCGAAGTTGTGTATTGAATATTGTCATTAGCAGACAGGCAGGCAGACACATAGGTGTCAATAAAACAGACATTGAGTTTTGTCTGTGACAATGACATATCTATATCACAGTTAGAAATTTCTGTCAACGCTAAATAATGACATTGCTTTTAAGTATCGACCTGAGAAAGTGACTCGGTAAGAAGAACGTGTGGTGAAATAGACAAATGAAATTATCTAAACAGTCAAATCGGTAATCTACTGTCATAACATATAAAAAAGCTTGCGCCTGTGAAATATCAACAAAACATTAGAAAAATAGCTCACACCAAAGCCTTCACCGAGTAGTCACCGGACAACCCGGTTCCAAGCTGCGCGAACCTATTTCACTGTGCATGTGCTATGAGGGTACCGCTATGGCGCAGCCCAGCGCAGCGCAGCCCAGCTGTTGCAACCACTTTTGCCCCAAGCACTGGGGGGAAATTAGTGAATTGTTTGAACTCAGCTTTATAAGTTGAATTTGTATTTTTGATGATTTGTTTCGGTAAGTCCATACCGAAAGGTATCAGAAACTGCAGAGATGTGTTTTACGTTGCATGTTACCTTTAATATGGTTAGGGAGGGAGGTTGGTTGGTAATTGGTTAGTGTATCTGGGTAGGGAGTGAGGTTTTCAGTTTATATCCTCTGTACCTTACAAGCCTGTAAAGTATCTGTTGTTTCTTTTCCTCCATGTTAGCACTCTTGGCAACACCTTCTATTTTGATGGGTACAACGTGTGAGAGGTAGCCTTCTTGTTAAAGTGTTAGCTTATCACACCAGTGGTTTGGTGTTGATTCCCCACATGGTTACGATGTGTGAAGCACAATTCCGATGTCCCCTATCGTGATTTGTTGGAATGTTGCTAAAAATAGCAGTGTAAAACCATCTTCTTTCACTCATGCAGAGAAGTATTGTAACAAGGTACAATATCTGATTTATATGTGATTTAATCTAAATCTAACAGGAGAATATCAATATACTGTATGATTTTGTTTGAAGCATGATGTGTAATGATATTGTCATGCTCCCCTTCACGACAACCCATTTTGTTCAATGCATAATGTGTCATGATATTGTCATGCTTCCCATCATGACAACCCATTTTGTTCGAAGCATAATGTGTAATGATATTGTCATGCTTCCCATCATGACAACCCATTTTGTTCGAAGCATAATGGGTAATGATATTGTCATGCTCCCCTTCACGACAACCCATTTTGTTCGAAGCATAATGGGTAAAGATATTGGCATGCTCCCCTTCATGACAACCCATTTTGTTCAAAGCATGATGTGTAATGATATTGTCATGCTCCCCTTCACGATAACCCATTTTGTTCAATGCATAATGTGTAATGATATTGTCATGCTTCCCATCATGACAACCCATTTTCTTCGAAGCATATTTGTGTAAGGATATTGTCATGCTCGCCATCATGACAACCCATTTTGTTCAATGCATAATGTGTAATGATATTGTCATGCTTCCCATCATGACAACCCATTTTGTTCGAAGCATAATGTGTAATGATATTGTCATGCTCCCCTTCATGACAACCCAGGGTGGTGGGGTAGCATAAAAGTTAAAGTGTTCGCTCGTTATGCCGAAGACCTGAGTTATATTCCCCACATGGGTACAATACTAGTATGTGATGCCCATTTGTGGTGTCCCCCGCCTTGATATTGCTGGAGGATTGCTAAATGCGGAGTAAAACCAAAAATCACGCATTCACTCATGACTACCCATTTTGTTTGGGGCATATTACACAAAGATATTGTCATGCTCCCCCTTCATGACAGCCCAGTTTTGTTAAGTATATGGTGTAAAGATATTGTCATGCTCCGCCTTCATTACAACCAATTTTGTTCGAAGCATAATGTATAAAGATATTGTCATTTTCCGCCTTCATTACAACCAATTTTGTTCGAAGCATAATGTATAAAGATATTGTCATTTTCCGCCTTTATTACAACCAATTTTGTTCGAAGCATAATGTATAAAGATACAGTGTATTCTCATGGGTCCACCTCATGACAATTAGGGGGCGGTTGGGTAGCCTAGTGGTTAAAGTGTTTAATCATCATGACGAAGACCTGGGTTCGGCGTCAGCGTTTCCATTGTTTCCAGAATATACCTCTAAAACTACTTAAAGAATCTTCACCAAATATGGTATACTGCCTCTCCATATCATGTAGATGTGCCTTTGGGGGTTTGAGTTGTTTGTTTTTTTGTTTTTGTTTCCATCGCAACAATTTGGACTGTCTTTTGGAAGGGTAAAGTTTGTTTCCGGAGCAAAATTCTGAAACTATTTGACCCATCTTCACCAAATTTGGTATACTGCCTCTCCATATCATGTAGATGTGCCTTTTGGGGGTTTGAACTTTTCTTTTAATTTTATTGTTTTCTGTTTCAATGGTTGGTCTTTTTGAAGGGTAGGGTTTGTGTTCGGAGCTTAACTCTAAACCCACTTCACCAATCTTCACCAAATTTTGTATGCTTAATACCAATACCAATTATTAGTAAGCTTAGAAGCATCAACCATATACATGTACAACAGTAAAACATGTATTATATAATATGTATTTTCATACTTAGACATTTTGAAATTGAAGGAATCAAATGAATTGTTTGAGGTCCCAACATTGAGTTGGGTGAAGGGGGAGGCATCTGTTTTTACGGGTAAAAACATTTTCTAGTTATAAATGATAACGAAACTCAGAGTTTTACTGATAATTATATTTCTAGTTAACCAATGTTTAATGTATGTTTATTGTGTATATCTTGTTCAATGAATAATTCTACACATCAAAGTCTGATGATATTTAGTGCAGTCTCCATTAACATCAAAACATGTTTAATGTCATCATAGATGTTCTGTTAACTGATGTATTTTTCATATTCCCATCTTGGTATTTTTAAAGAGAAAAGGTTTTAACGATAGTGTGAAAAAATGTAATTAAATTATTTATATCAGAACTTTAGATTCCTGTGCTCCTTCACACCAAGAGTATAGCTCAAAACAATGTTGTGTTTAAAAAGTGAAGAATCTGATTTAATCTCATGAAAAATAGATTTTCCAAGTACTCTGATACAATAGCTCTGCCTGAATATCTGAGGATACTTCCATAAAAGGCCACATAAGTTGAACACTGAGCTTTCTGTGACCTCCCAGTGTACGTGAAGGATGTGTGGGTTCTTAAATGAATTAGATGTCAGCTGTCTAATGCAATTTGGCTTTGTTTCCTTATCACTCAGATTTAGAAAATGTGATCTCAACAACAAAAAACACCACATGACACAAATGTACCCTATTGGGTGTAGATGTCAAAGAGCTCAGGACAGACAGAATGTATGTAAAAAATACACAATTTGATTAATATTTTTTCACCTTAGAACTTCGTGATTATATTAATTTTTGAGATACAGAAGTCGGGTATGCTCGTCTGAATGCTCTGCTATTATACCAGGAAATTAGAAGTCTTGATGCAGATTGGTTGATTTTAGAGTTCAGTTTATGTGACACCCTTTGAAAGTGTTTTATGATCTTCATGCAGAGAGGCAGCCATGTGGTTAAAGTGTTTGCTTATCACACCAGTGGTTTGGTGTTGATTCCCCACATGGTTACAATGTGTGAAGCACAATTCCGATGTCCCCTACCATGATCTTGTTGGAATATTGCTAAAACCAGCAGTATAAAACCATCTTCTCTCTCTCATGCAGAGGAGCATTGTAGCAGAGTACAATATCTGATTTATAAGTGATTTATGTGATTTAATCTAAATCTAACAGAATATAAATATCCTGTATAAATTAATGTAGGTAAGTCCTAACTTGACCATTCAAATCAGTGTCAAAATGGTTCGTACATAAGCTGACCTGGGGTCCTAATCGTGTCCAACTCAGACCACAAGACAACTGGCAGTTACCGATAATTCTTCGGCCTGCATTATTCACAGCAATCACAATCATATTGTGCCTACTCACGCCTCGAAATGAAGTGTAGAAAATGGATACGTGTATATATTTTGTTTTTGTTAAATGTCATATTTATTGTAGCTGGACGATCACATGTCAACAAACTGGCATGTTTATTTCACCTCATTCCTGTCGAAAGAACTTCCTCTTACCATGTTCGTGAGGGTTCGCTTTTCGCTCCAACTGCGATAGAACCAATTGAACGTTATTCTCAACAATCACGAACTGATTACCACCTTGTCATCCATGGACTGCTAGTTTACAGTAACATGGTACAGAATTCTCTGTATTCTGATTTCAGTCGCCCCTAAAGTACCGCCTAATCCTGATAATCGGAGTTTCTACAAAAATGTTTACAAATGTATAACAAAACATCTTATTCACTCAAAATATCACTGAATTAGATTTTATTGCTTTTGAAATAATTTTAATATCTTAAAATGTTTAAACGTTATTAATAGTTAAAGAATTCCACCATACAATACTTGGAAGAATCTGAAGTGAAAGTTATTTTTGTGCAAACACAATATTCCTGTGAGATTGCGAATAGCACATAGTTCATAGAATGTTGGCATAATCATGTCCATTGAAATACATATTGGTGATATTGAAAAAGATCACTTTCAAAATCCCTCATTTTTTCTAAGTGCTGCATAAGAGAGATTGCCAAGTAATTGCAAACTTGTTCTATTTCTCGAAAACTTGTTTACTACTTTCAAAGTGTGAGAGACATAAAAATGAAAGTATGTGAAAGAACCTTTAATTCTTTTATTCTCTTGAATGGACCCTTGTGAAACTTAAATTCAACCGTGATGTGTCCTTTTCTCAGCCCACGAGTACTTTTAATGGTAATTTGCTGATACTACAAAATAGCCATTATTGGGGAATTGATCTTTTTTGTTTAAATTTGAAAAAGTGGATCTCAGTGGGTTCATCACAGTGTCTGAAATTCATGTAATCTTGCTGTCTTTTTATCGTATTGGCACCACTGAGTTCCGTCTTTGGTTTCTTACAAGTAAACATTACATCAGCTGACGTAAAGTAAACCTCTTTAGTTTCGAAAACTTCTGTGAAGAAAAACCTTTTTACCAACATTGATGAGCTTATTGATCCTTTAGAAATTGTAAGACAGTTCAATTTGTTCAACATTCGGTGGGAAAAATTTAAAGTATCTATACCAACGACAGCAGATGTGCAATTGATTTGTCTGTGAATTACGATTTTCATCAATGTGAACTGGCTATCGATGAGAAAAGACGGCAATGGGCAAAAATTAATCACGTCGCATGCAAGGGTGTAACGTATGCCAAATGGCACAGTACTCCCCGTGTGAACATCACGCAGGCAGCATTGCGACAGGGGAGCAAGATGTCGTGAAAGACATAAATTTCTCAGATACATCAATATCTCCCCGAGATAAACTTGTGCGTTTCACCACAAGTTCCAAGGCACCCATAGCTCCGACAGAAATCTATAGCATTCTAGATTGATGTGAGAATGAGGCTCCTGTCCCGAGTAGGGCAAAATAGCGCTAATCTATGAAAGTTTTTGTTCCTCCAAGAGGGGTCAACAAAATACATCTGGGTTCTCCCAGCCAATCAATAGCCTCTTAGCAGACCCCCAAGTACCTCTTATTCAATTCGTGAAATATCATCGTCCAATGGAGTATCGGTTTATATCAAGAAAAGAGTAGCTTTCATGCAGCGATTCACACGCTATTGTTGGGCAATTAATTGCATTCCATCTTTGTGCCACCTGATTGAGATTGGCAAGTTGACTTCATTGTTGTCGTGTTGTCTGGTGTGTGGGTGACAATAATTCACAGGTAAATTACACGTAACGTACGTTGTCCCGACAATCAATTAAACACACATAGAGACTCATAAATCGGAAATTAACATGAGTGACGTGTGTTATGAGCGAAATAATCCCTGGCAGCTCTCCTACGAGATAAGTCAATATGTTAGTATTGTAAATGTTGAATAATTGACATAAATAACACGCTTCATTCTTTAGATATTATGATATTGATTGTGTTTTATTGTAGTTTATACTTCAGTTGTTATGAAATTGATTTTTTTACAGTATTAACAAATTTTTCAATTAATGTAAAAATACTTTCCCCCTTGAGACTACTTACGATTAATATTAAACGTATTAGACACATTCGTGGGTATGTACCATCTGTCAGAATTTGCAGTTTTCATTAAGAAAATGTGAAAGTCACTCACACAAATGATTTATAATATTTGTACAATATTTATTCTATCCATTACTGTGATGAAATAATAACTCAAAAGATGAAAAATATCATTTTCCCTGTTCCATGACAATGGTTAAAGCAGTCATCTAGCATATGCTGTTTATTTTACAAAAGATGTTATGAGAATTGGTTTTATTGAAAAAAAATAGATTCAGTTTGAAAATGTCCTCAGCCACTAGCCAAGGATGTCATGATGAATATATACTACACCAATTTTGATAAGGATATTTTTATCACCACGTAATAGACACAAATTACTCATTGATGTGAACACACTGATACTTGGAAAATGGGACATGTTGTGTTTGTCTATATAGTTGTGTAGTATACGTCTGTTCTTCATTTCAATCAAACCAAAATGTAATCATAACAAATTATGTTTACAATTTCTTTTGGTTGATGTTGGTGGTATTATCTAAAGTTATTTAACTACCAAGTCTCAAGTCATACCCACTTTGCTTTGGTGGCAGACGTCAACCATCAGATTTGGACTGACTTTTTTGTATTTAGCAAACAGGATTACTTATTTGTTTTATTGACAATTGTAACAGCAACAGTTTTTTTTAATTTGACTTATCTTTCATTAAACTCTATATTGCAAAAGTTTCTGGGTTTTTTTCCATTAGTTATTTCTTTCCACCGTTTGGACAAGGTTCATGTTTACGATATGTTCCTGACAAATGATTACTAACATTTTTCTGGTGGACTTGAATATTTGTCGATCCACGAAATCAGTCAAAGTAATAATTATGTTTTTGTTAGAAGGACATCTGCTGTCCAGAATATGGACATATGGGACTGTGGTCAGCACAATGGCCATGAAGTGATCTGATCCTCCTGTGTGTGGCTGTCAATGATGGTATGTTTCAGCTCTTCCTGGCCAAGGTGCTTATTGTGTTGATTGTTGTACTCCTGTAAGTACAGTGATTGGTGTGAGTGCGCTAGTCTTTTACAGAGACTCAGACCATATGTTTCAGAGATAAAACGTTCACCTCTCTTTCACTGTCATCCCCTTCTCATCTCTAGCATCCTGCGTCCATCTCCTGTGTCTATCATAATCTTCAGCTGGAGAAAGACTGGAGATTTATTAATACTTTAAAGAACATTTTAAAGAATTTTATTTATTTAACTTTATATAAAACTATATTTTTTGGATTATTTGCTTGGGTACATGTACACCAGAGGGGCAGATCCAAAGGCTTTTTTGGGAGATTGAGAATATGGACCCTAGTGACATTGCAAACAGTAGTTTTATATTACTGAAATACACATGCACATACATTCCTTATCCAGCAGCTCATTTCACGATCAAACAAAATGGCATGGTCTCTGGCTCGCAGTTTGAAGTACTGTTGAATGTATTTCATCTTTGACCATTCCATGTTTTGGAAAAAAATGCCAAATTATGCAGTATCATAAAAGAAACATGCCAACCTATTAAGTTGTCTATATTCCAATAATATGCTTTCCAATAAAGGATCATGTTAGCGTCAGCCAATCATAACCAACCTTTATTATCTACTAGAGCCAATCAACCAGTCTGATTCAAATGCCAGGTAATGCGATGATCAAATCTATTTGGAAGATGTGCAATAAAGCTCCTCACAGTGATGGATCGTTTACTGGCCACTATATAGACTAATGCTTAGTCTCTGAATATATATAAGTTTGATAGTTACAAACAAGCCCATTTAAATTGAAAAGGAGCCCTTGGGAGACCAGAGATTCAGAACCTGAGGAAATCTAGACTTACTTTATTTAGGGCTTTAGCACTGCAGAGAGGCTTGGCAGTAGGGAAAATAATGTGGTTCAGGGACTGTGAGACAGACTAGCCACTATGGTGTGTGAGGAGGTATGCAATGTGAAGGAGCTTGCTAGGAATTCTCGTTGTTCGTTTCCAATGCAAACAAACTGACAAGTGGAGGAAACTGATAAATGTTTTAAGTGCATATTATGTTTATGATATGTAGTTCTTCCATTTTGAAAACATTGCCCCAAATATGAATATATGTGATTATTCTTGCAACCTAACTGGAAATGATGCAGAATGAGGGAAAGTTGAATGGAGCATTTATCCATGCGGGGAAAGTACCTTTTCATTACTGATACTGTCCAAATTGTACTCAGCTTCACTTCTAAACAAGAAGCATTTATGATAATGGTTAAATAAAGAAAAGGATTGAAACATCAAGTCAAAATGTTTTGGAACTTTGTTTTCAAATTTAATTTCTAATAATTCCAAACCAAATATTTTTTAAATTGAAGCTGAAATTTTTTTGATGAACCGCCTTCATATTCTACAGACCATATAGATCCAGTTCAGAGGTTTTATCATTTACATGCACATATGGGCAGAGATTAATCTAATTTAAAAACTAATAAAATTAATAGATTTGATGGTATTGAATATTTCTGTGATCTGAAGGTCAGGGATGACCATCTGTGCTGTGGCCACACTGGGCTCGGGAACAAAACCCGGCTTCATTTGTCTTACAGCTGCTTCCTCCTCACTTAAAGAATTATCAAGATGAATTTTAATTAAACAATTCATCAATTTCATGCTGTATGCAAATGATGTGAGTCAGAAAGAAGTTTACCGATTTCAAAAGGAAAATTCTGTCAAAGTTCTCATCCTGCCTCAGCAATGGGAATAATTGTCTGTCCCTTGTGTGGGTGAAGCTGCGGAGTTAACGAAATCGTCTTGATTATCGCTCCAACTTCTCTATGTTCTTCTTTGAACATAATTAAAATTTACATGAGGTCAAAATTTGAATTAGCTTTATGCAATTGTATGAAGGTTGAGTTTGGTGTATCTCCGTCTCAACTGGTACCATTGCCGTAGGCTTTGTGTGAACAGGGTTTTCAGATGGCTTGATTTCCCAAGACATATTTGAATTACGAGTATTAGTGAATCTGATGATGTAATTTAGCCTGAATTAGGCCATGAGAGTTTTTGCAGGGTCTTTGTGATTGAATTCCCTTTGTAGAGAGTCTGCGTGGAGCTTTGTAATGACTCTGTGTGGAGCTATTGAAGTATAGTTGTATTTGTTTAACAGTCTTTCTGTTCATCGACTTCAGTTTAAAGGTGGAGTGAAATTGTTGGGATTTTGTTGATTGACAGGCAGTCATGCATGAAATAACAACCATTGCAAAGTCTATTTTGCTTGTCAATTTCAAATTGAAAGGAATAGCGTCATTCGATCAAGTTCTGTTTTTTTAAAAGCAAATGTTAGCAGCATGTCAATTGTAAAGATCAGTACCAATGTTAAGTAGCTCTACTTAATAAAAATTTGTGCTTATTTTTATTCAGTTTGTGATAAATTAAAAATAAATTAATGCTTTCTTTTGTACAATTGTCCAGTGAACTATTATTTATGGCTTGTAATGAGAATTTCTCAAATGGTAAACCATATGCTGCTTTACATATGTTACACAGGCTAGATAATAGTATGATTTAGAAGTATTAATAACTACAAATCACAATTTACACTTTCTTCAGGTGTAATGCCATGTTCAACAAAAGGACCTTAATACTGTGAAAACTCTGGGTCAGCAGTAAAGCAGATCTACTTCTATCATTCTCTGAGTTTGCCCAGTTTCTTTCATGGATACATGTTGTGATACATCTACCAATTGTTACTATAGAGTGAGTGAGTGAGTTTAGTTTTATGCCACACTCAGCAATATTCCAGATATATTGTGGCAGTCTGTGAATAATCGAATTTGGACCAGACAATCCAATGATCAACAGCCTGGGCATCAATCTACGCAATTGGGATATGATGTATTACTGTAGAAATATGAGGGGAGTTAACATGACAGCCAAGATATTTTGTCCCTTTTTAAGTACTTTGTCAAGTACTTTTCCTTTTCTTATATAGATAAGATTAGGCAACTAACAGGATCGGGTGGCCAGGATCGCTAACTTAGTTGACACATGTCATCATATCCCAATTGCATGGATTGATGTTCATGCTGTTGATCACTAGATTGTCTGGTCCCGACTCGATTATTTACAGACTGCCACCAAATAGCTGGAATATATCAGTCAGCAAGTCCATGTTACTGTTGAGAGTTACACAATGTTACAGGTAGCTGTGTCATGCTTTGTCCAATGTGTTTGTTATCATGTTTTCAAGGTGGTTTTGATAATTTAATGTAAAGCTGCCCCAAACCTGATTAATGGATGTGTAGTTACTATGTTGACTATGCCACAGCCAGATGGTCATAGCCAAGAGGTTTTTACTTTGTGATAAAAAACAATATTGAACTGCATCTACATTAAAAACACAATATTTCCATTATTGCATGACAAGTTGGTTGGTTGGTTGGTTATATCAGCAATATTACAGCTATATGTCGGCGGTCTGAAAAGGATCGTCTGGACTAGACAATCCAGTGATTGACATCATGAGCATCGATCTACGCAGTTGGGATACGATGATGTGTCAACCAAGTCGGGGAGACCAGTCTTGTCAGTAAACATGGGTTGCTGAAGATCAATTCTGGTTCACTTGCTTGTATAGGGATAAATACAAAATTAAGCATTTTGAAAATATGTTTAAATGTCTACAGGTTTTCAGAAAGCCTTTCATGAGCACATTTTTTCACCCTCACCAATTTGATTAAATGCTGGATAAGGTAGTGATTCATTAAAAAAATTATATTCATGCTTTTCATAACTTTAAAACTTGACATTTGTAGTGAGTTTAAAAGGACATTTATCCTTCTGGTGCTTTATTAGACGTAACTCTTGATAGAATCTTGTTTTTCTTTGTACTCTTTTCACTGGGCTGTGACCCGTGACACATTAGATAACATGTCAAACCCGTGAAGATCTGGGTTAGAATTGATCTTTAGTAACCCATACTTACTGAAGAGGCAGGGCGGTGGGGTAGCCTAGTGGTTAAGGCGTTCGCTCGTCACGCCGAAAACCCGGGTTCGATTCCCCACATGGGCACAATGTGTTAAGTCCATTTCTGGTGTCCCCCGCCTTGATATTGCTGGAATATTGCTAAAAGCGGCGTAAAACTAAACTCACTCACTCACTCACTACTGAAGAAGCAACTAACGGATCGGGTGGTCAGGTTTGCTGACTTGGTTGACACATATCATTGTATCCCAATTGTGTAGATCGATGTTCATGCTGTTGATCACTGGATTGTCTGGTCCAGACTCGATTATTTACAGACTGCCGCAATATAGCCGGAATATTGCTGAGAGCAGCGTAAAAGTGAACACACTCACTCATTCAGTATACATGTCAACAGGGCACTGAGAGTTATATGAATCACTATCCTTATTTGGAAACACCAGGGTTTTCTTCAATGATAGGTGACTATGTAGTTTACTGTAATTGATATGACATATGTTACACTTCGCCATGTTTCCAGAATG
The DNA here is from genome assembly GCF_003918875.1 of Haliotis rubra. Lineage (NCBI taxonomy): Eukaryota > Metazoa > Mollusca > Gastropoda > Lepetellida > Haliotidae > Haliotis > Haliotis rubra. The sequence continues at coordinate 4,426,716 of NW_025765114.1, read as the reverse complement.
TATTAAATCAAACTGTAATTATTAAAGTTTGAAATTTTGAAATGTTTTAAAAGCTAGTTGGAATATATATTTTCAGACTGGAATAATTTCATAATTAAAGTCTGTTTCTCTGTGATATGTAATGACAGTTTAGGCACTGCAACTATGACGACATGTGAAACGCCATGTATCACATGATACATATTGCAGTCACACTCATTACAAATTAACATACATACCTTAGTTGATTAAAGAATAGAATTAAAACCGAATATTCTTCCTTTGTCAAAAATGAAACAAAAGAAAAAGCCAATATCTACTGCAAAATTTAAAAAGGAAGAATTCATAGAATAAGCTGCAAGCGATAAATATTTGATTGCAATCATCAATATTTATTTTTCCGACAGATTGTCTGCAGTCGCTCTGGTAGAGCAGGTCCCCAGACTTAACAGATGGATAGTCCCTGAAGAACGGGAGGCCATGTGGCAGACAGTCGGTGATCTGATCAGCGACCAGTTAACACCTGCGATCACAGCTGTCACTCAGAGCCAGAGGTGCCGTCCAGCTTGAAGCCACAGCTACCTCAACATAAGGACAGCCTGTTACCACAGGTGACATACCCTTTTCACCCATTGCCTCATTATAAGGACACACTGCATTATAGGTGACTGTTTAATGGAATACATTGTCCACATCACTACCTCATTGTTAGGACAGTTTGATAACACAGGTGAAACAGCCAATCGGTTTATGTGCTGCCACATCATAACAACTGCAATGATTACATAATACATTTCAACCCTGTCTTGCCTCATTATAAGAAGAGTTTCTTACCACAGGTGACAGGATTGAGAATGGCACAGGAGTCTTGGTGCTCACTGTACTCTGCAAGGGTGATGGCCTCAACCCAAGTAGTTGTATTGATTCTTGCATGGAGTCAAACGGACTTCCATTACCTTGCCATTAGGACAAGGAGGTTGTGCAGATGATCTGTTCTTTGTAATGGATATAGTCAAACTGCCTCATTATAGGATGCATGGCAGGGCAGGATATGGCCTAACGACTTCAACTTGTCTATGTGAAGGCCACTGAGTGAGTCAGTGGGTTTGGGGCTGTTTTTAGCAATATTCAAGCAATATCACAGCAGGGTATGCTAAAGCTGCACATGTTGTACCCTTGAAGAGGATGGAACCCTGTTTTTAGGTGTGATGATGCAACACTTGACCCACTAGGCTAACACCACAGTCCCTTCATGGGTGGGGGTGGTAGCTGCGATGGGGTGAGAGTGGTAGGTGTGGTGGGGGTGGTTATTGTGGTGGCAGCGGTAGCATTGGTGGGGCTAATAGCTGTGGTGGGGGTGGTAGTTTTGGTAGGGGGTGTGGGGATGGTATTTGTGGTGGGTGGTTATTGTGGTGGCAGTGGTAGCTGGGGTGGGGCTAATAGCTGTGGTGTGGGGGTAAGTTGTGGTGGGGGTGGTAGGTGTGGGGGTGGTTATTGTGATTGTGGTGGCAGTGGTAGCTGGGGTCGGGACTAATAATTGTCGTGGGGGTGGTAGTTGGGGTGAGGGTGGTAGTTGGGGATGAGGGGTGGTAGTTGAGGTGAGGGTGGTAGTTGAGGTGAGGGTGGTAGTTGGGGTGGGATGGTAGCTGGAGTGGGGGTGGTAGCTGGGGTGAGGGTGGTAGCTGGGGTGGGGTGGTAGTTGGGGGGATGGTGGTAGCTGGGGTGGGGGGGGGTGGTAGTTGGGGTGATGGTGGTAGCTGGGGTGGGGGTGGTAGTTGGGGTAAGAGGTGGTAGTAGGGGTGAGGGTGGTAGCTGGGGTGGGGTGGTAGCTGGAGTGGGGGTGGTAGTTGGGGTGAGGTTGGTAGTTGGTTGGGGTGGTAGTTGGGGTGAGGGTGGTAGCTGGGGTGAGGGTGGTAGCTGGGGGTGAGAGTCGGTAGTTGGGGTGAAAGGTGGTAATTGGGGTGAGGTCAGTAGTTGGGGTGGGGGTGGTAGTTGGGGTGAGGGTAGTAGTTGGGGGGTTAGGTTAGTAGTTGGGGTGAGGGTAGTAGCTGGGGTGGGGGTGGTAATTTGGGTGAGGTGGTAGTTGGGGTGAGGTTAGTTAGGGGTGAGGGTGGTAGGGGGTGGTAGTTGGGCTGAGGGTAGTAGTTGGGGGTGAGGTCATGTAGTTAGGGTGGGGGTGGTAATTTAGGTGAGGTAGTAGGGTAGTTAGGGGTGGTAGTTAGGTGGTAGTTGGGGTAGAGAGGGTAGTAGTTGAGGTGGGAGTAGAGGTAATTTGGGAGAGAATTAGTAGTTGGTAGTTGGGGTAGGTGGGGGTAGTAATTTAGGAGAGGGTGGTAGTTGGGGTGAGGTGGTAGTTGGGGTGAGGTGGTAGTAGTTGGGGTGGGGGTGGTAGTTGGGGGGATAGAGGTGGTAGCTAGGGTGGGGGTAGTAATTTGGGAGAGGGTAGTAGTTGGGGTGAAGTTGGGGTAGGTGAGGGTTGTAGTTAGTTGGGGAGTGGTGGTTGGGGTGGGGAGGTGGGGTTGTAGTTAGAGAATGAGTTTAGAGGTGGTAGTTAGGGTTGAGTCATTAGTTAGGAGGTAGAAAATTGGTAGTTAGGGGTATAGAGGTTAGTAGTTAGAGGTGAGGTGGGGTGAGGTGGTAGTAATTGAGTAATTGGGGAGAGGGTGGTAGTTAAGGGTAGAGGTGGTAGTTTGGGTGTAGTAGTTGGGATGAGGGGTGGTAGCTGGGGGGTAGGGGTGGTAGTGGTAGCTGGGAGGGTGGGGGTGGGGTGAGGGTTGTAGTTGAGGTGAGGGTGGTAGATGTTGTAGCTGTTTGAAGAATAAAATGTGAACATCCTTTCTGAATATGTACCTTTCTTTAATCAGTTTAAGCTATGATATAGCACCACTTGGCTTTGCCATTGTGTTGCACATTGCACACAGTGGGAAAGTCAAGATACTCTCGTCATACTATTGACATACTCTTTGACTGGTTGTGTGGCAACACTTCCATGGTAACACAGTAGTGTTTGAGGATGGATACAAATATGATTTCATGTTTACTGTGGAGTTCACAGTGTTTTGAAAACACATCTTAATTCAGTTTATTGTTGACATGAGACACTGCAGCTGATTATCATAAGACTGACTTGACATCATCAAAGACAGTATGTTAGATAGCAAACAAAGTCATGATGGAAGTCTACAGATTTGCCTCACCATCTTTCTAAATAGGATGGTGTTGATGTAAATTTTATTATCCATTATCAGACTGACATATATAAAGTGTGATATTTTTTTAAGGATGAAGATGTTATCCATAAGTGGTGAAAATATCTCATTCTATTTGTGATACATTTATGCAAATGTTTAACCATCCCGATATGCTCCTACATTTGAGTATGAATTTGGTGCAGTTAATAAGTATACCAAATACAACAGAACACACCATAACACCCTTATTTTATCAATTGGAAACTAAAATCAAATCATCTGCATCTGAAAAATACCTATCTTTGAAGAGATAAATGCTAACTTTAGTGGCACAGTTAACCTTACCTATTGCAATACTATTACAACAGGAGTTCCCCATCAGTGATCTGTATTGGACTCATGTCTAATCTCACAACCCAGTGAGTTTAGTTTTATGCCGCACTCAGCAATATTCCTTCTATATGAGGGCAGTCTGTAAATAATCGAGTCTGGACCAGACAATCCAGTGACCAACAGCATGAGCATCGATCTACGCAATTGGGATACAATGACATGTGTCAACCAAATCAGCAAACCTGACCACCGATCTCGTTACTCGCCTCTTACGACAAGCATGGGTTACTGAAGACCAATTCTAACCCAGATCTTTACTGGTCACAACCGAGTGAAAAGAGTAAAGGAAAAACAGATAACAAAAGCTTGTAGTTAGGTTTATAATTCTCACAATGATGACTTAGGTTTATTCTGTGTAAATATATTCAAATTATTTTATGTCAAAATTGTCTTATTGATAAAAGAAGACATAAAGGTTCGAACTATCATCACTGGTCCTAGGTAGGCATTAATCGTTCATGTTTCTTTTAAAATTTGATATGTTTCAGACTTTTTCCTTTAAATTGCTGTGTAAATGAGGAGAAAGTCTATCCGAAGGTTGCTTAATAGTCCTTATCTAACGGGCGCAGACAATACAAAGAATGTGCTATTAGCTGTTTGATGGTAGGTTCCTGTATTTCAAAGAACTAACATGCTGAATAACGTCTATGTAGTTGCCTATTATTTTGAAATGGATAAAATAGAAAAGTCAATAATTGTTTGAAATATGGATGAAAATGCATTTCGTTTCCAACAGCCTAGAGACCTGCCTCCACTGAGGTGATTACACACATTAAACAAGCTTAAAAAATTTATAAACAAAGCAACCATATGGTATGAGACAGTGTACAAAGGAAAAGCTCTACATTAACAATACAGCCCAACCCCATGCTAAGAGAGCTGTACAAAGAGTCCATACCCTGTTTATCAAGGATATGACTTAATAAAGAAGTCGACTTGAGAGGTGAGGCTGGATAATGCCGCAAAACAGGTTTGCCCCATCGGTAACTTGTGCTGCGACACAGGTGACAGGCACCCGTCAATTATGCTTGTCGATTTCACACGTCAATTATGCATACATTAGTAGCAGAGCTGTGCCAGAAGATTCACCTGACAAGCCAACATGTGCCCTCCTGTGTTCAATATGGCATGACCGAGCTTGCCACGCGACCTTAGCTCACCACCTGGGAATTTGGATTTACACGTATTGCCAGTATTTGAAGTTCCAGTCCGGTAATTTGCTCTGTGCCATATGCACCTGCTTTATGCAAGGGATCAGCTTTGTCATAAGGGCTGATTAATTAGCTTTTATTGATTATTCTCCTTGAACAGAGAGAAGCTGTATAACAATAAAACAGTTTGGCTGTACTGTAGAGAGTTGAAACATACCTGGTCCCACGAAAGCATTGCAATCTGTTTGGGGAAAAGCATTATTGTTTTGTAGATTAACATTTTATGTTTCGGTTGAAATTATTTTTATATGTGGGTCTGTGTTTATATATTTATGCCTAAATTCTGTTAATTGTTAAAGTGTCTTGAGTTTGGAATAATATGAAAATAATAATCAGTTGTTTAATTTTTCATGTAAGTGTACACCACTTTTTTATTATGGTAATGATAAACGTTCTTCAGTCCGGACATTTTTTTAGTTATTAATCAGTATGAAGGAAAAAATATAAAATAGACTTCTAAGGCTTTGTTTTAGTTTTATTGTTAGGTGTGTTTTGACTAATTTGTTAGTATATCTGGGAAAATATGTGTTCAGCTGCTGGCTATTTCATATTAGAACAATACGTTGCAGAACTGGAAACAAGACTGATATGGTCAGTGATGACATGTAGTGTCATCAGTTTACCAAGTTTGTGATCTTTTGTTTGTTAACCTGAAACAACACCATTTTCCTGAAACTTATACCCAAGAATTGGGGGTGCAAGTTGTACTCATGTGTGCACTATACACAGTTATATATGATACTTTGTCAGTCTAAAAATACAATCTTAAAGTTATGCCATGTCTGCGTGTTAAATAATTTAAGCCAGTCCTGTCAATCATGCAGTTAAACAGATGTACAATTTCTTGTGATGAACATGTATCTTTGCTTTCAATGGAATTAAAATACTTACTTCTTGTTAGATTTTTGTTCCCTCTTACTCTTAAATTCTTTCAGGGTCAACAGCGTCCCTGAACCAAATGGACAAATAGTTCATTTATAAGAAACAAACAGAGAATTTATTATTATAGCTCTCTGCATCACAAATACCAGACAGAAGACTTGGGATATTATAGCACTAAGTCACTAATACCAGAGAACAAGCTTGGTGTATAACAACTACCACAAAACATGAGATATTAGTGCTCTCTGCATTATATACACCAGACAGAAGTCAGAAAGAAGACTTAGCGCTAAGTCACAAATGCCAAACAATATGAGACTATATAGCACTCTGTCTCCCAATTCCAAACGGAAATGTTGAGAGGACTGGGTCACTAATACCTGACAATATGAGACATTATAGCACAAATACAAAACTGATATTCTTTGCAATTAATGAGAAAGATGTTTATAAACCTTAAGTATTATTTTGAATGCCTTGAGGTGTTGAGGTGTATTCACCACAGACCAATGGAATCACTGCATCTATTGTAAGTCCAATATTTTGACATAGACCAACATAAGGTATACTACTAAATCTATCGTAAGTCCTATATTTTGTCGTAGACCTACATGAGATATAGCACTTCATTTAACGTAAGTCCTATATTTTCACATAGCCCTATGACAGGTGGAGTTCTGCATCTATTGTGAGTGCTATCTTTTGACATAGATCCATAACAGGTGCACTGCTGTGATTGATTTTTCTTAAATTTGTCCCCGTGCTGCTAATACCAGGAAATTGATTATCATATTTGAAGTTTACAATATGTTCAAACCGAGCTAAGCTGACAGCAAGAGTCTTTCATGAAGAGTGTGTCCAATAATTGTTCTGGAAGAGGCCTTCAGGGTCCAGCAGACAATCTGCTTATTGTGGCAAAGAATCCTTGTTTCATCCTCATAGTGATCTGTTGGTCAGAGGTCATGCCATATTTGTTAATCCACTCACTCACTCACTCACTCACTCACTCACTCACTCACTCACTCACTCACTCACTCACTCACTCACTCACTCACTCACTCACTCTCACTCACTCACTCACTCACTCACTCACTCACTGTCTGTTCCTGGATAGTCAGAAGGATTCTAGGCTCCAAATCAACATTTGTTCCCCTCTGCTATTGTTGTTTGTGAACACCAGATCAAGGTAAACGATACATTTAATCCTGTTAACAAATTAAGTACCCCAAAGTAACAAACCTGCTTCATGCTTTCACAAGGTTTCAAATCCGTCTGACCTAATCTCTTCTGTTCCATTAAGACCCATAGCTGAAGGCTATTACCCCCGAGCTAAGTACCCAATGTTTGTCTTGTCTGAATGTAGCAGAAAATTGTTATTGTCCTTTATGAAAACTGTCCCAAGTGATACCTTGTTGCTGTTATAAAGACCCTTCAGCCAACTCTCAGCACCTACAAAAGGGATTATCTTCCTCGGGTAGGCGCTAACATTACTAGTGTCAGGCTCCGTCGGTACCGCCCATCAAACCCAACTTAGGTTCCTGAGTCAATATTGACTATAACACATCATATTTGGGGTAGGGAAGGGTTTCAGACCGTGATTAAATTCACTCCCACTTAATTTACATTGATTTAAGCATTCTTTAAGCTTTCATATCCTTCCACCACTCTGGCTGTAATCGGCTTTAATTGGTAGCTCGGAATGTAAAGGTCTTTTTCTTCGAGCCATGATAGTCTTGGACAATTGTGGAGGCTGAAGTTCGTATTTACCCAAGGCACCCTGATCTTTCTCCATATTTTCCTAGTCCCCAATTATGCCTTGCTTCACTGTCTTTGTGTCCCGTTTTGTATTTAGGTGTAAATAACAGGATTTCCCCAAGTTTGTTTTTTGCTGAATAAAGTTACTGCTTGTGTTTTGAATGGCGATAATCAGCTCATTATAGCTTGTGGTCACCCTACGACAATAGCAGCAAGTTAGGGTTGTGTCTGTGCCCGTTCCGAGATGACACTCAGCGAGCGTTTGCTACAGGTGTGTTATTGGGTCATCCATCCATAGAGACCTTAAAGAGGGTGTCAGGTAACAACCTGTGTAACGAGGATACAGGTGGAACAGGTAAAGGTAGGTGTTAGGTTACTGTTTGACAACACCTGTACAATGTGGGCAGGTGAGAATACACTGCTGCAGACCACCAGCAGCGACAGCATCATAGGAGCCGTGTATCACAAGAGTTATATATAGGAGTATATCACAGCGACAGCATCATAGGAGCCCTATATCAGAAGAGTTATATATAGGAGTATATCACAGCGACAGCATCATAGGAGCCATATGTCACAAGAGTTATATATAGGAGTATTTCACAGGGACAGCATCATAGGAGCCATATATCACAAGAGTTATATATAGGAGTATATCGCAGGGACAGCATCATAGGAACCGTATATCACAAGAGTTATATATAGGAGTATATCACAGGGACAGCATCATAGGAGCCATATATCACAAGAGTTATATATAGGAGTATATCACAGCGACAGCATCATAGGAACCGTATATCACAAGAGTTATATATAGGAGTATATCACAGGGACAGCATCATAGGAGCTGTATATCACAAGAGTTATATATAGGAGTATATCGCAGGGACAGCATCATAGGAGCCATATATCACAAGAGTTATATATAGGAGTATATCACAGCGACAGCATCATAGGAGCCGTATATCACAAGAGTTATATATAGGAGTATATCACAGCGACAGCATCACAGGAGCCGTATATCACAAGAGTTATATATAGGAGTATATCACAGCGACAGCATCATAGGAGCCGTATATCACAAGAGTTATATATAGGAGTATATTGCAGCGACAGCATCACAGGAGCCGTATATCACCAGAGTTATATATAGGAGTATATCACAGCGACAGCATCATAGGAGCCGTATATCACCAGAGTTATATATAGGAGTATATCACAGCGACAGCATCATAGGAACCGTATATCACAAGAGTTATATATAGGAGTATATCCTGGCGACAGCATCATAGAACCATATATCACAAGAGTTATATATAGGAGTATATCACAGCGACAGCATCATAGGAACCATTATATCACAAGAGTTATATATAGGAGTATATCACAGGGACAGCATCATAGGAGCTGTATATCACAAGAGTTATATATAGGAGTATATCGCAGGGACAGCATCATAGGAGCCATATATCACAAGAGTTATATATAGGAGTATATCACAGCGACAGCATCATAGGAGCCATTATATCACAAGAGTTATATATAGGAGTATATCACAGCGACAGCATCACAGGAGCCATTATATCACAAGAGTTATATATAGGAGTATATCACAGCGACAGCATCATAGGAGCCATTATATCACAAGAGTTATATATAGGAGTATATTGCAGCGACAGCATCACAGGAGCCGTATATCACCAGAGTTATATATAGGAGTATATCACAGCGACAGCATCATAGGAGCCGTATATCACCAGAGTTATATATAGGAGTATATCACAGCGACAGCATCACAGAGCCGTTATATCACAAGAGTTATATATAGGAGTATATCACAGCGACAGCATCATAGGAGCCAGTATATCACAAGAGTTATATATAGGAGTATATTGCAGCGACAGCATCACAGGAGCCGTATATCACCAGAGTTATATATAGGAGTATATCACAGCGACAGCATCATAGGAGCCGTATATCACCAGAGTTATATATAGGAGTATATCACAGCGACAGCATCACAGGAGCCGTATATCACAAGAGTTATATATAGAAGTATATCACAGCGACAGCATCACAGGAGCCGTATATCACAAGAGTTATATATAGGAGTATATTGCAGGGATAGCATAGTATATCACAAGAGTTATTCATATATATTGGGGTATATGGCAGTGACAGCATCATAGGAACCGTATATCACCAGAGTTATATTTGGAGTATATGGCAGTGACAGCATCATAGGAACCGTATATCACAAGAGTTATATATAGGAGTATATTGCAGGGACAGCATAGTATATCACAAGAGTTATTCATATATATTGGGGTATATGGCAGTGACAGCATCATAGGAACCGTATATCACAAGAGTTATATATAGGAGTATATCATAGCGACAGCATAGTATATCACAAGAGTTATTCATATATATTGGGGTATATGGCAGTGACAGCATCATAGGAGCCGTATATCACCAGAGTTATATTTGGAGTATATGGCAGTGACAGCATCATAGGAACCGTATATCACAAGAGTTATATATAGGAGTATATCGTAGCGACAGCATAGTATATCACAAGAGTTATTCATATATATTGGGGTATATGGCAGTGACAGCATCATAGGAGCCATTATATCACCAGAGTTATATTTGGAGTATATGGCAGTGACAGCATCATAGGAACCGTATATCACAAGAGTTATATATAGGAGTATATCGTAGCGACAGCATAGTATATCACAAGAGTTATTCATATATATTGGGGTATATGGCAGTGACAGCATCATAGGAACCGTATATCACAAGAGTTATATATAGGAGTATATCGTAGCGACAGCATAGTATATCACAAGAGTTATTCATATATATTGGAGTATATGGCAGTGACAGCATCATAGGAACCGTATATCACAAGAGTTATATATAGGAGTATATCGCAGCGACAGCATAGTATATCACAAGAGTTATACATGTATATAGGGGTATATGGCAGTGACAGCATCACAGGAGCTGTATATCACAGGAGTTATATATAGGAGTATATCGCATCGACAGCATAGTATATCACAAGAGTTATTCATGTATATAGGGGTATATGGCAGTGACAGCATCACAAGAGCCGTATCTCACAAGAGTTATGTACTGTGTATATCATGTCATGTCAAATGTACTTTGGGGAACAGGGTAAAATTTTAAAGTCAGTGCTTGTTTCAAATTAAGCAGGTGAACAAGGTTTATCTGTGAGGCCGAAAATAAATTGCTATTGGATTTTCTTCTCAGTGTTACACTTTGTCACTTTAAACAAACTGATCAAGTCACATGATCAACTGTTGTAACTGTTGATATTTCGAATTTGGGTCTTCAGCATGACGAGTAACTCCCTTACTTTAAAATCGGTTTATGATAATTGTAGCGCTAAGAATGTTTCTTACAACAGCATCTAAGTTGACTGTTCTTCTAAGCCAAAGAGACAAATATTGCACCAAAAGATTCATTTTCAACCTCAGTTAGAAGTGTAAAATGTTGGAAAAGAGGTGTACGGTATTTACTTTGTTTCTTTGCATAAATCAATTATTCAGTAATCAAAATATATATTAACTGATTTGTTAATTGCTTCTTTGGTAGCCATATTATGGATAAAAAAATCCCTTCCTCTTACAATATATTTGAAATTTAATTAATACGTCCAGTTTTGCCTTAAGTGGTTTAAAATCAATTTTTGATTTCCTTTTTAGGCAAGACCAATTGTATTTCTTGTTTTACGGATCTGCCAGTCCTATTTTTTCAAGAATAAGAACAAAAATTAAAACTATATAATTTTCCCTGCTCCAAAAATAAAATCCTTATGTTTTTATTGGCAAAGAAAGTAAACTTACAACAACAAAAATTGGATTTGTTTTTGCCCCATATACACTTCATAACTTGCCAAAAATAAAATACTTTTAGTATGCAAAAGGAATATTATTTTGACTGGTGATTTTTTTTTTTTTTAAATTTTTTTCCTCCTGCCTTTAGGTTTTCTAAGGGCAAAAATTCGTAAAACATTGGAAATAAAATTGGTCTGGCCTTAAATATCTGTCTGTAAGTTGCAAATACCATGATCTCGGTTGATTTCTAAAATGATTGTGAAGTAAATGTAAAACAGAAGTCCACTGAATAATGAGACTACAAATAGGTGAAAAAGTTGTTTATCAAATGTATTTGACTTACTTCTTAATTGTTGTCATTTTGATTGCTGAAAGGAACCTGTCTCACTAGAGGACAACCAATCAATAGTTTGTGAGTTATGCCCCTTGGACTTGAATACATCTGGTATCTGGATCAGTCCTCCTTGTTAAAAATTCAGTGTACATTTTTTACATTAACGCCCTATTAATATTTCAGCTCTGTAACATAAGACTGTTGACGGTATCATTTCAACCAAAGAATGGATATGCATTTTATTTCCTATCTAAATGCTCTTTAAGTGATGAAAAATATATTTCTCCACCGGATGCATTTATCTTACAATAAGATTATCACTGATTTAGTAATTCTGTAAAAAGTGTTGAAATGATATGTAAGCCTCAGTTTCATATCTCTAGATATACAAACTGCCAACAATAGATTTTGAAACATTAAACAAAAATGAAAAATTGTTTGTTTAAAATCTGCCATATGGAAAATCTCATTTTGAAATGGAAAATAGTTGCATGAAATTAATGTTTTCAAATTTCTTTCCTCTGAAAGATATTAACTTTCTCATTGGCATGTGATAGAAGACAGAACAACTTTGCCATTTAAGGATGTTTTGTTTTCATAAAATGGAAACAGTCAATCCGAGATATGTCTTCTTTAAGAGTGAGTGAGTGAGTGAGTGAATGAGTTTAGTTTACGCCGCACTCAGCAATATTCCAGCTATATGGCGGCGGCGGTCTGTAAATAATCCAGTGATCAACAGCATGAGCATCGATCTGCGCAATTAGGAACCGATGACATGTGTCAACCAAGTCAGCAAGCCTGACCACCCGATCCCGTTAGTCGCCTTTTATGACATTACTTCAATGGTACTGTGTGAGGTGTAATGTTTGAAAATCATTAACGGGTACGTTACTTGTTTTCTACACATTTTGATGGATGTCAAAATGATTTCTTCAGTATAAGTATTGATAGAGTCCAGATATTAGAAACGTTAAAAAATGTGTCTTATTTAGGTTTGAGGAAATCATTTTTTAATGATGTAACATCATATATATGAAATAAATAACAGTCATATCATGTTGTAAGGCTACAGGTATACAGGGATTCACTTTCTTACACACAGCAACACACTTTCTTCCACGTAGCAACATACTTTCTCTCACAGATTCACACTTTCTCCCACGTAGCAACACACTTTCTCTCACAGATTCACACTTTCCCCCACGAAGCAACACACTTTCTCCCACGTAGCACACACTTTCTCCCTCGTAGCAACACACTTTCTCTCACAGATTCACACTTTCTCCCACGAAGCAACACACTTTCTCTCACATATTCACACTTTCTCTCAAAGATTCACACTTTATCTCACACGACAACTCGATCATTCTCGCACTCAGTTTTACACTTTATCTCACACAACTCATTCTCTCACTCAGTTTCACACTTTATCTCACACAACTCATTCTGTCACTCACAGTTTCACATGCTCACACTTTCTCTCACAGATTCATACATTCTCTCATAGCTTCTCGTTTTCTCTCACATTTTCACACTTTCTCTCTCTCACAGTAATTCACTTTTTCTCAGTTTCACTTTCTCTCACAGCAACGCTTTCTCTCAGTTTCACACACACTCACACTTTCTCTCTCGAACAGTCACACACTTTCTCACACACTAACATTTTCACACACATAATTTTATCACTGAATAAGACCATGGCAAATCCATTGTTTCAATGAGTTCAAATGTCCCATCCAGATGGTTTCATTCTTATTGACCTGGACTCAAACAGTGTTCCCCATATACAAATGGATATTGAATAACTCACATACTTCCCTCTTTTGTTTTTTATATCTCTGTGCGTCACCTTGTGAGTATTTACTCTCGTTCTCCTAGTGACAGATGAGGGGCTATTTGAAATATTGACGCCAGGAAGTTAGCAACACTCATATTTAGAAATACCTGGATTGTGTTAAAGTCCAACTTAACATGAAAATATACAAGGAATATTATTATAGTTTGATACTGATCTGCATATTCCTTGACGCAATCTGACAGGGCTGGTTTCGATAACTCCATTTTCGACATTGTACCTTCATAAACAGATGAAATTTACATGATGACATAGTTGGCTTATTGTGTAGCTGTCAAAATGTGGCTCCCAATTACAATAAACCAGTGTGATTTGGAACCACTGGCTTCCTTCAGCAGGCATTAGCCTATCCACTGTATGGAAACTCAAATAAAAAACGACGCCAGTTGTCACAAAAAGTTGGATTGGCAACACAATGCAGACAACTCGCTGGTGTAATATCATTACTAGGTGGCGGAGTGATTAATTGTTTCCTAAATTTGATTATCACCCCTCTGAGGTTATGTAATTCTCTTGGTTAAGTATGCAACACCGAATTGGGTCAACTAAATCTCCAAAAGGTCACAGAGCACGCACAATATATTTTACTGTTACAGATGAACGCCAGTATGTATATGATTATTTCTGTTTTATATCTATCTGCCACCTCGGATTAGTCCAACAGTCACTTCTATCGCAATCGGTTAGTCGATATTGTCTCAGACAAAGACCAGACGTCCATGTAAACTTCCACAGATCTAATATTATTTGAACGTAGCAGAGGATGGCCAACGTCAGAGCTCCACCAACGAGAGAGTTTTGACAGTACGTTGGGAAGATTCAGTGGTCTCTGGAGCCAGTGCGACTGCCAATAATCAAACAACCGTCCAGTGTGGAAAAAAAAGCATGTGGCGTAATTTGATTTCTGAGATGTACTTGCTCTACCAATGTATTTATCATGCATCTTTTTTCCTAATTGTGGGCTTGGCTTCTTGTCTGGGCTTTTTCACAATTTTGTCCATAAAAGATGTCCTTGTCATTTTAGTGGTGGCGAATTCTGAGCAGAGTGTGGCAGAAATTTACAATAAATATGCATTCATTTCAACAATGTCATTTTCTGGTTTGTCAGTAATGCATGCAAAAAGTCAAAATCTGTCACTTTCAGCAGTCAAAAACACTGGTGGAAGAGTTGGTATAGCTTTGCATATTAAATTACAAATATCTTCTTTTTAATACTGATGACAATGAAGCCAAGCTTGTGAATTTCTGTCAGTCATGACTAAAATAGTAGACGGGGAGTGCAAGGTTGTCTCTCCAGACCTGCAGTTACTGTCATGGCCTATATGACAAACATGGAGGTGTGATTCCTATGGAGAAGTTACAATGGTAATGGAATTGTCACTGTTTCCAACTGGTCATTGTCTTCTCTGACGTCCTCTGTTTCATGCCACCTCCGCCTCTGCAGCCAGTACAGGCTGATGGTTAGCACTGCAGTTTGGGTGCTTGTTGTGTGGGCTGAAGGTCTTTGGTTGATTCCCTATGTAGGTATGTTGGGTTGAAACTGTCATTGTTTACCTTGGCAGTCCTCTTTCTTATCCTTTCCAAGTCATTACAGGGTGCTTGTTTGTATGCTGGTTGTAATTAGGAGATAAACATCATGTGTTGGCCAATTTCCGGGTGTTATTGAGTATTTGAAGCACAGGAATTCATTTGGAACCGGCGTTTGCCAACACATGATGTTTATCGACATTGTAAACACAAAAGTAAACCATAGGTTTTAATGTCTGCACTCATTGACATTGAGTACGGGTACAGCAGTGAAGTGTCATCAGCTGTCCGTTTCAGCTGGTTCCCATGGTAGCATCTGGAACTGCTCAATTGTGACGTCATTCCGACTTTATGTCACAATATGATTTGAAGGATGTCACCACTACTGACGACGCAACAATACAATTGTGTGTGACATTTGTACGTGTCAATACGCAGTGAATAGTCTTGCAATTTCCGGGAATTGAATACCATTCGATCATGTTTTTCAACCAATCAGATTAAAGAACACGATGGCTTTCGGCTTACAATTGGTATTCAGCAACATTGGTTGGGAATCACGTTGGGTGATCATGTTTGGCAGTTTGACTAATGAAAGTTTTTATGGTTGAGTCCTCCCCCAAACTGAAGCACATGTAGCACATTTGGTGTCTGAAGAGGCTAGCAGCTTTGTTAAAAAAATGCCTCTGTTCACCCAGCAGTCAATGGGTACCAGGTAGATTGAGATGGTGATGTTAGCCTTCTAGCACCTGACAAGCAGCTTGGGTTGTATACTCCCCAGGAAGCTGAGAATGGAAATTGAGAGCAAACTGCTTCCACAGCTGAGAAATTATCACAGCACTTTGAGTATAGTTATAGTTGAATTTGTTACTCCTCAAATTATCATCATCATCATTGGTTAGGACTGTAGTTTGTGTGTTTGTTTAGTGTACGTATGGTCTTTGGTTGATTCCTTGTGTAGGCCTGTTTTGTGGGAACTGCTGTTTTCTGCCACTGTCACTGTGATGCTTGATTTATAACATGTCAACCAATCTACAATGTTTTGGCCATCATGGGTAGCTCAGTGGAATGTGTGTTTGCTCAGCTTACTGTTGTTTACGGGATGGAGAGTTGATCATGTAGATGGATCTACAGCACAATCGAGTGACCCAAAACCTGTGGAGCGAGTGAAGGATGGCTGCTTTAATTTGCTGTGAGTAGTATCACTGTTGTCCTGGAATCAGGGAGACAACCTTGGTAAAGGGTAGACTAATACTTAGTCTCTGATTACTAGTATATATGATTTTGATTATAACCAAATAAACCCATTTAAATTTAAAAGGTGCCCAAGGGAGACCAGAGATTCAGGCACCCTGAACCTGAGGAAATATAGACTTGCTTCATTTAGGACATGCAGGGAGAGCTAGAGCTAGGGAAAATAATATGGTTCTGGGACTGTGAGACAGACTAGTTAAGCAGGTTCAGTAATCTTCCCTTGAATCCTTGGGTGGATATTCATGGGGTAGTTTGGGCCAGTTCTGCCTATGACCTCAACGTCAGATGGTCATCAAGATGTGGGACCTATACTTCCCTGGGAATTCCATGAGAAGACAGGCATGGGTTAGTGGGGAACTGTTATTTGAATTAATGTCTTTGCCTCTCCTGACCCATGATGTCCTCCCAGTGACTTGGAATATCAAAGTAGTCTCATCATGAAACAAAGGAATATTGTTAATCTATTTTCTGACAGTCTATTTTATTTATAACACTTCCCTGGCAGTGTAATGTTTTCAGGACACGCTCCCCACAGTCCTCTTGTCCCTTGGTGTTCCTTCCCCCA
Source organism: Haliotis rubra (assembly GCF_003918875.1). Lineage (NCBI taxonomy): Eukaryota > Metazoa > Mollusca > Gastropoda > Lepetellida > Haliotidae > Haliotis > Haliotis rubra. The sequence goes on along the minus strand of NW_025765114.1, from coordinate 4,409,901 downwards.
TCTTCTGTTCTCCCACAGTAAATAATGTCTGGTTCTAATAGAGTCAGTGTCATCCATCTAACATCCATCTGTCTTTCAATCCATCTGTCTGTCCATATGTCTATTAAAAATATGGCATTGTAAATGTCATTTTTGTCTTCTCATAAGTCAATTTTCACAGGATGCGTATATTCTATTTAGCACAATGTCGTCTTCTTGGCTCTTTCCATTTCCGTGTTCGAAATAGACATAAATAGACCTAAAAATTGTTGTTTCTGCTGAACTGTAGGCTGGTTCGACAGACAGAAGACATGTTAGAAGTACTTACTGAACACATCCAGATAACACCAGTGCAGTTCCCTTAATCTGGATCATTTCAATCCAAAATTCTTCATTTCAAGGTTTATAATTAACGATTTTTTCCCTAGTTTCATACAGCCCCAAACCTTCCCATACAAATGATATGGACAGGACTGACACGTCCATAATAATCAGGTTCATCTGTACATGCTTGAGGAGTGCAACTCATCCGCACCTAGATCAATAGTGACCCAGACGAAGAAAAAGTATCCCTGACATAAATGCTCAGCCCCCAGTGGACATGGGAATTAAACTGATAACAGAAGACGGATAGGGTGAGAACAGCGTTACGTGTAATGTCTTAATGACGTGACCACAGGGACCAAATCTCGTCCAAGTCTTGGTCAAAACAAGCAAATGCTCTTGCATGAGCAAATTGCGTTTTCCTGTGTAGCTAAATTTCATGGAGCAAAAAGCGCCAAGAGAGGTCCTAGTAATTGAGTATGTGGCAAAGTTTGGGAAAAGGCGCTTAACTTGATTTTGTGTTCATATTTGGGCTCAGCTGGCATTGCGGGAGTGATGAATACTAATGAAGGCAAGGGATTGCGATGCCAGACCCTTGAAACATTTGTGTTAGAGAAAAGTGACAGGGTTTCAAGGGTTGAGGCAATTACTTTGCAAACACTGTATATCAATACTGGCTCAACTACCAGTAACAGGGACAATACTAAACTTGGACAATTTTACTTGACCTCAAATTTATCGGGGGGAAAAGTCATTGCTTGATAGTGGTTTCTAGGCAGAGTTCAAAGTCACATTTGTATGACATCAGGTTGTATTACTTAAAAACTGAGAACATGTGTCTTTGAAAAAGATGTCTTACTTATTAATTTCAACAATTATTTTCAACAGCAGTGGATTTCAACTGGCCTATGAATCTCTGAACCTTAAAAAAATATTTCGCAGTTGAAATTTGTATTATACTATTTTTTCAAAATTGAGTAAATTGCCGAATTCAGTAAATCTTTCACAATATTTAACAAGTAGAGTTGTTTGTAAGTTTTAAGTTATATCTACACACTTCGGGTTGAAAAGAGTAATTTTCACTGTATCTTATTTCTTTATTAAGCAATTGTATTACCTAGTTTTCATGGGCTTTTATGACAGTACATATACAATTAGCATAATGACCATTTTATATTCACTGGGATTAAAACTGAATGCATCTTCTTTAAAATCTTATTCTGCTCATTTGTTGAAATAATGTTTTAACTATACTCTGTCAGAGATCACCTTAAACAGGTTTCTGGTTTTGTGAAATACTTAACCATTCCCTGTCAGGGATCACCTTAAACTGGTTCCTGGTTTTGTTAAATACTTAACCATACCCTGTCAGAGATCACCTTCAACTGGTTCTTGGTTTTGTTAAATACTTACCGGTAACTATACTCTGTCAGAGATCACCTTAAACAGGTTTCTGGTTTTGTGAAATGCTTAACCATACCCTATAGAACAAACTTTATGGATAACAACTTCTTATATTTGTGAGTGTGACGTTTTGGTACAGATTCTTGTATCATTGTCAAGCAGGAATGTGAAGAGCCCCGTATCCATGTAGACGACAGATAACTTCTTTGAGTGGCAATTTAGCAGCTGTGAAGTGCAATATAGAACAAACTTTATGGATAACGACTTCTTTTATTCATGAGTGCAACATTTCGATACAGATTCTTGTACCATTGTCAAGCAGGAATGACTTCCCAACTTCTAAAATGCCACTCAAAAAAGTTAACCATACCCTGTCAGTGATCACATAAACTGGTTCCTGGTTTTGTGAAATACTTATCCATTTTCTGTCAGATATCACCCTAATTGATTCCTGCTTTTGTGAAATACAAAACGATTGTCTTCAAGGGGTAATTATAACTATACATGTTATAAACAGATCTTATCCCACTACCATCATTCATGTATTTTCATACTGAGAGCTGTTCTGTTTGACCAAAAGCATCTTCTTTAAGTACTGACTTTACAGTATGGCTTTACAATATTGCAATTTGATGTGGTGATAGATGTCACAATAGTTTGACCTTAATGATTCTATTCATGGAAGTATTTACATTGTCATCTTCACTGCAATATATCATGCAAGAAGATTAGTATTGAATAGCAGCTTTTAGATAAATGTCAAATAGCTTCTCCTTAAAAACCTTTGTATTAAAAAATCTAGAGCAATATATTTTTCTACCAATGTTATTGCAGTAGGGATCACCTCACTTTAACCTAACAATGATATAACACCTTATCAGTATATTTTTATACCAATGTTATTGCAGTAGGGATCACCTCACTTTAACCTAACAATGATATAACACCTTATCAGTATATTTTTATACCAATGTTATTGCAGTAGGGATCACCTCACTTTAACCTAACAATGATATAACACCTTATCAGTATATTTTTATACCAATGTTATTGCAGTAGGGATCACACTACTTTTACATAACAATGACATAACACCTTCACCACTTGTAGGACTAAATGACTAAATAATGTCGGGTAAATTGTAGAGATAGCCCGTGGCATCATGTAGAACCACACAGCTTGTACTGATGTAAACAAGATTTACATGTGCACTTACCCTGCCAATATCATATTTCCTGTATTCCTGGTAATTCTCAAGATTTATGAACTGGGTATAATTGTTTGCTCAAGTTGTTAGTCTGTCTTCCGCCATTACTTCTTCTTTATCGTGGTCGTAGATCATATCAAGAATATTAAGGAAACGTGCAGAAATCTTTTTCAAGCAATTGGCGTGATGATTTATGAGGAAATGGTTTTACGGAAGTCTTCAAGGTGAAGGCCCAGAATTGGTGAAGATTTTTAATTTAGCAAAATTATGGCTGAGCTAAAACATTCTAGAAGTTAATTTGATGTACTGTTTAACTGGCCACATGTTTAATTAAATCTAGTTTGTCTCATAAACAAGACTTTCTTAAAAAAGAAGGTAAAGCAGAAACATCTAAAGTTTTTGTTTAAGAGAATAAAAATCTAGCAGTTTGCTCAATTTGATCTGGATGTGATATGAAGAAATTCTTGAAGAAAACTAAATCAGTACTGTGGGATGATAGATGTAGCTCTTGAAAAATACTAAAGGAGCACTTGGTGACAGCTTACATAGTCTCTGAAGAAGACTAAGTAGCACTTGGTGACAGCTTACATAGTCCTTGATGAAAACTAAGTAGCACTTGCATGTTACATTGTGATTGAAGAAGACTAAGTAGCACTTGATGACAGCTTACATAGTCATTGATGAAAACTAAGTAGCATTTGCATGTTACATTGTGATTGAAGAAGACTAAGTAGCACTTGATGACAGCTTACATAGTCCTTGATGAAAACTAAGTAGCACTTGCATGTTACATTGTGATTGAAGAAGACTAAGTAGCACTTGATGACAGCTTACATAGTCATTGATGAAAACTAAGTAGCACTTGCATGTTACATTGTGATTGAAGAAGACTAAGTAGCACTTGATGACAGCTTACATAGTCATTGATGAAAACTAAGTAGCATTTGCATGTTACATTGTGATTGAAGAAGACTAAGTAGCACTTGATGACAGCTTACATAGTCATTGATGAAAACTAAGTAGCATTTGCATGTTACATTGTGATTGAAGAAGACTAAGTAGCACTTGGTGACAGCTTATATAGTCCTTGAAGAAGAGTAAGTAACACTTAGTGACAACTTATATAGTCCTTGAAGAAGACTAAAGTAGCACTTGGTGACAGCTTACATAGTCTCTGAAGAAGACTAAGTAGCACTTGGTGACAGCTTACATAGCCTTTAAAAAGACTAAGTAGTCATAGTGACAGCTTATACATCCCTTGATGAAAACTAAGTAGCACTTGGTGACAGCTTATATATTCCTTGATGAAAACTAAGTAGCACTTGTCGACAGCTTATATAGTCTTTGAATAGGACTAAGTGGTTCTTGGTGACAGCTTATATAGTCCTTGATGAAGACTAAGTAACACTTGATGACAGCTTGTATAGTCCTTGAAGAAGAGTAAAGTAGCGCTTGGTGACAGCTTATATAGTCCTTGATGAAATCCAAAGAAGCACTTGGTGACAGCTTACATAGTCTCTGAAGAAGACTAAGTAGCACTTGGCGACAGCTTACATAGCCTCTGAAGAAGAGTAAGTAAGACTTGGTGACAGCTAACATAGTCCTTGAAAAAGGCTAAGTAGCACTTGGTGATAGCTTATATTGTATTTGAAAAATACAAAGTGGCTCTTGGTGACAGCTTACATAGACTCTGAAGAAGACCAAGAAGCACTTGGTGACAGCTTATATAGTCCTTGAAGAAGACTAAGAAGTACTTGGTGACATCCATATTGTCCTTGAAGAAGACTAAGAAGCACTTGGTGACAACTTATATAGTTCCTGATGAAGACTAAATAGCACTTGGTGACAGCTTATATAGTCCTTGAAGAAGACCAAGAAGCACTTGGTGACATCCATATTGTCCTTGAAGAAGACTAAGAAGCACTTGGTGACAGCTGATATAGTCCTTGAAGAAACTTAAGAAGTACTTGGTGACAGCTTATATATTCCTTGAAGAAGACTAAGAAGTACTTGGTGACAGCCATATTGTCCTTGAAGAAGACTAAGAAGCACTTGGTGACAACTTATATAGTTCTTGATGAAGACTAAATAGCACTTGGTGACAACTTATATAGTCCTTGAAGAAGACTAAGAAGCATTTGGTGACAGCTTATATAGTCCTTGAAGAAGACTAAGAAGCATTTGGTGACAACTTATATAGTTCCTGATGAAGACTAAATAGCACTTGGTGACAACTTATATAGTCCTTGAAGAAGACTAAGAAGCACTTGGTGACAACTTATATAGTTCCTGATGAAGACTAAATAGCACTTGGTGACAACTTATATAGTCCTTGAAGAAGACTAAGAAGCATTTGGTGACAATTTATATAGTCCTTGAAGAAGACTAAGAAGCATTTGGTGACATCCATATTGTCCTTGAAGAAGACTAAGAAGCTCTTGGTGACAACTTATATAGTCTCTGAAGAAGACTAAATAGCACTTGGTGACATCTTATATAGTCCTTGAAGAAGACCAAGAAGCACTTGGTGACAACTTATATAGTTCCTCATGAAGACTAAATAGCACTTGGTGACATCTTACATAGCCTCTGAAGAAGAGTAAGTAAGACTTGGTGACAGCTAACATAGTCCTTGAAAAAGACTAAGTAGCACTTGGTGATAGCTTATATTGTATTTAAAAAATACTAAGTGGCTCTTGGTGACAGCTTACATAGTCTCTGAAGAAGACTAAGAAGCACTTGGTGACAGCTTACATAGTCTCTGAAGAAGACTAAGAAGTACTTGGTGACAGCTTATATAGTCCTTGAAGAAGACTAAGAAGCATTTGGTGACAGCTTATATAGTCCTTGAAGAAGACTAAGAAGTACTTGGTGACAGCTTATATAGTCCTTGAAGAAGACTAAGAAGTACTTGGTGACAGCTTATATATTCCTTGAAGAAGACTAAGAACTACTTGGTGACATCCATATTGTCCTTGAAGAAGACTAAGAAGCACTTGGTGACAACTTATATAGTTCCTGATGAAGACTAAATAGCACTTGGTGACAACTTATATAGTCCTTGAAGAAGACTAAGAAGCATTTGGTGACATCCATATTGTCCTTGAAGAAGACTAAGAAGCTCTTGGTGACAGCTTACATAGTCTCTGAAGAAGACTAAGAAGTACTTGGTGACAGCTTATATAGTCCTTGAAGAAGACTAAGAAGCATTTGGTGACAGCTTATATAGTCCTTGAAGAAGACTAAGAAGTACTTGGTGTCAGCTTATATGTTCCTTGAAGAAGACTTAGAAGTACTTGGTGACATCCATATTGTCCTTGAAGAAGACTAAGAAGCACTTGGTGACAACTTATATAGTTCCTGATGAAGACTAAATAGCACTTGGTGACAACTTATATAGTCCTTGAAGAAGACTAAGAAGCATTTGGTGACATCCATATTGTCCTTGAAGACTACTAAGAAGCTCTTGGTGACAACTTATATAGTCTCTGAAGAAGACTAAATAGCACTTGTTGACATCTTATATATTCCTTGAAGAAGACTAAGAAGTACTTGGTGACAGCTGATATAGTCCTTGAAGAAGACTAAGAAGTACTTGGTGACAGCTTATATAGTCCTTGAAGGAGACTAAGAAGTACTTGGTGACAGCTTTTATATTCCTTGAAGAAGACTAAGAAGTACTTGGTGACAGCTTATATAGTCCTTGAAGAAGACTAAGAAGTACTTGGTGACATCCATATTGTCCTTGAAGAAGACTAAGAAGCACTTGGTGACAACTTATATTGTTCCTGATGAAGACTAAATAGCACTTGGTGACATCTTATACAGTCCTTAAAGAAGACCAAGAAGCACTTGGTGACATCCATATTGTCCTTGAAGAAGACTAAGAAGCACTTGGTGACAGCTGATATAATCCTTGAAGAAGACTAAGAAGTACTTGGTGACAGCTTATATAGTCCTTGAAGAAGACTAAGAAGTACTTGGTGACAGCTTATATAGTCCTTGAAGAAGACTAAGAAGTACTTGGTGAGAACTGATATAGTCCTTGAAGAAGACTAAGAAGTACTTTGTGACAGCTTATATAGTCCTTGAAGAAGACTAAGAAATACTTGGTGACAGCTTATATAGTCCTTGAAGAAGACTAAGAAGTACTTGGTGACAGCTTATATAGTCCTTGAAGAAGACTAAGAAGTACTTGGTGACAGCTTATATAGTCCTTGAAGAAGACTAAGAAGTACTTGGTGACAGCTTATATATTCCTTGAAGAAGACTAAGAAGCACTTGGTGACAACTTATATAGTCCTTGAAGAAGACTAAGAAGTACTTGGTGACAGCTTATATAGTTCTTGATGAAAACTAAGGAGCACTTGGTGACATCCATATTGTCCTTGAAGAAGACTAAGAAGCACTTGGTGACAACTTATATAGTTCCTGATGAAGACTAAATAGCACTTGGTGACAACTTATATAGTCCTTGAAGAAGACTAAGAAGCATTTGGTGACATCCATATTGTCCTTGAAGAAGACTAAGAAGCTCTGGTGACAGCTTACATAGTCTCTGAAGAAGACTAAGAAGTACTTGGTGACAGCTTATATAGTCCTTGAAGAAGACTAAGAAGCATTTGATGACAGCTTATATAGTCCTTGAAGAAGACTAAGAAGCACTTGGTGACATCCATATTGTCCTTGAAGAAGACTAAGAAGCACTTGGTGACATCTTATATAGTCCTTGATGAAGACTAAGAAGCACTTGGTGTCAGCTTATGTGTTCCTTGAAGAAGACTAAGAAGCACTTGGTGACAACTTATATAATCCTTGAAGAAGACTAAGAAGTACTTGGTGACAGCTTATATAATCCCTTGAAGAAGACTAAGAAGCACTTGGTGACATCCATATTGTCCTTGAAGAAGACTAAGAAGCACTTGGTGACATCTTATATAGTCCTTGATGAAGACTAAGAAGCACTTGGGGACATCCATATTGTCCTTGAAGAAGACTAAGAAGCACTTGGTGACAACTTATATAGTCCTTGAAGAAGACTAAGAAGCACTTGGTGACAACTTATATAGTCCTTGAAGAAGACTAAGTATCATTTGGTGACAGCTTATATAGTTCTTGATGAAGACTAAGAAGCACTTGGTGACAGCTTATTTAGTCCTTGAAGAAGACTAAGAAGTACTTGGTGACAGCTTATATATTCCTTGAAGAAGACTAAGAAGTACTTGGTTACAGCTTATATAGTCCTTGAAGAAGACTAAGAAGCACTTTGTGACATCCATATTGTCCTTGAAGAAGACTAAGAAGCACTTGGTGACAGCTTATATAGTCCTTGATGAAGACTAAGAAGTACTTGGTGACAGCTTATATGTTCCTTGAAGAAGACTAAGAAGCACTTGGTGACAACTTATATAGTCCTTGAAGAAGACTAAGAAGCACTTGGTGACATCCATATTGTCCTTGAAGAAGACTAAGAAGCACTTGGTGACATCTTATATAGTCCTTGAAGAAGACTAAGAAGCACTTGGTGACATCCATATTGTCCTTGAAGAAGACTAAGAAGCACTTGGTGACAGCTTATATAGTCCTTGAAGAAGACTAAGAAGCACTTGGTGACAACTTATATAGTCCTTGAAGAAGACTAAGTATGAAGCTTATATAGACACTTGGTGACAGCTTATATAGTCCTTGAAGAAGACTAAGTATCATTTGGTGACAGCTTATATAGTTCTTGATGAAGACTAAGAAGCACTTGGTGACAGCTTATTTAGTCCTTGAAGAAGACTAAGAAGTAGTTGGTGACAGCTTATATATTCCTTGGAAAAGACTAAGAAGTACTTGGTTACAGCTTATATAGTCCTTGAAGAAGACTAAGAAGCACTTTGTGACATCCATATTGTCCTTGAAGAAGACTAAGAAGTACTTGGTGACAGCTTATATAGTCCTTGAAGAAGACTAAGAAGTACTTGGTGACAGCTTATATATTCCTTGAAGAAGACTAAGAAGTACTTGGTGACAGCTTATATAGTCCTTGAAGAAGACTAAGAAGTACTTGGTGACATCCATATTGTCCTTGAAGAAGACTAAGAAGTACTTGGTGACAACTTATATAGTCCTTGAAGAAGACTAAGAAGTACTTGGTGACAGCTTATATAGTCCTTGAAGAAGACCAAGAAGTACTTGGTGACAGCTTATATAGTCCTTGAAGAAGACTAAGAAGCACTTAGTGACAACTTATATAATCCTTGAAGAAGACTAAGTATCATTTGGTGACAGCTTATATAGTCCTTGAAGAAGACTAAGAAGCACTTGGTGACAGCTTATATAGTCCTTGAAGAAGACTAAGAAACACTTGGTGACATCCATATTGTCCTTGAAGAAGACTAAGAAGTACCTGGTGACAACTTATATAGTTCCTGATGAAGACTAAATAGCACTTGGTGACATCTTATATAGTCCTTGAAGAAGACTAAGAAGCACTTGGTGACATCCATATTGTCCTTGAAGAAGACTAAGAAGTACTTGGTGACAGCTTATATAGTCCTTGAAGAAGACTAAGAAGTACTTGGTGATAGCTTATATATTCCTTGAAGAAGACTAAGTATCATTTGGTGACAGCCATATTGTCCTTGAAGAAGACTAAAGTAGCACTGGTAGCAGCTGTTGTAATTCTTTAAGGAAACTAAATTTGGGGTATACATCATTTCATGGAAGTGTCATTGAAGACTGGCCAGACAATCACCTATCATCCTGTCTCAAACAAATAGTTAAAAACTCTGACTACAAACAGCTGACACCATGAGCGCAAGCTTTACCTCAAACTGAAACTAGTAAACATCCCTTGGTTGTAAACAGACTAGACTTTTCACCACTTATTAAATCTGACCGCACCACATTAGGCCATTATTGTATGTGCTTTGCACTTCCTCACTCCTGGGACGCATGTTGTTGTGTTATGTTTGTTTACATCAAAGCCAATGTTCCCATGTTGTGTCAACATGTAATTTAGCTATGAAATAATCCACTGCTACCCACATGCTTGCTGCAGTGAGTGGCCTCTGATCAGGGAAATCTCCATACCGTGGTGTGGTCCTCATTTGTCACCCAGAGCTGATAAATCCTCAACAAGGACTTATGGGAATTCTCAATATCAAATCTTCTAGAAATAAATATTCAGATTGCCTGGCCATGAATACTATGAAAGTTGATAAGTTGGCAGAACATGACTCATTTTGTGAGCAGTTTCACTCGTTTTCTTCTTATAAAGTACTTTCACTCAAAGACAGAGATGTCAGGGTCGTATTTCTTGCTAAATAACTAGTCTGTTCCTTATATCACATGTTGCTTTTTACTTCAGGTTTGAGTTTTTCAAAGTATTAGAATTTAGCATTTCTACATTTTTCTTGTATGAACACATCCTGATGATGTGGATCACACTGTCAGCACAGCCTGAATGTGTGGATCACATTGTCAACACACCCTGAATGTGTGGATCACATTGTCAACACACCCTGAATGTGTGGATGACAATGTCAACACACCCCGATGGTGTGGATCACATTGTCAACACGCCCTGAATGTGTGGATCACATTGTCAACACACCCTGAATGTGTGGATGACAATGTCAACACACCCCGATGGTGTGGATCACACTGTCAACACACCCTGGTGATGTGGATCACATTGTCAGCACATCCTGATGGTGTGGATCACAGTGTCAACACACCCTGATGGTGTGGATCACACTGTCAACACACCCTGATGTTGTTGATCACATTGTCAGCACATCCTGATGGTGTGGATCACAGTGTCAACACAGCACGTTGGTTGTGGATCACAGTCTCAACACAGCCTGATGGTGTGGATCACATTGTAAACACAGCCTGTTGGTGTTGATCACACTGTCAACACAGCCTGATGGTGTGGATCACATTGTCAACACACCCTGTTGGTGTTGATCACACTGTCTACACACCCTGATGTTGTTGATCACATTGTCAACACACCCTGATGGTGTGGATCATATTGTCAACACACCCTGATGTTGTGGATCACACTGTCAACACGGCCTGATGGTGTTGATCACACTGTCAACACACCCTGTTGGTGTTGATCACACTGTCAACACGGCCTGATGGTGTTGATCACACTGTCAACACACCCTGTTGGTGTAGATCACAGTGTCAACACACCCTGTTGGTGTAGATCACACTGTCAACACACCCTGTTGGTGTAGATCACAGTGTCAACACAGCCTGATGATGTAGATCACACTGTCAACACACCCTGTTGGTGTAGATCACACTGTCAACACAGCCTGGTGGTGTGGATCACACTGTCAACACAGCCTGATGGTGTGGATCACACTGTCAACACACCCTGTTGGTGTTGATCACACTGTCAACACGGCCTGTTGGTGCTGATCACACTGTCAACACACCATGTTGGTGTAGATCACAGTGTCAACACACCCTGATGGTGTGGATCACATTGTCAACACAGCCCGTTGGTGTGGATCACATTGTCAGCACAGCCTGGTGGTGTGGATCACAGTGTCAACACACCCTGATGGTGTGGATCACATTGTCAGCACAGCCTGGTGGTGTGGATCACAGTGTCAACACAGCCTGTTGGTGTGGATCACATTGTCAACACAGCCTGGTGGTGTGGATCACACTGTCAACACGGCCTGATGGTGTTGATCACACTGTCAACACACCCTGTTGGTGTTGATCACACTGTCAACACGGCCTGATGATGTTGATCACACTGTCAACACACCCTGTTGGTGTAGATCACAGTGTCAACACACCATGTTGGTGTAGATCACACTGTCAACACACCATGTTGGTGTAGATCACAGTGTCAACACACCCTGATGGTGTGGATCACACTGTCAACACACCCTGATGGTGTGGATCACATTGTCAACACAGCCTGTTGGTGTGGATCACACTGTCAACACAGCCTGGTGGTGTGGATCACAGTGTCAACACACCCTGATGGTGTGGATCACATTGTCAGCACAGCCTGGTGGTGTGGATCACAGTGTCAACACACCCTGGTGGTGTGGATCACAGTGTCAACACACCCTGATGGTGTGGATCACAGTGTCAACACAGCCCGTTGGTGTGGATCACAGTCACACACCCTGATGGTGTGGATCACATTGTCAGCACAGCCTGGTGGTGTGGATCACAGTGTCAACACACCCTGATGGTGTGGATCACATTGTCAGCACAGCCCGTTGGTGTGGATCACAGTGTCAACACATCCCTTTGAAATTATTACCTGCCACATGCTTTCATTGTATTTTCTGGCTGATATTTGAACATTGTTAATGAGTAAAAGAGAAGAAGAGCTTTATGCCAAGGTAAATATTAATGGGAACCTTAAACAAAGTCTATGAATACTATATAGTGCCTTTACCACTTGACAGTGTACATGGAAGAAAGTGTTATGTATCTCTGAGAAGTCTCAAATCCCTTTAAAGTTCATCAGTGCCACATACAAATAAACTTATACAATGGATTTCTGAAATAAGCATTGAAAGTGGGAAGGCAAGTATTAAGGCCAGTGCTGCGTGATTCGTGGATGCATCGCAATGTTCCTCATTCACTCCATCAACATGTCAGCAACATCTGCTGGTGACATATGTTGCAACCTGGCTCAACTCAATATTACTTAGCCAGACCCTGGCCCCTACTGATCAAACATGAGGCCGTAGTATGCTCAGCGTGCTGTCCTGTAGTTGTACACTGTCACACTCACAGACATTTACATCTCTACCAAAATGTCCTGAACATTTTGGTTTGAAATTATCTGTTGGTTTGGGAGATTATCGTAATGTAGGTGTGGAAGAATGGTGTTATTTGTAGGAAGTATTTTTTTTTTAAACATTCAGAGTGGTCTTAGAGTAGGTTGTGGAAACTGTGGTAATGATATAGTACAATTGTGTTAAAGCAGATAGAAACAGTAAAGAGATAGTAGAGTTGTGTTAAAGCACATGATAGTGGTAGAGAGATGGTAGAGTTTCGTTATAGCAGATGATATGGTAAAGAGATTGTAGAGTTGTGTTAAAGCAGATGGTAGTGGTAGAGAGATGGTATATTTGTGTTAAAGCAGATGACATGGTAGAGAGATGGTAGAGTTGTGTTAAAGCAGATGATATGGTAGATAGATGGTAGGGTTGTGTTAAAGCAGATGGTAGTGGTAGAGATGGTAGAGTTGTGTTAAAGCAGATGGTAGAGAGATGGTAGAGTTGTGTTAAAGTAGATGATATGGTAGAGAGATGGTAGATTTGTGTTAAAGCAGATGATATGGTAGAGAGATGGTAGGGTGTGTTAATACAGATGGTAGTGGTAGAGAGATGGTAGAGTTGTGTTAAAGCAGATAGTAGTGGTAGAGAGATGGTAGAAATGTAGAATCAGAGGTATAGTGGATGTAGAGTTGTTGGTAGAGGGTGGCAGAATCAGTGGTAGATATGATATAGAAATGTTGGTAGAATCAGTGGTAGATGTGATGTAGAATTGTTGTAGAGGATGGTAGAATTAGTCATATGATATATAAGATAAGTAGAATTGGTTTTAGATATGATGTAGAATTGTTGGTAGAGAACGGTAGAAACTGGTAGATATGATGTAGAATTGTTGGTAGAGAATGGTAGAAACAGTGGTAGATATGTAGAATTTTTGGTAGAGAACAGTAGAAACAGTGGTAGATATGTAGAATTGTTGGTAGAGAATGGTAGAAACAGAGGAAGATATAATGTAGAAATGGTAGAGTCAGTGGTCATATTTCCCATCAAACACTGGAATGTAGGATCAAGGGGTGTTAGTGGCCAGGGACTCCTTTCACTAAGCGCTAAGGTGATTGTAAGTCACTAAGGTAACCTTAGTGCAATGTTAAAGAATGGGAGTTAACTTTAGTAAAGGTTGCTTCGTGACAGGAGCCCCTGTTCTACCTTGTGCTCACCTCCGGCACCCAGTAGATCAGCAGGATAATCAGTGTTATCACCATTGTAATGCCTGTAAATATGGGTAATAAGACTTCTTTGATACTGTTTTTTTAATCAATATCTTGTTACTGGTCTGGAATTGATGATCAATTACTATCCCAATTTGAATTTTTTCACAATTTAAAATTTCACAGATTTGGTTAAATTTGAAATTTGGTTAAGCTCAAGTGACTTAGAAAGTGTCACTTGCTGCACCAAGAGAATCCATGAATAGTCATAGAGAAAAGAATCGCACGAAAAAATGGAGCATGAATTTAATTGAAAACCTGTTTCTCGCATATATGAATATGTTAAAATATTTTTTACTCTGCAGGAGGCTTACTCAAGAAGCGTTAGGTCAGAATGTAGATAAAATGTTTTAAGTCATGGCTGATGATTGCTTGCAAGTCACATAATGCAGGTATAATAGTTTATATTTTTATATTCAGATTGATGATTTGAGCCCTCCTACATGGAAGAGTTGTTACATGCAGGAGCAGGCTGAGAAGCAGTGACCAATGTAGTAGCGTTATGTATGATCATGCCATTGTAAAGTTTAGTAACGAGCTCGTTTGATAAATCGACATGGCCTGGAGAATGTACAATCGTTTTTCGTGTCTCTTGGGAAAAGCGTAAAACCAGATAGAAATGAAATTTACGATCACCATTGTTATCATTAGAATTTACAAACTCAATTTCCAAAATATGAATCAAATTTTGAAAATCATGTTATTATTGAGAGACGCCAGGTGCAGAATAATTCCCCATTGTTCCTGGGTGCTAGATTAAGCTGCGAGGAAAATGTCTGCTTGGCACAGATCTGTGCAGTGATCCCCATTCGCAGAAACAGCTGGGATGTGTGGCAGCATCAGAACTCTCACTCTGAAACTTTGGTTCATAGCCTAGTGTCATCAAATCTGGTGGATTAACTTTCCCATAGGCCCACTAGTGAAATGAAATTCGTAAAATAATTGTTTCAAAGAATTGTTTTCTGCAAATGATGATGGAAGTGTGAAGATTTTAGGGTCAAGCCCCTTTGGGAAGTAATTTATCACACAATCAAATATGCCAGAAGTCTTTCAATGGTTCTACTAATATTTCAGTATTACCAGTTTGAAGAAGTGCTTTGAAGTTACGAGAGGTAATCAGTTTCTTCAATTGGTTGCAAGAAATGAAGTTTTTGTACACTTAAAAGTAATATAAATCTTCTCACTATCATGTATTGTTATCTTAATATCAAAATAAATGTAGCTTTTAGAATGTTTGTTTGGATTCTTGTTTAACGTCACATCTCCAAATGTTGAAACTGAAGAGAGAATCTAAGATTTGAAATTCATTTTGTGATCCAAAATAATTTCCTGTTTTGTTATGTGCATGAACCACTTAGAAGATATTTACCAGCCCACAATGGCACCAATATGCAAATTTAGCTTCTAGTCCAAAACTGGAGTCTAGTAAAATTCTGTTTGGTCTAGGAAGCTCTGGTTATTATCTTAAGAGTAATTATATATTGATGCTTATAGCCAAGATTTGGGTTTGTAAACTCGAAGGTTTTTGTGACAGACCATGTAAGAGCCCTATATGTTTACCCCTTTGGTGAACCAAAAAGAGTTAGTGGTAACATGCCAAGACTTGAGTAAATCCATGATCTCTGGTTTGCATACTCCTGCTGATGCTCAGGGACACTACTCTGCACATTGAATTACATCTCTTTATGTTCCACAGTTGTCTTACAGGATTTGCAAGGACTGTGAATCAAAAGATTCCATGGTGATAAAACTGATATTGTGAAAACTTTAAACTGTTCATACAAATATCATTACAATATTTAAATTTGGTGTTATTCAACACAAATTCAAGAGTGTCTTACTCAAGATTTCAAATGAATAGATTATCGAACTGCCTAGAAATTGTCATGAAATTTCATTTTGTAATTCTAAGATATACAGCATATAAGTATATGTCTATTATGAATATTTTGATGTAATTATCTTAAATGGCAGTACTACAAATTGTCATGAAAGTTCATCTTGTGATTCTAAAATATACAACATATTATAAATATATGTCTGTTATGAATATTTTGATGTAATTATCTTAAGTGCCAGTACAAAAGTGTTTTGTAAATAATGATATCTCAAATAATATCTCATCAAACTGCCTACTTGCATGAGTTTATACTCTTTTATCTTCTGAAATATCATTTGCAATTCGGTATTTTAATGATACCAGTATTTTTATTAAATTATATATTGTATGTAAACTGCCTATAACCATGAGGTTACATCTTATTAACCCTAAGATTCTCTTTAGCTAAGATTGCTTTCAGCTGGAGGAGTTAAAATGTTCAATTCTGACAATAGCTCATCTTAAGCTGGACACCACGATCGCTGCCTAGTGCCTGTTCTTGGGAGTTTGAGAGGGGTGCTGTTGTGGAGATTATAATCAATTATCATGCGGTCGATAACACCTGGTGCCAGTGGGCCTTCCTCACACAACTGGAGGAAATAGGCACGTGTACATAGTCTGCTGCCAATTACTGCTGGCACAATTTGCCTTTGTAATTGTAGGATTAATATATAAACATTCATATGATTTATCTTTATCAGAAAACATACAACCAAATAATATTCACAAAGAATATACATTTGTCTTTGAGCTGTGCATTTGGGAGAGCTGTTGAGTGTAAACAGGTTTTTGTTTAGGTAATTGGATTTGTGACTGTTCTTTCGTTGGACTATTTATGGACCATCAAATGTCTTTGCTGGAATGTGCTTGTTGCTCCTGCTTTTGTAATGGAGGAAATTTTGTATATCTGGCTAACATTTAGTTATAAGCTTATGTTTGTTTGTTTTCTGGTTGTTTAACACTGCACTCAACAATATACCAGCTACATGGCAGCAGTCTGTAAATAATGGGGTCTGGACCAGACAATCCGGTGATCAACATCATGAGCATCGTCTGTGTGATTGGGATACAATGACATGTGTCAACCAAGTCAGCGAGCCTGACCACCCGATCTCATTAGTTGCCTCTCATGACAAGCATGGGTTACTGAAGACCAATTCTGACCCGGATCTTCATGGGTATGGTTATAAGTAGAATGCCTGAGAGCATTGGTATGTATGGAGGTGGAGAATATAGTATTGCAGTCCCAAGATTCTTATGGTTTTGGTTGAACTTTTAATTAAGTCTTAGTCCTGAGGACAAGGTGTTTACCTGATAGATTCATGGTTGAATGCCAGCATGGGACTGAGGTAAAGGTGTGTGTCTGACAGATTCATGGTTGAATCCCTCCATGGGACTGAGGACAAGGTGTTGGTTAGACTTATTCATTGTTGAATCCCAGCATGGGCCTGAGGACAAGGTGTTTTTTTTACTTATTTATTGTTGAATCCCAGCATGGGCCTGAGGACAATGTGTTTGTCTGATAGATTCATGGTTGAATCTGTATTGGACTGAGGACAATGTGTTTGACTGATAGATTCATGGTTGAATCTGTATTGGACTGAGGACAAGGTGTTTGACTGATATATTCATGGTTGAATCTGTATTGGACTGAGGACAATGTGTTTGACTGATATATTCATGGTTGAATCTGTATTGGACTGAGGACAATGTGTTTGACTGATAGATTCATGGTTGAATCTGTATTGGACTGAGGACAAGGTGTTTGACTGATAGATTCATGGTTGAATCTGTATTGGACTGAGGACAAGGTGTTTGACTGATAGATTCATGGTTGAATCCCGGCATGGGACTGAGGACAAGGTGTTCATCTCAAAGATTCATGGTTGAATTTTCATGGAACTGAGGACAAGGTATTTGACTGATAGATTCATGGTTAAATCCCTGACCAAGGACAAGGTATTTGAATGATTACACATCATTATCAGAGCACAACATTTGCCACATTTTAATGCACTAATTCCTTATCACCATATAGACAAATCACTTTGCAAATGTCCTTTGTCAGCCAAAACATAATCATCAAGGCATGGGGTCTCTACATACATGTAGTTGACAGCGTTCAACCAGAGGAAAACAGGTTTCTTCAGATTGTATAAAGACATTGTCACATTGTGACCTCCGCCACACTCAGAAATGACCTGTGGAATACAAGTATCATTAATGTATCAGTGTGTAATGGTCTCCTTGAGGCTAGTGTCAGGAGGTTATGCATGTGCTTCCATCTGACCCAGCATCACCGGGCAGGCACCTTTGGATTCAGCTGAGATCTCTCTCATTGGACAGACTATCACTGGGCTCTAGTACTTTTCACTGCTGAATCGAGATACTGTCTAGATGTCATGGATCATTGTGCCTTTGTGTGATGGAGGCAAGGAAAGATTTCAGTCATCCAGTGTCTCCAACATGACCACTTTGGAGTTGGCTTGATCCTGATTTGGAATGGGATCAGTAGAGCTGGAACAATGATATTTGTGCATGAACGGAATTACTTTCTGGATGAGGACATGAAACCTCTGATGCAGCAGGATTTGTCCTCATGGATGATAATGCATGACCTCATCATGCCAGGGTCACTGGTGCCTGCATAAAACAGGAGTACATTGTCAACATGGAGTGACCAGTGGTTCAACCGACCTCAACCCTATGGGACATGTATGGAATGAGCTGCCCACTGTCCTCCTGGCAACTTGGCAATGCTCTTATTGAAGAGTGGAACAGTCTGACCTTGGCAGCCATCCAGAAACATATATAGAGCATGAGATGATGGTAACTGACTCTGAGCACATCATATTGAACACATAGGAACTTTTGAACATTGAATTTTGTGGACAATAAGTGCATTTTTTTAATGTTTCAGGTTTGGTCAGATTGATTCAATTTGACAGGTGATCTGACTTATTATTGGTCCATGTTTGTTATCTTTTTTTACACATGATAATGGACTTTTTTTCAATCAATATGTCTTCATACAGTATTGTCTTCAGCTATTTATCTTTTAATAATTGTAATATCTTTTTCAGAGGTCATTCTCAACAAACTTTGAGTAAAATACTAAAAAGCCTGTGGTATCACAGGTAATTTATGTAAAGACAAATCCTGATATAACCATAGTACATTAACAATACAGAAATAGATCATATTAATACATTTCTGCAGTTAGGATGGCTTAACAGATTTCCTGGCTAAACAACACTTGACTTGTGTTAGATTTGGTCAGACCTCTGTCAGTATAAACCTCACTCTATGCAATCTGATAGCCCATAGTGCCAGGCCAGCAGCATCTCTTGGCTGCAGGAATGAGCCTGATTTATCTCTGAGTGGATAGCTTTTCTATATTTCCATTGTTTTGAGAAGGAAATGTTCAAAGAAACTGACTTTTTCAAAGATAACAGATATTATCCATATTATTGTTGATAATATGTGACTGAAACACCCTTGACAATAAAACATCATGTGATCCTGTGTTTTGAATTTTACCTTTTACAATTAATATAAGAGTTTACTTTTGCCAAATATTATTTATGTTTATGTAACTATGAACTTGAAAACTGTGTGCACACTTTGTAAACCTGTTTTTACATTTATATTATAAACTCTGTAAATGCTAAAACATTCAAATCAATCTTGTTAATACTCTCCACTAAAATAACTAAACAGCTTATATAACTATGAACACACAAGAAAGTGTTGGCATTAGCATCGTTGCACAATGACCTTGGTCAGAAACTCATGAAGACCGGATTAGAATTGGTCTTCGGCAACTCATGCTTGTCGTAAGAGGCGAGTAATGATATTGGGTGATGCCATTTATCTTTACATTTTGCTGATGTGTATCTTGTAAAAATAAAATTTTAAAAAATGCTAGAAGGCAGGCTAAAATGTTCAGTTTTGTTCTCTTCTTTACTAGTTTTGTTGATGTCATTTGGTTGGATCTGGTTGGAAAAATATCAAATCTAAAATAAATAATTGATATTCTGAATTTAACCCAAGGCTTCTTAAAGCCGGCTGAGAAAATGCCATCTATGCTCTACACAGTGGTGTTATGCAAAAATATATATGTTTACATGTCATAATGGATATCAACAAAGACAGATTTGTCATCATCTCTTGTGGTTCAATGAAGGATATCAGACTGATGAACAGATCCCCACAGAGGTTAGGATACACAAGGATACCAATGAAGTCTCTGGAAGATAGAGAGAATCTGTTAATTTTTAGTATGTCAAATGTTTTCAAATGTCATACATCAATAATTTGCCTAATTTGAACTTTTCATGAAATAATCATGAATGCTGTCAGCGTTCTAGGAGGAAAAATTCAAAACGTCCAGGAAGTGTTCACTTGGGATCACCAGTCACTGTTTCAATGAATAAATGTTTGGCTAATTACTCGCTGTATTCAAATAAAACATGCATACAAATTGAAGTTAAGCATGGTGTTATTTGTTAAATGCAATATTAATCTACTTTTCATGTTTCTGACATTTTGAAAGATGAGCTATGTTTACATTGGAGAATCTCTTTAGTCTTTAAGTAGTCACAGAATTTCTGCCAGGCTTATCTGGGGATAAAGTAGAGATTGTATTATGTTTATTTTCTACAAGAATGTTTGTTTGTTTATTTTTAATGGGACACTCCGCAATATCCCAGCTATATGGCAGTTTCTGTAAATAATTCAATCTGGACCTATCAAACAGATGATTGACATCATGAGCATGTTGATGAGATTGTTATTTTGACTAATTTATCCTGGAGCATCAGGTCGGATTTATCAACTAGATCAAGGGCTGTGTTTGTGTGAATGGTGAGTGAATGGTTTGTCTTGTTACATAAAGAATATACACCTGTATCCCATTAGACTAGTTTTATATCCTCTGACTTTGTAGTCCCCTGGGGGGCGGTAGGGTAGCCTGATGGTTAAAGCGTTCGCTCGTCACACCGAATGTACAATGTGTGAAGCTCATTTCTGGTGTCCCCTGCCGTGATATTGCTGGAATATTGCTAAAAGCTGCATAAAACCACACTCACTCACTCACTCACTGTAGTCCCCTGGCTGCTGAGTCATGTCTGTAACAGGGTTTCAGGAATACAATGTAAATCACAAAACCCTAGATGAAGGGCAGATGAAGAAATGATTCTTATTGAATTCATCAAAGTTAAATCCTGCAGCAGTTTATGTCCTTAATAAAGGCACTATATCACACGACACTTCTCTAAAAAAACCATAGAGTAATGTCCCTTGGAGCGCACTTTACGAATATATCACAACTTGTGATTGAAACCAGTAGGTTTCAAATGCTAAAATAATGACACCTGGCAATTTGAAAACACAGATTACATATTCGATTAAAAATATAGAAGTAATTCTACTTGTATTCTGTGACAGCTAGGAACATGAGAAGTCATTATAAGTGAACCAAATAGCTAACATGGCGAAAACAATAAAGTGAATATAACTTTGTCTATGAAATATTAACAATAACTGAATGCAATATTTGGAGAAAAAAAAATCAAATTAAAGTCTAGTTGAAAATGTTTATCCCAAAAAGGAAAAACTGTTCACACGTGGTGGAAAGTTCAATGGACTTCATATTTCTACTTAACAGTATTCAGCCAAAGGCACAGTGCTATCTTTTTATGGATGGTTAAGATCAAGCCTTGAAGTGCCCCGTTTACAAGTCTCAGATTGAAGAGTCCCACTGAAAATATGAATAAAATCGGTCCAATTAACCCAACATATTCTGTTAAAATGATGTGAGAATGATTTATTCAAAATGTTCTTCACATAAAACAATATGCATTATGATATGGTATAAATATACTATAATTAACTAGATTTCAAATCACAATATCCAACAAAGCTTGGAACATAAATTGAGAGCTCTGAAGCATAAATAAATGAGGAATAAAAAACAAAGGAGAATATTTATTAAGTCATTGAGGAAGCTGTCATGTTTTGAATTGGGATTCCAATACCACTCAACACGCATGTGAATCAAGACTGGTTACCAGGTGGCTGGCTAAGTATCCAGACTAGGCCACGATGCTGCCATCTGCTTGCCATTTGCGACACTACAGATATCCCATGATCCCAATGGGCTCGACATCTGGTAACAGATTGCCAATCAAATTAAGACCTTAGAAGATATCGGCCATGGACCCGAAGGTATCCTGCCGATTGGGGTCCCATAGGATCGGCCATCTGGGGTGAGGGTTTTATGGGGGACACTGCGCAGGTACTTTTAGCACCTCATGATCCTTTAGGATTAAAGCTATTACCAGGCAAAAGCTAATTGTAGGGATAATTACTGAAATCAAAGCTGTATTCGTCTTCAAAATTTCATTTCCTTGACAAATTGTATCTTTTTAGCATCTTTCTCCCATTTGGACACATTACCCTTTTTATAGTGTGAGTTGTCTTTTCACTAGAATGAAATGAAAGTCCTTCAAATTGTAATTTGTTAATTTTAAATCCATTGTTCTTCATTTTTATCAGTCTGAAGTAAGGGGGATTTTGAGGGCTCTTGAAATCAGAATTTGATTTGTGTCTTAATAACTGCTTTGTAAATAGTTCTTATGTCTTTGATGATGGTGAAATGAGGTGCCAGAGTGGCTTGGCCGACTGTCTGTCTGTACCCTGGTGACTTGGCCAACTGCCTGTACCCTGGTGACTTAGCCAACTGTCTGTCTGTACCCTGGTGACTTGGTCGACTGTCTGTCTGTACCCTGGTGACTTAGCCAACTGTCTGTCTGTACCCTGGTGACTTGGTCGACTGTCTGTCTGTACCCTGGGTGACTTGTCTGTACCCTAGTGACTGTCTGTCTGTACCCCAGTGACTGGGCCCACTGTCTGTCTGTCTGGTGACTACCTGTACCCTGGTGACTGGGCCCACTGTCTGTACCCTGGTACCCTGGTGACTGACTGGCCCACTGTCTGTCTGTCTGGTGTACCACTGTCTGTCTGTACCCTTGGTGACTAGGCCAACTGTCTGTCTGTACCCTGGTGACTGTCTGTACCTTGGTGACTGGGCCCACTGTCTGTACCTGTACTGGGCCCACTGGTGACTTGGGCCCACTGTCTGTCTGTACCCTGGTGACTGGGCCCACTGTCGACTGTCTGTTGGTGACTGGACCCACTGTCTGTCTGTACCTTGGTGACTGGGCCCACTGTCTGCCTGGTACTTGGGCCCCTGTCTGTGACTGGGCCCACTGTCTGTCTGTCTGTGGTGACTGGGCCCACTGTCTGTCCTTGGTGACTGGGCCCACTGTCTGTCTGTACCCTTGGTGACTGGGCCCACTGTCTGTCTGTACCCTGGTGACTGGACTGTCTGTCTGTACCCTGGTGACTGGTCCACTGTCTGTCTGTACCCTGGTGACTGGGCCCACTGTCTGTCTGTACCTTGGTGACTGGGCCCACTGTCTGTCTGTACCCTGGTGACTTGGCCCACTGTCTGTCTGTACCCTGGTGACTGGGCCCACTGTCTGTCTGTGACACCCTGGTGACTGGGCCCACTGTCTGTCTGTACCCTGACTGGGGCCCCTGTCTGTGACTGTCTGGCCCACTGTCTGTCTGTACCCTGGTGACTTGGCCCACTGTCTGTCTGTACCCTGGTGACTGGGCCCACTGTCTGTCTGTCCTGGTACCACTGTCTGTCTGTACCCCTGGTGACTTGGCCCACTGTCTGTCTGGCCCACTGTCTGTCTGTACCCTGGTGACTGGGCCCACTGTCTGTCTGTGCCCTGGTGACTGGGCCCACTGTCTGTCTGTACCCTGGTGACTGGGCCCACTGTCTGTCTGTACCTTGGTGACTGGGCCCACTGTCTGTCTGTACCCTGGTGACTGGGCCCACTGTCTGTCTGTCTGGTGACTACTGTCTGTCTACCTTGGTGACTGGGCCCACTGTCTGTCTGTACCCTGGTGACTTGGCCCACTGTCTGTCTGTACCCTGGTGACTTGGCCCAGTCTGTGTGTGTCCTGGTGACTGGGCCCACTGCCTGTCTGTACAATGGTGACTTGGCCCACTGTCTGTCTGTATCCTGGTGACTTGGCCCAGTATGTCTGTACCTTGGTGACTGGGCCCACTCTCTGTCTGTACCCTGGTGACTTGGCCCAGTCTGTCTGTACCTGGGCCCACTGGTGACCCTAGTGACTTGGCCCACTGTCTGTCTGTACCCTGTGTGTGACTGGGCCCACTGTCTGTGTCTTTACCATGGTGACTTGGCCCAGTCTGTCTGTACTGTACCTGGTGACTTGGCCCACTGTCTGTCTGTGACTTGGCCCTGGTGACTTGGGCCTGGGTCCTGTCTGTCTGTACCCCCTGGTGACTTGGCCCACTGTCTCTCTGTCTGTCTGTACCTGGTGACTTGGCCCACTGTCTGTCCAGTACCCTGGTCTGGTCAGTACTAGTGACTAGGCCCACTGTCTGTCTGTACCCTGGTGACTTGGCCCAGTCTGTCAGTATCCTAGTGACTGGACCCACTGTCTGTCTGTAACTTGGTGACTGGGCCAACTGTCTGTCTGTACCCTAGTGACTTGGCCCAGTCTGTCAGTATCCTAGTGACTGGACCCACTGTCTGTCTATATCCTGATGACTGGACCCACTGTCTACCCTAGTGACTTGGCCCACTGTCTGTCTGTACCCTAGTGACTTGGCCCAGTCTGTCAGTATCCTAGTTTTGGCCCACTGTCTGTCTGTACCCTAGTGACTTGGCCCACTGTCTGTCTGTACCCTAGTGACTTGGCCCACTGTCTGTCTGTATCCTGATGACTGGACCCACTGTCTGTCTGTACCCTAGTGACTTGGCCCACTGTCTGTCTGTACCCTAGTGACTTGGCCCACTGTCTGTCTGTACCTTGGTGACTTGGCCTACTCTCTGTCTGTACCCTAGTAACTTGGCCCACTGTCTGTCTGTACCTTGGTGACTTGGCCCACTGTCTGTCTGTACCCTGGTGACTGGACCCACTGTCTGTACCTTGGTGACTGGACCCACTGTCTGTACCTTGGTGACTTGGCCAACTGTCTGTCTGTACCCTGGTGACTGGACCCACTCTCTGTCTGTACCTTGGTGACTTGGCCCACTCTGACTCTGCCCAGTCTGTCCCTAGTGACTGGGCCCACTGTCTGTCTGTACCTTGGTGACTTGGCCCACTGTCTGTCTGTACCCTGGTGACTGGACCCACTGTCTGTCTGTACCCTGGTGACTGGACCCACTGTCTGTCTGTACCCTAGTGACTTGGCCCACTGTCTGTCTGTACCTTGGTGACTAGACCCACTGTCTGTCTGTACCGTAGTGACTTGGCCCAGTCTGTCTGTACCTGGTGACTTGGCCCACTGTCTGTCTGTACCTGGTGACTGGGCCCACTGTCTGTCTGTACCCTAGTGACTTGGCCCACTGTGTGTCTGTACCTTGGTGACTTGGCCCAGTCTGTACCTGGTGACTTGGCCCACTGTCTGTCTGTACCTGGTGACTGGGCCCACTGTCTGTCTGTACCTGGTGACTTGGCCCACTGTCTGCCTGTACCTGGTGACTGGGCCCACTGTCTGTCTGTACCTGGTGACTTGGCCCACTGTCTGTCTGTACCCTGGTGACTTGGCCCAGCCTGTCTGTACCCTGGTGACTTGGCCAACTGTCTGTCTGTACCTTGGTGACTTGGCCCACTGTCTGTCTGTACCTGGTGACTGGGCCCACTGTCTGTCTGTACCTGGTGACTTGGCCCACTGTCTGTCTGTACCCTGGTGACTTGGCCCAGCCTGTCTGTACCCTGGTGACTTGGCCCACTGTCTGTCTGTACCTTGGTGACTTGGCCCACTGTCTGTCTGTACCTGGTGACTGGGCCCACTGTCTGTCTGTACCTGGTGACTTGGCCCACTGTCTGTCTGTACCCTGGTGACTTGGCCCACTGTCTGTCTGTACCCTGGTGACTTGGCCCACTGTCTCTCTGTACCTGGTGACTGGGCCCACTGTCTGTCTGTACCTTGGTGACTTGGCCCACTGTCTGTCTGTACCTTTGGTCAGTTGGGAAGTATTGTGGTTAAAGCAGTCTCTAGTCATGCCGAACACCAAGGTTTGATTCCACACATGGGTACAATGTAAAAAGCTTATTGCTGGTGTTCCTCGTGTGATATTGCTGGAATATAACTCACTCACTCACTGCCTGTACCCTGGTGGCTTGGTTCATTGTCCTATAGCAGTGATAAGTCAGGTTCACCTTCTGTTGACAGTCCTCACTATTGCTTTAATATTGCTGATATTCAACATTCAACCACTAGAACTAGAACAACCAACACCTAAGGAGTTCTCTGCACTGGCATGACCTCATGAGTTATAGTTTGCATTTATCGAGAAAGATTACTCCAATATGTTGAGCTTTTTATGCTATGAATTGATGTGTGCTGTAATAAAACAACTTCGGCATCATTGTCCATCTAAATGTAAATATACCTGTATAAAGATATCTTCTCCATTTAAATTGAATAATCTCAAGCCCCTGTTTTCATGCAGGCACTTGAACCGTCACTTATACCAGAGCTTTGCTTGCAAGGTTTTCTTCTCATTCCACAGAGAATTCAATTTTGGCCACAAGTTTAGTAAAAACATTCCATGGTGTGCATATTAAAAATGTTATGATTGGTAAAAAGGCTGAATTTACTGAACTCTGTAAGAAAAGCTGGAAAGTTTGAGGACAACTTGTCAAATGTAGGCTCAACTTTGTCTGACTTTCAGGCCCGGAGATTTCCCCACGCAGCTGCTGGTTCCAGCAAATGTAATTACACCGCTGGTATCTCGGCCCAAATTGATGGCGTTTGACTCGGAACAGGATTTTAAATCCCCATATGGACAATCGGGATGGGGATGAGTTAATTACCTTATGCATGCTTCATTTAACTAGTTGTGTGGGACGTTCTGTGATCATCTTGGAGGCGATCTTTGCTTTCCTTGTGGGTACTGTCTTCAGGAAGATCAATGTAAGGCCTATAAAAATGATAGAATTCACATGATGTCAGTGGGTTTAGTCCAGACCAAGGAATTTCCTATAGTAGACTCACACTCTGAAAATTATCAAGTCGTAACTACCTTTCTGGCACTTTACCCACTATTCTTGTGGGAAACTTTCAACATGAATGTTGGGATGACAATTTCCAATGTGCAATTGAGGCCTTTATAATAAGTGGATGACAATTTACTTGCAATTTTGTGTTGGATGAATGCATTTTTAAGACCGTGATAATAAATTTATGACAACTTACTTGCATTTCTCTGTTGGGTAGACTCACCAATAAGGCGTTTAGGATAATTGCAAACAACTTTCTTGCAATTCCTGATGGATATATGTTTTTCTCCCTGATTTTCTTGATTAATGTGAGAAAATAGAGAAATATATATAATTTAATATGTTGAGTTGAAGTACTTTTTCAAAGCATTCTTGAAATTAGTTTTTGGAAATACAATCCAACTGATGATAAGAATAATATTTTCAATTAAACCCAGCATTTGTAGTATATTTGCCTACTTTCATAGAAATAATGTCGGGCTCATCCCTTAAACAAGCAACCAAATGTTTACTACCTTCACAAAAGGTTTCTATGTTGAAACTAAATTATAGAAGTAATTTGTTAAGTATGTTGATGCCATTGAACAAATCAAAAGTACTGTTCTAAAAGTATAAACCACCATGCCCTATGATGCCATTTTACACGTAAAAACCTTTTACAAAATGATAAACCACCCTATCCTGATAAGACCATCAATGAAAACACATGTTTTAAAAACTGTTTCACTTTCATTAACCTGTTATGAATTTCTTCCAGATGATAGTTTCTGTTGTTTTATAATGATGTCTTTAGCCCTTAACCTTCAGACAGTCTTAGAACTACAGATCAGTCCTATAAACTCAAATCATTAAAAAACATCGCATGCATACCATTAACGCCTTGAGCCAATAGTGCTCTGTTACATATTAAAAAATTGATGCTTGTGAGTTTCCATGTCAGAAATACTGCATATCACTGTCATATCACCTTGAAAATTACCAATTGATTCCAAATTTTGTGTAATTGGCTAGTTACTAAAAGATAAATATTTGGTTTCCCATTAATGAACAGTTTTCAATGTGTAAATTGGCAAGAACTGTTTGAAAAGAATTAAAAATAATTGGAAACTGCTGCACCTTGCTGTCTTAAGTATCAGTTACCATGAATATTTCAAAATGACTGTATGACTTACATACTTCCCTTTATGCTTTGAATGTTATTGGCCAATACAGAAGTGAAGCTGTCTTATCTGTTATCTAATTACCTACGTCAGCCATGTCAGTTTGGCATTTAGTTGACATTTTCTCATTTTATTGGCAGTGGTTGGTACTGTTAAAAACAAATCAGTTTTCTGAACTTTGTTGTGTATGTGTATCATATCTGATTGTGTAATATCATCGTCTCTTGACCGTTTTTATCATGTAGTTTTTTCATGTCACCAAGGGTCATGTGAACTTTAGTCATCAGATTGTCAGTTTTGTCCAGAAACTGTATTTCGCCAGCGGTTTCTTTGCAGTCAGTTTAGCAAAGATAATGAAATTGTATGATTGATCATACTAATTAGTCTGTGGAAAATTGGCTTGGTGAATTGAAGACTGGCTTTCAAGAAGGAAATTTCCAAATTTGATGCATCAGTGACAAAAATGATGTTGTCCGATGCAAATTCCTATTTTGACTTGTACCATACGGTAATGAATTATTTCAGGTGAACGAATGTCTCAACTTAGCATATGTTTATGACGGGTGCCACCGGTGGGGCAGGATATGCTCAACTTTTCGCAGACACCTGGCATCATCACTTTCATAAATACATGCTCTGTCATTATATCGCATGATGACAATCACTGGATTGTCTGGTTCAAACACGATTTGTCTACAAACAACAACATACAGCTGTAATACTGCTGAAACAAGTATCTGCTCATGATATAGTAGCAATCACTGGATTGTCTGGTTCAGACTCGATTTGTTTACAAACAACATACAGCTGTAATACTGTTGAAACAAATATCTGCTCATGATATAGTCACAATTGTACAATCGACTCTGCTTTTGGCAAAGATTTCTTATGAATGTGGAAAGGGTTTTGACCTTGAGTGAACTTTTACAAGGCTGTCGCCCGTGAAGATCTAGGTTAGAATTGATCTTCAGCAACCCATGCTTGTCATAAGAGGCGACTAACAAGATCGGATGGTCAGGCTTGTGAAGTCATCGTATCCCAATTGTGTGGATTGATGCTCATGATGTTGATCACTGGGTTGTCTGGTCACGACTCGATTATTTACAGACCACCGCCATATAGCTTGGATATTGATGAGTGCAGCATTATACAACAATTAAAACACAGGGCTGTCTAAATGAAGGATCGGTGGTGGTTTAGCCAATCAGATGTCAGCTTTCTAAAATGGATTACTTTTGACATTTTTGTCATAACAACTTAAAACAAACTCTGAACACAAATATATTCTTGAAAGTACAACCTTTTAGGTGGCTCTGAGACATATGAACTTTGTAAATGCAAAAACATACTCTATTCAGTCAATTTTGTTAATAAACACTACAAAAATAACTTAACAGACTACCTATATAATCATGAACACACACACAGACAGACAGCAGAAATATTACATTTTTAAGGCCTCAGGCCCATACAACATACATGGAAATTTGGCTATAGATTCATGCATGCATAATAGCAGGTACATTGAAAATATTAATAATGTGGAATTAATTACATAACTTTAAATCTTTCATGAGATATTATCCTATTTGTTTAATAGTCTTTATGTTTTCGGTAGACATGTTTTCAGGTTTATGAACTTGTTGAGAGTCGGTGGATAGCAGTTGTTATCAGGAAAGCACAGTTGTCGTTCTTGGCTGTACTTGTCACAAACCATCATTACATGATGTTCATCCTCTATGAACACAGAAGAAACTGTTGACATTAGCATCATTACACAATGACCTTGGTCAGAAACCCGTGAAGATCTAGGTTTGACACATGCCATCACATCCAAATTTCATAGATCAGTGCTCATCACTGGATTGTCTAGTCCAGACTCGGCTATTTACAGACTGCTGCCATATAGCTGGAATATTGCTGAGTGCGGTGTTAAACAAACAAACCAACTGAAAGGGGGACTTGGCTCTGATTTAAGTTGTTCAAACACCCCATTCTTCCTCTCTTTCCTTGTTATAGCAACTGTTATGATGCAAACAAATTGAACAGTTATTCATAGAAAGTTATTTGCCAAATATAACTCCATATCACTGACCCAATAGGTGTTCCAGGACAGCAAGTTCATATGAGGCAGCTTATGGATTAGGTATGGTGACATTATGTTTTGTTGCTCATTATATCGATCACAGGTTTGTTAGACCCAGAGTTACCATGATATAGCTGGAGTAAAACATCAAACAGAAACACATCTCTAGTTATTTGGCTATTCTATTGCTGCCAGTTTACAAGAAAAGTTGCATCAGTATTGCCACATCCAGATGACTCGCTGCACCACATTGCTGTGCTGGTTGACCTTTTAAGATGGTTTCAGAACTAGCAGCGGCCATGTTTGTTGATGCATGCTATAGAAGCAATGATGACTTTTACATGCTTCTATTTTACATTTTTAAGAGTTTAAGAAAAGATGTCTTGGCAAAGATAAAAGTTTAAACCTCTTGAACATAAATTTTGTTTTATTCAAGACCATATTCCATATTCATTGTCAGTATGTTTGCGAATGATATGTCAAATATTCTCAGGATTGTTTATTCAAATTCTTTCTTCGGAATATTTTCAGACATATTTACTCCAAAAGTTGTTTTTTCTGCTGTAATTCAGCAATAATGTGACACCAAATTTGCATTATGTAGTGAAAAACCTCAGTCCAAATGTCATATAGTAAGGCTAGGATTTAGACATGTCTAAATCCAAATCAAATTAAAGTTGATATTTCTTTGTTTGAAATGCACACCAGGTGAGGCACCTGTCTCAAAAGGCGGTTTTATCTGGTTTTAGCCAGTCGGATCCCGTCTGTGTGGAGCCGAGGGATATGATGGCACGACAGATCCAGCCAAGGAGCCCCAACACATGGCCGCTAATAACATAACGTCACAGTTTCCGTCCCTCTCTGTCTCTGCTTTGGCAAAAATCTTATCTTTTCTTCCTCGTACACAAGCCAGTTGCCTTCTGGGTAATATCACCTACACTGGTCCACGGTGTTTTTGAATTAATTTCTTCGAAATCTGCCCACTTACGCTTGTCACACATCAGATTAAAGGAAGAAATTATGGAAATCTCAAAATGTTTAGGTTTTTAAATTTGCAGGCTTTCTTTTGACATCTTCAGTCAAAATTGCTGCTTTATGGAAGCAAATTCTCTCAGGGATGTTTTTTTAGGGATGTTGATAAATAATGCAAACTCAGCACCAATTTAGTGCATGCATTTTTCATATTTGGTCTGTTTTGGGAGTAAATTGTGAGGACCCGCAAATTGTTGACATTAAGCATGTTGGCACCTTGATTTGACATGTGAAATATTGGTTAAGTGTGCAGGCTACGTTTAACTCCTTGCCATGTATACTAAAAAGAAGGCAACGGTTTATTTGACTGCTGGTGGTGAGCGGAGTTTCGCATCGCGAAAACATGGGATAGTTTCATTTTGTTGTTTTATGTTCTATATATCCATGATAATGTTTCACTTTTTATGTTTTCATATAATTATTATGACTTTTTAATGCTGTGAAAAGTTGCATCATCATCATCATCATCATCATCATTATCATCATCATCACAACATCACCACCACCATCATTGTCATTGTCATCATCATTGTCACCATCTCAAACATCAGTCGAAATCATCATCATCATCATCATCTCCATCACCACCATCATCATTGACATTGTTGTCATCATCAATGTCACCATCACAAACATAAGTCGAGATCATCATCATCATCATCATCATCATCATCATCAATTATCGCCCCTGTGCATTTACTATCCTGATTGCTAAAATAACAGCCATCACCATCATGGTCAGGTTAGAAATCAGGCTAGGCGTCATGATAAACATGGCTACGGACATCCAATCTTTTGATGTTTCTTCTTTGTGCCTGGCAATGAGCACATCATCAACAGACAGCGGCAAGATAAATGGTAGATGTCTTAACAAGTTCCATTCACATTTCCAGCAAATTATCCTAACAAGAAAAATGACACTTTGTTGGAGTCACTTTATTTCCCCGGTCCGTCCCCTAAACCAAACACTGCCATATTGACTTGGTGCCTATTACCCAGTCTTTTCCCCCTACCCTTACCCACAGGTCACCGGGGTTCACATTATAACGAGAGGAAACTATACGATGAGTTTACACACAGGTCCGTAGAGTCCACGGTACACACTGGAAACAAAACTACTGCGGATAAAAGTAATAAAACAGTGGACCTATGAATTTGGTTGAATTGTGTTAAACAGGTGATTGGCAGTGGTTTGTATGAAATAGACAAATTGAGAAATTCTTTGGTCAACGGATCAAGCGTGTTTGTGGTTTGACTTGGGTGTTGTTGTGGAATGGGGTAGGACACACACGTGAGTTGTCACATTCCCCTTTCATTCTTCTAATGATTATAGTGAGCTGGTCCAGTAGGAGTGGTGGTTACTTGAGGACCTCAGTACTGTGAGTTCAAATCTCTGTCTTGTCTGATTGGTCCATAAATGTTGATGTCATGGGGTTTTCTTTAAATTATCTTCTGTGATGCCACTGATCTTAAATCCATTTCTTGAATGATTATTAACTGAAATGTTGATTTTATGTTTTTGAAAGACTTCTGGTTATACACTTGAAATAAAATCTGAAACATGACTGATTATTTTTTAATTTTGGTGCATTGTGTTTAGCCGGTTGCATTATTTGTTATTTTTTAAAAAGATGTCAATCTTATTCTTGAGTTATGTCCAAGACTGAAATTAAAGCGCTTGTCTTGTTAAACTGCTACTTCCATGTATTTATATTGTTTAAAGGGGGCAGTGGGGTAGCCATGTAGTTAAAGCATTGGCTCGTCACACCGAAGACCCGGATTCAATTCCCCACATGGGTACAATGTGTGAAGCCCATTTCTGCTGTCACCCACCGTGATATTGCTGGAATATTGCTAAAAGCAGCATAAAACCAAACTCACTCACAACTGTTTAAAGCAGTGTTATTCTCAATTCACTGATTCACTCAAATGTAAAATCATATTGATTATCACTATAATGCATGATATAATACAATGAATGCATTCTCAAAAGTTGTGATGTAAAAAGATTTTCTACTGGAAGGTAAATTTTCACCTTCATTTCCACATGTCATCACCCTGCATGAATTTAGTTGCCCGATTTCTAATTTTACCCTTTTATATATTCGTAGATATTGAAATAGTGGTAAGAACGACATCATCATAAACAACGAACCAGCTGTTTTTTTTATGGCGAAACTGACCTGCAAAAGCCAGTATTATTAACTTGGCAGCATTATCAGTATGACAAGGTGAATTCTGGGACAGCTTGCAGCGTTCTGATTGGTTGGAAAGTTTGTAGTCTACAACAGCTGGTACAGAAAGTTCGACTGTTTGCACACATGTAGTTTCATATGTTTCAAAACATATTGATATGTAGACAGCTGTTAGGAAGCTATTATCCTGCTGACTCAGTATACTCCTTCTAACGCGGCATCTGACAGAGTGATAAGTACTCGCTGTTCGATGGTCGCAGGTGTCTGACCTATTTGGTCCACGATCAGTTTCAGATATTAATAATTGTAATAAGGTTTGAAATGTGAAAAGTGTCAATTAAAGCATGAAACGATAACTACTGACAGGCTGCAAGGAAGAGGTGTTCCACAACTGTTTATAATCAATAATGAAAATGAAAGAAAAATCAGAATGTTTTGTCAGTCATTTTGTTTGTGAAAAATGACCGTTATACCTATTAGGAAATAATGATTGATGAAATTATGGTAGATAGCTTTAGAGGTGAACAATATCTGAATGACTAGCCTGGGAATAAGCTGTTAGATGTTTGGCATAGAAGAGAATATTATGTTTTGCTTAACTATTCTTAGAACAGTTATGCTTGTTCTTTTATCAAATGCTCAAACATAATTTGCCTAACAACATTCCACAAATAGCATAATATTTGGAGCATTTGCATGAGAGTCTACTTTTTGAACATAAGAATAAGATATAAAAATACAGTTTTGACATATGTTATACTTAATGAACTATATTATTCAATGTATTTCTATTCATTAAGAGCTATAATTAGTTTAACAGTGAAACATCTTTATATGTTGGTATATTTTATCATTTTTATAATTGAATGGAACTCGAATATGATCCTCTTCCTTTTTTATGTGCCACCGAGTAGCCTGATTTTGGAACTTTGTATCACTCAAAGGTATGGCTTTCAATATTGCCACTATCCTGTATTGTTTTTGATTAGATAATTGCAAATGGAACCCAATAATTCAATATTAAGTGGATCTGGCATAGCTGAATTAGGGGGAAATCTGTCAAAACAAAAACTATTAGAAATATCGGGGCCATGTGGCCCCCCAACCTCTGTGATGAACCTTCTTCAGCTGGTGAACATTATTACTTCTACATGTGAAGCCTGTCCCTTGAGCCTTTGTATCATTGGTTTAGGCAAATCTGCAAATATTTAATTTACCTAATGGCAGTAGCAATCGGGCTTGTTCATCCCCAATGTTGTAATATGTTTGAGATGATGTGATTGATCAAGAAGCCGGCTCGGGAAGCGAGAGGAACTAATATAGCTCACCGAGCTGCTCGGTTGCACTTATTGGATTTACTGTGGCAGGTGGCTTCTCCTGATTATTTTGTGTTTTTCTTCCAAATTAATCTGATTAGCCAGTTGTGCCTGATGCGCCCTCTCTGGCTGATACATGGTGGTGGTCACTCCTCTGATTGATGACTTCCAGCATGGCCGATTAAGGACAAAAGCTGAGATGTATGTACTTATATTGCCTCCGTAATGATGGTGATTAATCAATGCTGTGTACTTAACATTAGCAAAATAATTAATTATTTGATTTCTGTGTTGTACAAAACCTTCCTGCTTGTTTAACCTCTGGCGCCAATATATTACTGCAGGATGTAGCCATAACATAGCCAGGATGGATTGGCCTTCTTATTGTAAATTGTTTTTTAGGGAACAGAGAACAAACCTGACAGATAAACAATAAGCAATGTGATATATTCATATATATCCTATGAATCCAAACCATTTAAACTGAAATTGTCAGGATTCCAGATTAATGAAGCATGGTGAAGAATTATGTCCCTTTGCATGTCATATACATGTATGTAGTAATTCCAAATATTGATCATCTCTGAGAGAATGTCTCTGAACTATTCATGTTTGCCTGATTTTCATTACTTTTCAAAGAATCTAGCTATCAGGCTGACCAGTTGCCATGGTGATAAACAGGTACAAACAGGCGCTACTGTACTACTGTCATGTCACATGTCACTGATCCTGAGGACACTTTGAGGTTCCATGTCTGATGGTGGTCACAAGATGTATGTAGTGAGTGAGTGAGTGAGTGATTTTGGTTTAATGCCGCTTTTGTAATATTCCAGCAATATCACGGCAGGGGACACGGAAATGGGCTTCACACATTGTACCCATGTGGGTAATCGAACATGGGTCTTCAGCATGATGAGCGAATGCCTTAACCACAAGGCTACCCCACCACCCAAAAGATGTATGCATAAACTGTCACACAAATATTTCAATGACGTTAAGTCAAGAAACTTGTGAACCATGACGATTTGCTTGTTACTGTGTCACCAGTGAGTTGTACAAGATGTTACTTACTGAAGTTCATCTCTGATGCTTCAGCCTCATTGTAAGCAACCCCATTCAGCTCCACTAGTGACACTGAAAGACACAAACAGAGTTTCATGTTAGATCTCCAGTACAAAATGCTTCTTCAAGAAAGAACTGATACAGGGACCAAGACCTTCATTGAGGAATGTATGTTATTCAAAGAACATGACCTTCATTGGTCACAGAGAGCTCTTGTCTGATCTGCAAAGAACATGAGGTTCATTGATCACAGACATATATGTCCTTCAAAGAACATGAATTTAATTGTTCACAGAAAGGTCTTGTGTTATTTGCAATAAATGTCATATGACCTTCACTGGTAACACAGAGGGCCTTGTGTGATCTTACAAGGAACATGACCTTTATTGGTCACATGCAGAGGGCCTTGTGTGATCTACAAGGAACATGACATTTATTGGTCACAGAGGGCCTTGTGTGATCTACAAGGAACATGACCTTTATTGGTCACAGAGGGCCTTGTTTGATCTACAAGGAACATGACCTTCATTGGTAACACAGTGTGATCTTACAAGAAACATGACCTTCATTGGTCACAGAGGTCCTTGTGTGATCTACAAGGAACATGACCTTCATTGGTCACAGAGGGCCTTGTGTGATCTACAAGGAACATGACATTTATTGGTCACAGAGGGCCTTGTATGATCTACAAGGAACATGACATTTATTGGTCACATGACCTTTATTGGTCACAGAGGGCCTTGTGTGATCTACAAGGAACATGACCTTTATTGGTCACTGAGGGCCTTGTGTGATCTACAAGGAAATGACTTTTATTGGTCACACAGGGCCTTGTGTGATCTACAGGGAACATGACCTTTATTGGTCACAGAGGGCCTTGTGTGATCTACAAGGAACATGACCTTTATTGGTCACATGCAGAGGTCCTTGCGTGATCTACAAGGAACATGACATTTATTGGTCACAGAGGGCCTTGTGTGATCTACAAGGAACATGACCTTTATTGGTCACAGAGGGCCTTGTGTGATCTACAAGGAACATGACATTTATTGGTCACATGCAGAGGTCCTTGTGTGATCTACAAGGAACATGACCTTCATTGATCACAGAGGGCCTTGTGTGATCTACAAGGAACATGACATTTATTGGTAATAGATTTGATTACATGGAACATGACCTTTATTGGTCATGCAGAGGGCCTTGTGTGATCTACAAGGAACATGACATTTATTGGTCACATGAGAGGGCCTTGTGTGATCTACAAGGAACATGACCTTTATTGGTCACAGAGGGCCTTGTGTGATCTACAAGGAACATGACATTTATTGGTCACATGCAGAGGTCCTTGTGTGATCTACAAGGAACATGACCTTCATTGGTCACTGAGGGCCTTGTGTGATCTACAAGGAACATGACCTTCATTGCAGGCACAGATGCTGCATGGATATGCTCTGA
This sequence comes from Haliotis rubra, assembly GCF_003918875.1. Lineage (NCBI taxonomy): Eukaryota > Metazoa > Mollusca > Gastropoda > Lepetellida > Haliotidae > Haliotis > Haliotis rubra. Next base: position 4,372,664 of record NW_025765114.1, on the reverse strand, counting down.
TTGTCATGCAGATTAACATTTATCACAGTTTTGACAAACAAAACATTGGTATTAGCTTTAGAAATTCATATGTGAAATATATATGGATTGTTATCAATCACTGGGGACTGAAAAATCATTTCCATAGTCTCTGTATCTGTACACCTTCATCGATGAAAATCAACATTTGCGATGTTCTGTTATAAGAGGCAGTTTTAATTTTGTCAAAATCAATATTAGCAATTGTGAATTTTTGTGCATCTGCTGAATTGCAGACAAGCTGTTAGTATGCCAATATTACTTGTGTGACAGAAGGGTTATATTGTCAATTTAAATCGGCTGTTCCCTGAATGTCCTAGTGGCTGCATTGATATATCTGCATCTAAGGAAAGGATTGTTTTATTGTTAAAGTAATGTTTTGCACAGAAAAATGCAGTTTAACTTGAATAACTAAGTCATCTGATTGTGTTCAAACTTTGCCGTGTAGCCTTTTGTTGTGAATTAGAGATACTAAGGTACTATTACATTTTTATAGAAGTTTTAATAACTGCAGCTGAAAAATTTTGAGGTGTCAAGTTTTGGATGCAGGTGGACAATGGATGACTAGGGTGCAAGGTCCCTTTAAATTTGCAAGGTCAAATTTTTAGGAACATTAAAATATCATTTTGTATTTTCAACATACTAAATATGGTAGACAGTGCTGTGAAATGATATGAAGAAATTCCCCAAACAGGTATCACTTATAAATAGATCCATGGGAATATTCCCATCAAAGAAAACCCTGTCTCCATACATGTAATTTTTTACTGTGGGCTCTGAAGCAGGGTGCAGCACACCCACAATACTCTGAATAGGGAGCAAACTATGGCTGTGTGGAGCTTGGAGATAAAAACAATCAGTGGCACTCACTAATGAATGTGGGAGCTGATGACTTTTAAGGGCAAGTGTGCGCTAAAAATTCACTATTTGAAACACAAGTTAATTTGTAATAGAATTAGTTAATATAAATGTTTAGAAATATACATAGTCATTTTTTTTTCACATTGAAAATAGAGAAATCAGTATTAGTCTTGGAATGTTTTGCAATTATAAGGCTTAAGGTTTCCACATTGAAGTGGCCAGAGTGGCCCCTTTAGACAATGACATAACTGCCGCCAATTTACAATTGTCTCCTGTCTAGTCACAGTGCAAAACATGTCCATTGTGCGTAAAAATATAAGAAAGATGTGTAACAATTGTGTTATATTGAAAATGTAGCCCACTGGATAGAGTCATCATGTATGATATAAATCATAGACGTCAACACGAGGGAAAAAACTATGTACAACAGTGTCGACTCTCGACATTACTACCAGTGACCGACTTGCACAAAACAGCTGTTTACTCCCACTCCGGCACAGCGATGACTTAACATAACATCACTGCCACAGGCTAATTTGCATATCACGTGACCAGACTTTTCTCTTGTTTGTAATCAAACGCGCATATTCATAATAAGAAGAGACTGGACTCATGAAAGCTTTTTGGCACTCTCTTCATAATGTTTTACATTGTTACATATATATTCTTCCACAACTTCCACAATATACATTATATTGAATGGACATTGCAGGATGTGACGAATCGTCACATTTTTCTGGCCTGTGGCAGAGGTACTATGCTGGCTTGCCGCATGGAACTCTGGGTAGGAGAGTGCTGTTTACTGACATAAGTATGTCGGTCTCTATGTGCATAAATGTAATATGCAAGTTACCTGAAACAGTCAGACAATCTGCATGTTGTTATTTTCTCTCTTTAGTTTCCACAGTAACCATGTGAAACAGTCAGAAATGCCAATAAGTACCATTGTCATCGTGCATAAGTTTGCATCTATCGTTGCATCACGCTGGACGAAAACTGTGACAATTTCTTTGGAATTTACCAAACCATTCAGATATATCCATGTTTAATTTAATCATTTTTGCTAGGATTGTTTTCCCATACACATATTCTAAAAATGATGAGCTAGTCTCTGCAATGAGTTCATCAAAACAGAAGAAAATGATACTCAGAGTTTTTCTGAACACAGCGTTTGTACTCACACCTGATCTATTTCCCTTGATTTCACTTTGACAGTAGGTATTGGTGACAAGGACAATTTGTCATTTGACTGCAAAATGTACAAGGAATTCAGGGATTCATATATATCAAAGCTGTGTTTGAATAATATATCATGTAATAAGTGAAACATACCCGACATATGTGAAAGGTGATTTTAAAAAACAATGCAATATAACAGAAATTTCATTTCCGTGGTCGAGTTGGGGTATTTTCCAAAACATTCTTAGTGATTCAAGATTCATTGGTGATGTTTCAGAATGATGACTAGCGATTTGACAAAAAAGAGAAAACAATTTCTATGATCACTAAAAGATCTATGCTTTCTTTTTAAATTTCAAGTCTCAAAGTTAATATTTTATATTTTCTACATAATCCCGCAGTTACTGGTCAAAATATTATGAGATGCTTAATTACCTTCTGTTGTAAAAAGAACATTTCTGGTTAATTTGGTGTGGATATTTAGGTTCTTGAGAGGCATATATGTGGATATTTAGGTTCTTGAGAGGCATATATGTGGATATTTAGGTTCTTGAGAGGCATATATGTGGATATCTAGTTTTTAAAATAGCTTCTATGTGGGTTCCACTTCCAATCTCTGGTCACCCAAGAATGTTTTCTCATGCCTTGTTCAGATATGCTATTAAATATTTAGACAAGGGCACATACCTGAGGCATGATAGATTCATTGTCTGCCACAGTCACATTTAGGGCAGGTTTCCCTTGGGATCATTTTTTCTTTGTTCCCGATATTATTCTGACAAGTGTCATGAAACATGTCATGAATCATAAACAGTTTGATAATCATGAGATTCTCTAGCCACACTTACACTGCATTCCTGCACATCAGATACTCCACATTAGCTGCTACAAGGACTCCATTTTGTTAATGTATACTGCCCAGCAAAAGTTTAGACACACTTAAAGCACTCACTATATGTTACGAATATATATATGGTTACATCGAAGATAAATTTCTCCACTAACTTGGGGAAACCAACTGCAAATTTGATGCAGATGAATTTCACGAGTATCATGCATCAAATTGCTGAAAAGCATGTGCAAATATCGTGCATGTGAACAGCTGCATATTGGTGTAAAGTTTTGTTAAGAGTTCGCCAATTTTCACTGAGTTTCATCATTTATTGAACTCATGACAATAATCTTTTCAACGTTACGAATTTGTTTTACAATACACCAGTTCATGTGTAAACAGTGCCTTTAAACAGTATGGAATATTTTGCAAAATCTAGTTGAGAACAGTTGACTGAAGTCAGTGGCTACATTTACACTAGTGAGTCTAAACTTTTGAAGGGGTAGTATATATTAGGTTTTAACAAGGTGTGTGAGGTTGGCTAATGACTAAGGTGATTGGTTCTCAGATCAAGAGTTTGATTCATCACTCATCACAGGAATGGGTGCTGTCAAGGTTAATCCCCCTGCACTTCCTGCTGATATTGATACAAACATACTTGGAAGTGTTTGTGTGGTTGCACAACATCACAGCATTTAAACTAATAATGTATAACATACCCTGTTATACCAAGGAAAACCTTTGTTTTGAACTGTGTTCTGTTTACTTAAGTAGCTCAGATACTTATTACTACCATGGTATTTGGGTATCATCCATAACTGAGATACATTGTGGTACCAAGGTGTCATGCATCACCAAGATATGTAGTGGTACCAAGGTGTCATGCATAACCAGACATGTAGTGGTACCAAGGTGTCATGCATAACCAAAATATCAAGAAGAAATGGCTTTGGACAATGTATTAAAAAACACTTACATGTAATTACTATTTACTTAGTAACTTGCTGAAAGGATTTTTTAAATCAAATTCAATGTTTACTTTTAGGTCATTTCCCACTGATAATTATTTAAAGTCTTTCTGAATGATTTGATGTATCTACTGTCAAATGAAGTATAAAATGTGCATTTATAATTATTGTTATTAAATATGTGTCAGAGTGTATGCTTATAACACTTCTTTTTAAAATATGAAAATCACCTCTCATATTCATGGGGGTCTGAGTAGCCCAGTTGTCTAAGGTTCCGCAATTCCCAGGGTATTAAAATCTCATTAAATTATATGCTATCAAATAACTGGAATGTTGTGAAAAGCATTGTTAAACTCACTCACTCACGCATTTGTTCACTCACTAGTTCACTCAGTTTCTTTCATGGTATCCCAGTGTTTTCTGTTCTTGTTCATTATATATCAGCTGATGAATATTGGTTTTATGACAATAAAGTTTCGTTAGTCTCCTGGTTATCAATTAAAAAGTGTTTTTGTCTTGTAAAAGACATCAGTTAGTCTTTGACTTAAGATATCCATTTCACTTGCAGCTTAGATATTCCAACATATTGATGATTAGTGGTCTGTTTATTACTGTGTTTGTTCATAACACCAAAATCAAAAGACCCAAACTGCTGTTCATAATGTGTTTCAATCAATGCAGGAAATAGATCCACTATGTGAGTGAGTGAGTGAGTGAGTTAATATTTAACGTCACATCGGAATATCGCAGCCATATCGTGACGAAAACAATTTATACAATAAAAAGTGAAATGAGAACATTTGACATTGAAATGGAATATATGTACGTTATAAAAACTGTCGACGAAGGACAGTAAAACAACTAGAATATCACAATTACAAGTAAAACTAGTATAGGTCCACCATGTGACATCACTGACAGTGGAGTAGAAGTCAGCAAATGAAACTAGTACCATTTCATCCATTGACAAGATGTTCATTACATCAGTGACAGTAGACATTGTAATTGACAAGTCTTCTTTCATGTACATTTCATTGCCTGACATCATGTATTATCCTAAGCAGTTAGCTGTGTGTGTGCTGTAGATAATCTCAACACTACAAACCCCATGGGCCTCATTCAAGAAATTAACCAGTCTAGACTGTATTTTTTCCATTTTGACAAAGAGCCTGGTTATGTTAAATAAAGGCTGGTGTAGACTATGGCTGTGCAAATCAATGTTTCAACAAACAGGTGTGTGTACCCTGTACCAGCACACTGTTCAAGCGAGGCTCATTCTCATGACCTAATGGTCCTCAAACAAATTGTCTTGAGGAGACCTCGCCGCATTTGGGAGCATAAATTGCAATGGACAGTCTGTGTTGGGTATAGTGTAGATACTTTTGGCCATTCTGGTGTCTGGGTTTTGACAGATATTGTTTGATAAACCATGATAAATTCCCATTGCATTTTCCCTGTTGAATGGTATGGTCTTTATAAATGTTGCCATTGGCAATGAGGTATACTTTCCGTTACAAACATTCAGATATACTGTAGGGGTATATGCCTGTAAGTTATTATGTAGGGGTCATGGGTGGGCTAGTTGTCTCCGGTGCCACACTTCACTGTGCAGAGTTATGTCCCTTGGGCTTTCCAGGATCCTATGATTAATGGTTTGAATCCTGGCTTGCCTGTGATGTTGGTCGGTAAGCATTATACGCCTGCTTATTAGTTTCACTAAAATTGTACATTTCTGAGAGCTGCATAAGTTTGGGCTAGCTATATAGGCATGTTAAGCTACCATGCTGTATTATAAATGAATGAGTGAGTGAGTGAGTTTAGTTTTACGCTGCACTCAGCAATATTCCAGCTATATGGCGATGGTCTGTAAATAATTGAGTCTGGACTAGACAATCCAGTGATCAACAGCATGAGCATCCATCTTCGCAATTGGGATACGATGACATGTGTCAACCAAGCCAGCGAGCCTAACCACCCGATCCCGTTAGTTGCCTCTTACAACAAGCATGGGTTACTGAAGTTTCATTCTAACCCGGACCTTCACGGGTCGTATTATAAGTGGAATACTGTTCAAAGCAGCAGAATACTACCCTCGTTCATTCACTGTCTACCACTCTGATATTGCTTGAATATTGCTGAAAGCGGCTTAAAACTTATCTCCCTCATTCACACTCACTCATTCACTCACTGTTTGCTATGTAGCATTTGAAACTTGATGCAAATCATTTGTACGTTGTGAATAGATCTTGATTAATTTGGGTTTGAAAAAATGTCGAGTTGTGTCAGACTAAATGTTGAGTACATGAAAGAAGAATGCCTGCTGAATGGGAGAATGGTTGTATTATTCTATACGTGCTGAAGGACATCCCTTGTGGAGCGACATGCAGAGTAACATGACATCACAAGCTATTAATAGTTTGAAAGTGAATTTGGTTAATGTTGCTTTTATGATTATTTCAGTTCCATCCCAAATCCCCCAACCCATGCCAATATATGTCCAACTTGTAATTGTCACTTTATTATTAGTCTTGTTCAGTTGGAACCCTGGAGTTGGGGTAAAACAAATGGGGAAACAGATTGAATGCTTAATGTTGACCAGACAGAACATATTGTGTTCAACAGCCTCTTTTCTTCACAAAATATGAAATGGTTGAAGCTTCCAAACAGTCTGGAATATGTCATATAGGTGAGCTACAGGATTGTGGTAAATCTACTGCTGAACTGTTACCCAGGTGTTTTCTCATATAGGTGAGCTACATGACGATGGTAAATCTAGTGCTAGACTGTTACCAAGGTGTTTGGTCATATAGGTGAGCTACAGGATTGTGGTAAATCTAGTGCTGGACTGTTACCAAGGTGTTTGGTCATATAGGTGAGCTACAGGACGATGGTAAATCTAGTGCTGGACTGTTACCAAGGTGTTAAGTCATATAGGTGAGCTACAGGACGATGGTAAATCTAGTGCTGGACTGTTACCAAGGTGTTTGATCATATAGGTGAGCTACAGGACAATGGTAAATCTAGTGCTGGACTGTTACCAAGGTGTTTGGTCATATAGGTGAGCTACAGGACAATGGTAAATTTATTGCTGGACTGTTACCAAGGTGTTTGGTCATATAGGTGAGCTACAGGACGATGGTAAATCTAGTGCTGGACTGTTACCAAGGTGTTTGGTCATATAGGTGAGCTACAGGACGATGGTAAATCTAGTGCTGGACTGTTACCAAGGTGTTTGGTCATATAGGTGAGCTACAGGACGATAGTAAATCTAGTGCTGGACTGTTACCAAGGTGTTTAGTCATATAGGTGAGCTACAGGACAATGGTAAATCTAGTGCTGGACTGTTACCAATGTGTTTGGTCATATAGGTGAGCTACAGGACGATGGTAAATTTAGTGCTGGACTGTTACCAAGGTGTTTGGTCATATAGGTGAGCTACAGGACAATGGTAAATTTAGTGCTGGACTGTTACCAAGGTGTTTGGTCATATAGGTGAGCTACAGGACAATGGTAAATCTAGTGCTGGACTGTTACCAAGGTGTTTGATCATATAGGTGAGCTACAGGATGATGGTAAATCTAGTGCTGGACTGTTACCAAGGTGTTTGATCATATAGGTGAGCTACAGGACGATGGTAAATTTAGTGCTGGACTGTTACCAAGGTGTTTGGTCATATAGGTGAGCTACAGGATGATGGTAAATCTAGTGCTGGACTGTTACCAAGGTGTTTGGTCATATAGGTGAGCTACAGGATGATGGTAAATCTAGTGCTGGACTGTTACCAAGGTGTTTGGTCATATAGGTGAGCTACAGGATGATGGTAAATCTAGTGCTGGACTGTTACCAAGGTGTTTGATCATATAGGTGAGCTACAGGACAATGGTAAATCTAGTGCTGGACTGTTACCAAGGTGTTTAGTCATATAGGTGAGCTACAGGACAATGGTAAATCTAGTGCTGGACTGTTACCAATGTGTTTGGTCATATAGGTGAGCTACAGGACGATGGTAAATTTAGTGCTGGACTGTTACCAAGGTGTTTGGTCATATAGGTGAGCTACAGGACGATGGTAAATCTAGTGCTGGACTGTTACCAAGGTGTTTGGTCATATAGGTGAGCTACAGGATTGTGGTAAATTTAGTGCTGGACTGTTACCAAGGTGTTTGGTCATATAGGTGAGCTACAGGACGATGGTAAATCTAGTGCTGGACTGTTACCAAGGTGTTTGGTCATATAGGTGAGCTACAGGATGATGGTAAATCTAGTGCTGGACTGTTACCAAGGTGTTTGGTCATATAGGTGAGCTACAGGACAATGGTAAATCTAGTGCTGGACTGTTACCAATGTGTTTGATCATATAGGTGAGCTACAGGACAATGGTAAATCTAGTGCTGGACTGTTACCAAGGTGTTTGGTCATATAGGTGAGCTACAGGATGATGGTAAATCTAGTGCTGGAAAGTTACCAAGGTGTTTGATCATATAGGTGAGCTACAGGACGATGGTAAATCTAGTGCTGGACTGTTACCAAGGTGTTTGGTCATATAGGTGAGCTACAGGACAATGGTAAATCTAGTGCTGGACTGTTACCAATGTGTTTGATCATATAGGTGAGCTACAGGACAATGGTAAATCTAGTGCTGGACTGTTACCAAGGTGTTTGGTCATATAGGTGAGCTACAGGATGATGGTAAATCTAGTGCTGGAAAGTTACCAAGGTGTTTGATCATATAGGTGAGCTACAGGGATGATGGTAAATCTAGTGCTGGACTGTTACCAAGGTGTTTGATCATATAGGTGAGCTACAGGACAATGGTAAATCTAGTGCTGGACTGTTACCAAGGTGTTTGATCATATAGGTGAGCTACAGGATGATGGTAAATCTAGTGCTGGACTGTTACCAAGGTGTTTGGTCATATAGGTGAGCTACAGGATGATGGTAAATCTAGTGCTGGACTGTTACCAAGGTGTTTGGTCATATAGGTGAGCTACAGGATGATGGTAAATCAAGTGCTGGACTGTTACCAAGGTGTTTGGTCATATAGGTGAGCTACAGGATGGTGGTAAATCTAGTGCTGGACTGTTACCAATGTGTTTGGTCATATAGGTGAGCTACAGGATGGTGGTAAATCTAGTGCTGGACTGTTACCAAGGTGTTTGGTCATATAGGTGAGCTACAGGATGGTGGTAAATCTAGTGCTGGACTGTTACCAAGGTGTTTGGTCATATAGGTGAGCTACAGGATGGTGGTAAATCTAGTGCTGGACTGTTGCAGAGACTAACAAATGACATCAAAGGCCCTCAGACAGAAATCACAGCTTTTGAGAGATTACCATGTTTGTAATCTGACGTCTGCCAAAAGACGGATTTTACAGATGGGATTTCTTTACGGATCTTCCACATGCGACAGTAACGAACACAACATGAAAGTCGTCATTATCCCCGCATTACCAAACTAATTTGACCGCTCTATAAAGGGGAATTATGGGAATTAGCTTCTATTTGACGGAATGACAACTAACAAAATTAGACATTGGCCCTCTCCCCACCTGGGCTCGGATAGAAAATTAGGGCCTGCTGAATCCAGCAGCTAAATTGCAGACAAAAAGATATGGATGTTGATCCGTCCCTCGTCATCAGTGTGGCAGTACCACCACAATTGCTGTATGATTGTCTGAGACGGTTCCAGTTCCATATATACCATGGCTGCTACCTCCATATCATCTTCTGACCTTCAGATCAATGTTAGTGCAACAGCTCCAATTTCCTTTCCTCACAGTTGATGTTAGACAGAAACAGAAATTTCAAGTTATATTTTGGTGGTGAATGATTGTTTTATGAATATGTTTAAGCATACAAGGTTTGGAGCTGTATTTTTAAGCATTTAGTTTGAGCATACTAGATTTTTAAATGTTTATCAACATATTTCAGCATACAATATGTTTGTTTTAAGCATTATATTTGAGCATACAAGATATTGTAATGTTTGTTTTAAGTATTAAGGGATTTATTTGGACCGGCTAAGAGGTCGATATTCTGCAGGAAATTTCTTTACTAATCCTGAAATTCAAATCATCAATTTCCAATTCATATGGAGTACAGACTTTACAGCGGTAACCGATACTTTACTGACAAAACTACCGATAAAGAGGTAGAGGTTTTAATGCATAGTTTTCTGTTACTGCATCCAAAGAGAATCTTAAAATATATTGTTTAAACAGTTCTGAATTTAGAAAAAGATATTATTTAAAAAATAAAGATTGAATTAAACAATATCTTTTTTGGATTGCCGGCCAAGGGTTCTTAGTTTAGAGTCCTAAATAAGCCCCCAGCGTTGTAATTGAGCATATAATGATTTAAGATGTTTTGTCATTTTTTTTTTGTCATACTCGTAAGTGATGAATTTGTGACGAGTTTCTGTCGGCATGTTTTCAATGTGTTTGATTGACATCTGGCGTGTGTTTTAATTTTTATTATGTAGAAATGAGCTTTTGTTTGCTTTTTTGTAACATAATTGCATTCTTATTTTCTTATAAACAACGACCACTTTGGTAAGTACAAATTGGTATGCTGAGAGTGGCTTTTCTAAACTGATTGATGCAAATATCTCTCTGTCTTAAATGTAGTCTGTCAATGCAAATATTGTCAAACACCTCACCAAATAGCAATTTAAGGCAGGAGGGCAGTGTTTTAATATCCCTTAGCAGTGCAGCCCTTGTTGCTTTGTTTAGATCTTGTGTTAAGCAGCAATGGATCTGTTTTGGTGTTCCTAACTATAGTCTACCCTTTTTGAGTTTGAAAGCTATGTCAAACAAACAGTGTATGGAATGGGTGATGTTGTGATCGTTAGTTAAAAAAAGCAGTCCAGTATTGATTTATGGGATCCGGAATCAGGGATGAAATTAGAAAAATCATAACTTTGAAGCATTATGAAAAATTGTGTAAATAACAATTAACAGAAATGGTAAAAACTTGGAAACAGAGAAACCTTTTTGTTTAATTCATGTTTTCTCAATTTCTTATCAAATTCATTAAAATATATGCAGCAGGGATTATTTGATTTTATATTTCACGGTGGATTTCATCGCTGGAGACTGGAACCATCACTGAAGAACCTGATTAATTGTACATTCTATAAAAATTGAAAATTGTACAATCTATGCACCCATATTGTTATTATGGAATTAAATGCAAGACTGGACTTACACTTAGAACAAGGTTTAGTCTAATTCTAAACATGCTGGCCTTTATTGATCTGTGGAACAATTGTGATATTTCATTTTTATGTGCACTTAAAACTCCCAAAGCACCAGACAGTGAGTTATTATGTCCTAAAGAGATTGTAACAAATATACCAGGCACTGCAAGGAATACATTCTCAGTTGTGTTGAAACAGCTTAATCTCATATCAGGGGCAGTGGGGGAGCCTAGTATTTAAAGCGTTCGCTCGTCGTCCGCCAAAGGCCTGGGTTCTATTCCCCACATGGGTACAATGTGTGAAGCCCATTTCTGGTGTCCCTCGCCATTATATTGCTGGAATATTGCTAAAAGGGGCATACAACTAAACTTACTCATTCATTATCTAATGTCAAGACAGACTATTCCACAATCCTGTTGAATGGATATTGATGTAGCAGACACCCATGTTGGGAGTGCCCTTTTGTTTAACAACCAGTATGTTCACACAATGTAAGCAAATGAGTGATTTATATTTGAATTTCTTTTCCCATATCAAATAGAATGCAAGAAAAAACATCAAAGCATTTTCAACTCTTTAACCATCTGTGATCAATGAAAGAATTCCTGATATTAAACCAGATATGTGCAGAGTTGCCTGCCTTAGTTGTAGCAGAATCTGGTGTATAAGTCTCAGATTCACTTGGTTCATGATTCTTTACATGTCAGCAACAAATGCTTGAGTTTGTAAATATCTAAGAGTTTCATCACTTTGACTTGCACCTTCATCTTTTACACATGCTTCTGAAACATTACAACTAATTGTAAAAGCAACACTCTTTACTGCATAGGTATACTAATTTATACAGATGGTCTTCACTGAATGGAAATTAATAATAATAATAATATAATAATAATTAATTTCTATAGCGCCTAGTATCCATCTGACTAGTTGCTCACTGGACGCTGTAATCAGAATCTTATTATTATTACCCCGGATAACCAAAGCTGCCTGTGAGGAGCTAGAAGGTTATAGTCACATGACTTATCTCACCGGGTACCCATTTTCTCCTTTTAGAACAGAGGCAATTTTGAACAAACTCACTTGCCTAAGGTGAGACCACATATAGCACAAGTGCTACATTGTGTGGCAGGACAGGACTCTCAGGAGTCAAGCTGCCAAACCCATTCAAGGAATATTTGTATGATAAATCTTTAGCAGAATGGGATACTAGTATGTAGTTTCAGAAATTAAAATATGATTACAGAAAAGCTTAATAAAGTATGTAATAAAATAATGTTATTAGCCCCTCACTTTATTTTCATAAACTGCAGTATTCTAGACTTGCAAATGTTATAGACTTGCATGGTCAGTATTGATGTATTTGTTTTAAGGGTCTGTTTGACTGATGATGCAAACAGCTTTGATAAAGTATGCCAACAATGAGTACGTTAGCTGTGTCATGTATGTCTCATGTGACAGTTCACATAGAGAGACAGAGTTACAGAAAACTGCTGATGAATTGTAGTTTTACGTCAGCTTCCTAACTTATTCTTCCTTCAGGGACAAGTGATGAGTACCCTCTGTAGTGGACTGTATTGCTACATATCCCAAATGTATAAAATCTTGTAGGTCTCCGACTTTCATCTGAACATGCTCAGGTCAATATGTTTGCAGGTGATGACAGTACAAATTCCAAAAATTGAGCCAAAAATTTCAAGTTCAGTAATAACAGATGTAATGGCTCTGTACAGATGACATGTATTTCACTGATAGCAGAACTAACATGATCAAAGTGCCATGAATGCTCAGTTTTACAATATTCCACTGAACATATTGAATGGAAGTTTAAAAAATCTCCTGTTTTAAGAAAATAACTTCAACAAAACATTAAAACTTAAAATAAAATGATGATTTCCTCATCCTGTCAAGGGCACTTTGTTTAGAATCCTAGGTAAACCCTGAATTTACCCTGTTTGTTTCATTACCACCTGCTTGCTGAATTTACTTCAAGGTACAAGTTTGTTACCTTTCACTCACTCATTCACTATCTAGGGTTAGTGATTTTACTAGCATTACCAGCTTTACATTTGTCGAGATCTGAATAATTTATCAAAGAACTTATAGAATAATGAAAGGCCTGATTATGTATACAGAGCAGGTGTCGCATTTTGTTTAAAAAAAAATGCAACTTAGTTTATGGCGTGCATGCATGTTACCAGCTCCCCCTCAGTTCCGCTTTTGTCATATTTCATGATGATCCTATAACTGGGGTTATACACAACATGTACATTTCATAGGGAAACCAGTGCATTTAGAAGTGGGTTGAAACGAGCGATGTCTTTTTCGTGATTTCCTACAGAGACAATGGTGCCATGTCATGCAATGAGTGCATTTTCTGCGTTTCCCATGTGAGATGGATTGCAGATGGAGTGTCAGCTGTTTTATAATTACTCCTGACAAGAGGGTTTCAAACAGGCTGTCAAGCCACTCTTCATCTACTGCTTTCTTATAAAACAAGGAAATAAATTGGACAATTCACCATGGAGCATGAATGTATATTTTTTGTTGTCAATTGGCTGAAATTACTCAAGAAATGGATCTTTTGTTTGAAATGTGATTGGCTGCGAAATAAGTGAAAGGCATTATTTTAAAAAGGGAATTTTTCTGAAACAAGATGATCTGCGAAAACTTAAAGTAATTTCAAGTCCAAGTTAATGCCTAGCAATAAACAGAAGTCCAGTTTCATGCAAATTTGTGAATTCTAGATGTAATTTGTCACCACCCGCCTTTGAGGTGGATCTCGAAATAATTCTTTATCTCTTTATGAAAATTAAATGGTCCAACCACCTGCTCCAGTTCTCAAAGAAGGCCATATGAATAATATACTCGTAATCATATTTGCGCGGGGCCCAGGAGTCTAATTACTAGTGGACCGATGAGTCTCTGGGCATAGTTTGAGGACTGTGTGTTAGGAAATTACTTATTGCTTGCATAGTCCTGTTCACTTGCTGCACCTGGGTCCCAAGCTTAATGCTATTTGTGCATGCAGCTTGTAAAAGTGTGCGTCAGATTTTGTTGGCTGGCTAGGTTTGTGAGATTGAGCCCAACACGAAGGCCGATCCCTTGGGTTGCCAGTCTTGCTGTAGCCTTTGGCAGGCCCTGATTAATGAAAGTGAGGTCTTCCTCCTTCCCATGTTGTGATCTTCTGGAAATTCCTCTGTGGTTTTTGTCTTAATTCACTGTCAGAGCAAATCCTGTGAAAATTGATTAGAAATGTTTCCCTTGTCATTATATCATTGTCGGTTTCCAAAGCAGGTTTTCCTGTTGTGGAGCAACACAGATATATTTCCCGGATATTGTTTCTGTTTATTTGATCAAGATTAGTGTGGAATGACAAAGAAATGTCAAGGTTGGATATAATATAGACAGACGTGTGCTCTGAGTGTTGAGTTCACGCAGAGTGATGTTCGGCATTGTCCATATTGTTGCATAGTTGTTGGTATTCCATCCACTTATGTTCCAATAAGCACAATTTACATCACTCGATAATATCAAAGATAATCAGGATGGGTAATCATGAAATACATAATGATAATTAATTGTTTGCTTGAAGAAACATTTGGTCGACCTACACAAAAAAATTGAAGGAAATGCCTGTCTTCAATAATATTCTGCCATGAATATCATATGTTATATTTGGAATAACACTTTCTCAGTAACCCTTTATCTTGTAAAAATATTGCTGATGCAGCATAAAGTAATAATTATTAATTCATTATCTTGTAAAATGCTTGGTGAAAAAAATGAAGTAATAAAAAGTTGATGAAAACACCTTTCTGAAGGAACTAAATGCCAGACTCATATAATTTTATTTATTTAACAATCTTGATTTATATACCTTTCTGACTTCTGGCAATATTTGATGTAAAAAGTAAATGAAAACTACACAAAATGCAATACCAGGTGAAATGTATAGAACAGTCCCTGGTAACTCCCAACATGACTATCTCTGAGAGAAGTAGAACCTTTGGTTCATAAGTAGTTGATTGGTTGTTGTTTAACGCCGCACTCAGGAGTATTCCTGCAATATGGTGGCGGTCTGTAAATAATCGAATCTGGACCAGACGATCCAATGATCAACAGCATCAGCACCGATCTATGCAATTGGGATACGATGACATGTGTCAACCAAGCCAGCGGGCCTCACGACCCGATCCCGTTAGTCGTCTCTTGCGACGGTTGCTGAGGATCAATTCTAACCTGGATCTTCGCGGGTTGGGTCATTAGTAACATCGCACATGTTTAACAAAGTTGTTAGTTATTGGCCTGTTACAGTTGTTGCTCTATTTATCATACCTGATAAGCTGAACATTATTCTGAGCATGTATACTTGCTATACCATCAAGTTTTTCTACTTCCCCAGGCAGATATTTAGTTAAAAAGTTGTGAACAGTTTGATTGAGCTGCGTAAGACATGCAACAGTGCAAGCTAATGCAACCTGTTACTTACATGTACATGCACCAAGTGCATTTTAAAATGTATTTTTCTATGTGTATATTTTTAATCAGAATTATGTTACATTTATCTTTGAACATTTTCAATGTTCTCAGCACACTTCAGCACTAATTCCAGTGGAATGTTGAGTTTGTTTGTTTTTCTCAGGCTTATAATGTGTATTATGAAAGTATTGGCACATATGGCATGTTCACGTGAATGTATTACTTTTCTCGGCAATGAGTCAATACTTTTATGTAATAGAAACAACTGATTCAAGAACAGGACTCTATACAAGCTCATTTCCTCAGAACAGTTACGGCATCCTCATGCATTTAGAGCTGCACACAGTTTCTAGCTGGTGTTGCAAGCTTTGCACCAGAACATGCACTTTGTGCAAGCAGAGGCCATATATCAGAATATTAATGTTGTGGAAACAGATGCCATATATCAGAATGTGCTCTTTGTGCAAGCAGAGGCCATATATCAGATCGTTCATGTTGTGCAAGCAGGGGGTCTTATATAAGAACATGCACTTAGAGCAAGCATAGACTATATATCAGAAAGTGCACTTAGTGCAAGCACAGACCATATACTGATATATTGTCCCTGCTGCACTTGAATGTCTGTTTATTTAATCAAGCAAGCTGCCAAGCGAGAAACTGTAGCATTGCATATCAACAAACAGGATCAGTTTCCTATATATGTGTGATGAATATGAGATAAGTTTTGTAGGTAGGTGATAAGAGGCTGGAGAGATGCTAATTGCATGTCATGTGCCCAAGTGTGTGGAAGTCACGTGTGCTTGCTGGGAATGATGGTAACAGACTTCATCATCTGTTGTCCCATGGCCTTGTTTTCCATCATCGACTGTATGTTGATTTCACACAAATTGACCAACCGCTGGTCACGACTCTTGTCCGCACACCAAGTCACATGTTACCGCCAATATACCTACAGTCACAGCTGTTGATCATGACTGCGACAGACTTGTGCCGCTCGAAACTAGGACAAGCTGTCGGCTAGGCAAAACTTTTTAAGGAATTCTTAATTGTTTTGTACTAACATTCAACTGTAGTTAATGAAGTTTGATTTGCAGTGGCAGGATTAACAGTTTCAAGCTTTTTGGATGACTTTTCTATTAAGGCACATAAAACACATTGAATGTAATACATGACAATATCAAATTATGACTTAAGTGATTTTTTGGAAAAATGTGTGTTAGTGAGGTTTGTTATTACTTTAAAGATATCAAACTGTTCGCACCATTAAATGAGAAGACTGAAGTGATGAAGGTTTGAAGGTGTTTTGTTGTTTGTTTGCTTGTTAACGCCGCACTTATTCAAGCCATATGGCGGCAGTCTTTAAATAATCGAATCTGGACGAGACAATCCAGTAATCAACATCATGAGCATCAATCTACGCAGTCAGGATACAATGCGATTTTCGTCGAGGCAGTTAAGGGTGGGCATTTGCAGATGAAGTGAGGTCGAGGCAGTTAAGGGTGGGCATTTGCAGATGAAGTGAGGTCGAGGCAGTTAAAGGTGGGCATTTGCAGATGAAGTGAGGTCGAGGCAGTTAAGGGTGGGCATTTGCAGATGAAGTGAGGTCGAGGCAGTTAAAGGTGGGCATTTGCAGATGAAGTGAGGTCGAGGCAGTTAAGGGTGGGCATTTGCAGATGAAGTGAGGTCGAGGCAGTTAAGGGTGGGCATTTGCAGATGAAGTGAGGTCGAGGCAGTTAAGGGTGGGCATTTGCAGATGAAGTGAGGTCGAGGCAGTTAAAGGTGGGCATTTGCAGATGAAGTGAGGTCGAGGCAGTTAAAGGTGGGCATTTGCAGATGAAGTGAGGTCGAGGCAGTTAAGTGTGATGTGGATCTTTGCATATATTGTGTTTGTTTGTTGTTGTTTAATGCTGCACTCAGCAGTATTCCAGCTATATGGTGGCAGTTTGTAAATAATCGAGTCGGGACCAGACAATCCAGTGATCAACATCATGTGCATTTATCTGCGAAATCAGGATACAATGAAATTGTCAACCAAGCCAGCGGGCCTGACCACCTGATCCTGGTGAGTGAGTGAGTGAGTAAGTTCTAGCATAGGTATGGTGCTGAGAAACCTTATTTTAACAAGAGTGTGTTTTATAATATTAATGTAAAGTCAAACAGGGACAAGCATATCTGTCATATGGGGAACTAAAAATAGGCATTTGACGGATGAACTAAAATGGTCAAGCCTCATCATCAAGTTCATGAATTTGAGATTTAATAATTAACAAGAATGGAGAATTTTAAAACTAAAGTCATGAATATCATTTGAAGTTTTAATCCCAGACAGTTAAACAATCATGGATGTTCAGTGAATCAGTAGTTGACATTGCATTATGACTGGAACAAGTGTTGATGATAAATTCCCCTCATTGGGTAATTCCTAATCACTATTGGGAACACTGCATGCCAGCAGAGACACAGCCACCATTCCTGCACACTCATAACGCCAGACTAGCCATTATACTGAATGGGCTGACTGTCATAGCAAGAAGAATCTTGTAATTAATTCATAAATTGAAATGACAGGCGCTTGCCCTCTCCTGAACTAGCAACAGCCAGAGGTCAGAGTTTTCTCCCCTGAAGGGGATTTCCCTCAACGTGTGTCTTCTCCACTGTGGTTTCTTCTGGCTGGAACTGACGGAATAAATTTCCAGAAATTTGTGGGCAAATGTTGCAGACAGCAGTGTAAAACCGCCACAACCCTAGCACCTGTTTGTGATCGGTGGAGAATTCTTCACTCTGGCTATCCAAAATGTTCAATGGTCTGATACAACCGCAATAAAATTATGTTTTCTAACATGCCGTCTGCAGTGGACGTAACCCAGCAGGTTCCAGCTTGGAGGGAGCACGTGGAGCTTTCATAGACAGATTGTTGTGATGGGGAGGGGATAGGGCCCATAAAGGGGGAAGAATTCCACCTCCTCAAGTCTGGACTTGACTCGGCAAGGCATGTAGCTGATAGATATTGAATAAACTTCGGTCCCAGTGGTAGCAGCAATTTTGCTACATTTTATTACTGTCTCCAAGAGGTCTTGCAGACTGAGTTGAGTTTTTCCGTGCAGTGAGTACGTGGTTTAGGAGGTTAATGTGTTTCAGTTTTAGTACCTCAGTCTGGTTTGTGTGGGAGGGAGAGGATGCAGAATCAATGGACTGGCTTGAGAAAAGTGTGTCACATGTTCCTTGTGAAGGCAACAGTTGTTTCTTTAACTGGGTCAATATTAGTTGTTACATCATGCATACCAGTCTTGATCCATTGTTAGAAGAAGACAAAATACAGAACATAGAATTGGCATGTATGAATTTGGAGTGGATAATTTTGGAAGTCAGCATATTATTGTGTATGCGTTTTTCTTCTTGAGTTGGCTGGCTCTGTTCTATAACTGCTGGGTTGAAGGTAAAATAGATTTCCATATCTGATGATCACGGATGATGATGATGATGATCATCATCATCATATTGATAATAGGCAGTCTGTAAAAATGAAGTCTGGACCAGACAATCCAGTGATCCACAACATGAGCATTGATCCACGCAATTGGGATACGATGACATGTGTCAACCAAGTCTGACCACCCAAGCCTGACCACCCGATCCCATTAGTCGCACCTTACGACAAGCATGGGTTACTGAGGATCAGCTCTAACCCAGATCTTCACGGGTCGATGATGATGATGATGATGATGATTGTAGGTGGTGTTGAAGATAGGTGATAATGGTGATGATACTAGATGAAGTGTTTGATACTAATGTGGGAAAGACAGATGATTGTAGATTGAAGATGGTTGTGGCTATAAAAGAACATTAAGTTTACATATTTCCAAAATATTTCTCTTTTAAAGTGAGAATGATTACCTTCTCCAACACCCACTTTATCCTGAGCAATCCATTGTAAAGAAACAGATTTTCCCCCTGCATACACCACAGGAGTAGAGGGTTGTAACTGGGGGTGACTCAGCTGCCAGCGTCCATATGGGTCATCAGTCAGGGGGTGCGAACCAATCGCCAACCCTATGTCATTAGTGCCCATGAGGTTAGCCATCCATCATGGAATTATTCTAATCTCTCATTGCATTCCTTGTGCCTATTATTCTTGTTAGCCATGTAACACTTTGATCAAGTGTATCACTTGGTATCATCCTGTAGTTCGCATTCACAGGATCTCAGTGTGTACCATTATAAACAATAGGTGTGTATGTATACCATTCTGTAGTCCAAGGCCATAGGTGCTCAGTGTGTACCATAATAAACAGTAGGGGTGTACCATTCTGTAGTCAGTCCACAGCCCCTCAGTATGTACCATAATAAACAGTTGGGGTGTACCATTCTGTAGTCAGTCCACAGCCTCTCAGTATGTTCCATTATAAACAGTTGGGGTGTACCATTCTGTAGTCAGTCCACAGCCTCTCAGTATGTTCCATAATAAACAGTAGGGGTGTACCATTCTGTAGTCAGTCCACAGCCTCTCAGTATGTACCATAATAAACAGTTGGGGTGTACCATTCTGTAGTCAGTCCACAGCCTCTCAGTGTGTTCCATTATAAACAGTTGGGGTGTACCATTCTGTAGTCAGTCCACAGCCTCTCAGTATGTTCCATTATAAACAGTTGGGGTGTACCATTCTGTAGTCAGTCCACAGCCTCTCAGTATGTTCAATAATAAACAGTTGGGGTGTACCATTCTGTAGTCAGTCCACAGCCTCTCAGTGTGTAGTCCCACCATAATAAACAGTTGGGGTGTACCATTCTGTAGTCAGTCCACAGCCTCTCAGTATGTTCCATTATAAACAGTTGGGGTGTACCATTCTGTAGTCAGTCCACAGCCTCTCAGTATGTTCCATTATAAACAGTTGGGGTGTACCATTCTGTAGTCAGTCCACAGCCCTCTCAGTATGTTCCATTATAAACAGTCCACACCATGGGTGTACCATTCTGTAGTCAGTCCACAGCCTCTCAGTATGTTCCATTATAAACAGTTGGGGTGTACCATTCTGTAGTCAGTCCACAGCCTCTCAGTATGTTCCATAATAAACAGTTGGGGTGTACCATTCTGTAGTCAGTCCACAGCCTCTCAGTATGTTCCATTATAAACAGTTGGGGTGTACCATTCTGTAGTCAGTCCACAGCCTCTCAGTGTGTTCCATTATAAACAGTTGGGGTGTACCATTCTGTAGTCAGTCCACAGCCTCTCAGTATGTTCCATTATAAACAGTTGGGGTGTACCATTCTGTAGTCAGTCCACAGCCCTCAGTATGTTCCATTATAAACAGTTGGGGTGTACCATTCTGTAGTCAGTCCACAGCCTCTCAGTATGTTCCATTATAAACAGTAGGGGTGTACCATTCTGTAGTCAGTCCACAGCCTCTCAGTGTGTACCATTATAAACAGTTAGGGGTGTACCATTCTGTAGTCAGTCCACAGCCTCTCTCAGTATGTACCATTATAAACAGTTAGTATGTTCCATTATAAACAGGGTGTACCATTCTGTAGTCAGTCCACAGCCCCTCAGTGTGTACCATAATAAACAGTTGGGGTGTACCATTCTGTAGTCAGTCCACAGCCTCTCAGTATGTTCCATTATAAACAGTTGGGGTGTACCATTCTGTAGTCAGTCCACAGCCCCTCAGTATGTACCATAATAAACAGTAGGGGTGTACCATTCTGTAGTCAGTCCACAGCCTCTCAGTATGTTCCATTATAAACAGTTGGGGTGTACCATTCTGTAGTCAGTCCACAGCCTCTCAGTGTGTTCCATTATAAACAGTTGGGGTGTACCATTCTGTAGTCAGTCCACAGCCCCTCAGTATGTTCCATTATAAACAGTTGGGGTGTACCATTCTGTAGTCAGTCCACAGCCTCTCAGTATGTAACCTGTTCAATAAACAGTTGAGCAGTGTACCTGTAGTCAGTCCACAGCCTCTCAGTATGTTCCATTATAAACAGTTGGGGTGTAGGGTGTACCATATAAACTGTACCAGTCAGTCCACAGCCTCTCAGTATGTTCCATTATAAACAGTTGGGGTGTACCATTCTGTAGTCAGTCCACAGCCTCTCAGTATGTTCCATTATAAACAGTTGGGGTGTACCATTCTGTAGTCAGTCCACAGCCTCTCAGTATGTTCCATTATAAACAGTTGGGGTGTACCATTCTGTAGTCAGTCCACAGCCTCTCAGTATGTTCCATTATAAACAGTAGGGGTGTACCATTCTGTAGTCAGTCCACAGCCTCTCAGTATGTTCCATTATAAACAGTTTGGGGTGTACCATTCTGTAGTCAGTCCACAGCCTCTCAGTATGTTCCATTATAAACAGTTGGGGTGTACCATTCTGTAGTCAGTCCACAGCCTCTCAGTATGTTCCATTATAAACAGTTGGGGTGTACCATTCTGTAGTCAGTCCACAGCCTCTCAGTATGTTCCATTATAAACAGTTGGGGTGTACCATTCTGTAGTCAGTCCACAGCCCTCAGTATGTTCCATTATGTAGTCAGTCAGTCCACAGCCCTCAGTATGTTCCATTATAAACAGTTGGGGTGTACCATTCTGTAGTCAGTCCACAGCCTCTCAGTATGTTCCATTATAAACAGTTGGGGTGTACCATTCTGTAGTCAGTCCACAGCCTCTCAGTATGTTCCATTATAAACAGTTGGGGTGTACCATTCTGTAGTCAGTCCACAGCCTCTCAGTATGTTCCATTATAAACAGTTGGGGTGTACCATTCTGTAGTCAGTCCACAGCCCCTCAGTGTGTACCATTATAAACAGTTGGGGTGTACCATTCTGTAGTCAGTCCACAGCCTCTCAGTATGTTCCATTATAAACAGTTGGGGTGTACCATTCTGTAGTCAGTCCACAGCCTCTCAGTATGTTCCATTATAAACAGTTGGGGTGTACCATTCTGTAGTCAGTCCACAGCCTCTCAGTAGTGTTCCATTATAAACAGTTGGGGTGTACCATTCTGTAGTCAGTCCACAGCCCCTCAGTATGTTCCATTATAAACAGTTAGGGGTGTACCATTCTGTAGTCAGTCCACAGCCTCCTCAGTATGTTCCATTATAAACAGTTGGGGTGTACCATTCTGTAGTCAGTCCACAGCCTCTCAGTATGTTCCATTATAAACAGTTGGGGTGTACCATTCTGTAGTCAGTCCACAGCCTCTCAGTATGTTCCATTATAAACAGTTGGGGTGTACCATTCTGTAGTCAGTCCACAGCCCCTCAGTATGTTCCATTATAAACAGTTGGGGTGTACCATTCTGTAGTCAGTCCACAGCCTCTCAGTATGTTCCATTATAAACAGTTGGGGTGTACCATTCTGTAGTCAGTCCACAGCCTCTCAGTATGTTCCATTATAAACAGTTGGGGTGTACCATTCTGTAGTCAGTCCACAGCCTCTCAGTATGTTCCATTATAAACAGTTGGGGTGTACCATTCTGTAGTCAGTCCACAGCCTCTCAGTATGTTCCATAATAAACAGTTGGGGGTGTACCATTCTGTAGTCAGTCCACAGCCTCTCAGTATGTTCCATTATAAACAGTTGGGGTGTACCATTCTGTAGTCAGTCCACAGCCTCTCAGTATGTTCCATTATAAACAGTTGGGGTGTACCATTCTGTAGTCAGTCCACAGCCTCTCAGTGTGTACCATAATAAACAGTTGGGGTGTACCATTCTGTAGTCAGTCCACAGCCTCTCAGTATGTTCCATTATAAACAGTTGGGGTGTACCATTCTGTAGTCAGTCCACAGCCTCTCAGTATGTTCCATTATAAACAGTTGGGGTGTACCATTCTGTAGTCAGTCCACAGCCTCTCAGTATGTTCCATGTAGTATAAACAGTAGGGTGTACCATTCTGTAGTCAGTCCACAGCCTCTCAGTATGTTCCATTATAAACAGTTGGGGTGTACCATTCTGTAGTCAGTCCACAGCCCCTCAGTGTGTACCATAATAAACAGTTGGGGTGTACCATTCTGTAGTCAGTCCACAGCCTCTCAGTATGTTCCATTATAAACAGTTGGGGTGTACCATTCTGTAGTCAGTCCACAGCCTCTCAGTGTGTTCCATTATAAACAGTTGGGGTGTACCATTCTGTAGTCAGTCCACAGCCTCTCAGTGTATGTTCCATTATATAAACAGTTGGGGTGTACCATTCTGTAGTCAGTCCACAGCCTCTCAGTATGTTCCATTATAAACAGTTGGGGTGTACCATTCTGTAGTCAGTCCACAGCCTCTCAGTATGTTCCATTATAAACAGTTGGGGTGTACCATTCTGTAGTCAGTCCACAGCCTCTCAGTATGTTCCATTATAAACAGTAGGGGTGTACCATTCTGTAGTCAGTCCACAGCCTCTCAGTATGTTCCATTATAAACAGTAGGGGTGTACCATTCTGTAGTCAGTCCACAGCCTCTCAGTATGTTCCATTATAAACAGTAGGGGTGTACCATTCTGTAGTCAGTCCACAGCCCTCTCAGTATGTTCCATTATAAACAGTTGGGTGTACCATTCTGTAGTCAGTCCACAGCCTCTCAGTATGTTCCATTATAAACAGTAGGGGGTGTACCATTCTGTAGTCAGTCCACAGCCTCTCAGTATGTTCCATTATAAACAGTTGGGGTGTACCATTCTGTAGTCAGTCCACAGCCTCTCAGTATGTTCCATTATAAACAGTTGGGGTGTACCATTCTGTAGTCAGTCCACAGCCTCTCAGTATGTTCCATTATAAACAGTTGGGGTGTACCATTCTGTAGTCAGTCCACAGCCTCTCAGTATGTTCCATTATAAACAGTTGGGGTGTACCATTCTGTAGTCAGTCCACAGCCTCTCAGTATGTTCAATAATAAACAGTTGGGGTGTACCATTCTGTAGTCAGTCCACAGCCTCTCAGTATGTTCACCATAATAAACAGTTGGGGTGTACCATTCTGTAGTCAGTCCACAGCCTCTCAGTATGTTCCATTATAAACAGTTAATAAACCATTCTGGGGTGTCCACAGCCCCTCTCAGTGTGTACCATAATAAACAGTAGGGGTGTACCATTCTGTAGTCAGTCCACAGCCTCTCAGTATGTTCCATTATAAACAGTTGGGGTGTACCATTCTGTAGTCAGTCCACAGCCTCTCAGTATGTTCCATAATAAACAGTTGGGGTGTACCATTCTGTAGTCAGTCCACAGCCTCTCAGTATGTTCCATTATAAACAGTTGGGGTGTACCATTCTGTAGTCAGTCCACAGCCCTCAGTGTGTACCATAATAAACAGTTGGGGTGTGTACCATTCTGTAGTCAGTCCACAGCCTCTCAGTATGTTCCATTATAAACAGTTGGGGTGTACCATTCTGTAGTCAGTCCACAGCCTCTCAGTGTGTACCATAATAAACAGTTGGGGTGTACCATTCTGTAGTCAGTCCACAGCCTCTCAGTATGTTCCATTATAAACAGTTGGGGTGTACCATTCTGTAGTCAGTCCACAGCCTCTCAGTGTGTTCCATTATAAACAGTTGGGGTGTACCATTCTGTAGTCAGTCCACAGCCTCTCAGTGTGTACCATAATAAACAGTTGGGGTGTACCATTCTGTAGTCAGTCCACAGCCTCTCAGTATGTTCCATTATAAACAGTTGGGGTGTACCATTCTGTAGTCAGTCCACAGCCTCTCAGTGTGTTCCATTATAAACAGTTGGGGTGTACCATTCTGTAGTCAGTCCACAGCCTCTCAGTATGTTCCATTATAAACAGTTGGGGTGTACCATTCTGTAGTCAGTCCACAGCCTCTCAGTATGTTCCATTATAAACAGTAGGGGTGTACCATTCTGTAGTCAGTCCACAGCCTCTCAGTAGTGTGTACCATAATAAACAGTTGGGGTGTACCATTCTGTAGTCAGTCCACAGCCTCTCAGTATGTTCCATTATAAACAGTAGGGGTGTACCATTCTGTAGTCAGTCCACAGCCTCTCAGTATGTTCCATTATAAACAGTTGGGGTGTACCATTCTGTAGTCAGTCCACAGCCTCTCAGTGTGTACCATAATAAACAGTTGGGGTGTACCATTCTGTAGTCAGTCCACAGCCTCTCAGTATGTTCCATTATAAACAGTTAGGGTGTACCATTCTGTAGTCAGTCACAGAGCTCTCAGTATGTTCCATTATAAACAGTTGGGGTGTACCATTCTGTAGTCAGTCCACAGCCTCTCAGTATGTTCCATTATAAACAGTTGGGGTGTACCATTCTGTAGTCAGTCCACAGCCTCTCAGTATGTTCCATTATAAACAGTTGGGGTGTACCATTCTGTAGTCAGTCCACAGCCTCTCAGTATGTTCCATTATAAACAGTTGGGGTGTACCATTCTGTAGTCCAAGCCACAGGCAAACAGTATGTACCATTGTAAACAGAAGGAATGTACCATTCTATTGTCAAAGCCCACAGACACTTAGTATGTACCATTCTGTAGTCACAGCCCACAGGTGCCCAGTGTGTACCATTGTAAACTATAGGGTGTACCATTGTAAACTATAGGGTGTACCATTGTAAACTATAGGGTGTACCATTGTAAACTATAGGGTGTACCATTGTAAACTATAGGGTGTACCATTGTAAACTACAGGGTGTACCATTGTAAACTATAGGGTGTACCATTGTAAACTATAGGGTGTACCATTGTAAACTATAGGGTGTACCATTGTAAACTATAGGGTATACCATTGTAAACTATAGGGTGTACCATTGTAAACTACAGGGTGTACCATTGTAAACTATAGGGTGTACCATTGTAAACTACAGGGTGTACCATTGTAAACTATAGGGTGTACCATTGTAAACTATAGGGTGTACCATTGTAAACTATAGGGTGTACCATTGTAAACTACAGGGTGTACCATTGTAAACTACAGGGTATACCATTCTGTAGTCACAGTCCACAGGTACTCAGTATATATCATTGTAAACTATGTAAAGGTACTATTCAGGGTGTATCATTGTAAACTATATTCTACAGTCACAGCCCACTGGAGGGTGTACCATTCTGTGTCACATTCCATAGTCAGGCCACAGGCACTGAGTATTTAGTACTATCATTCTATAGTCAGGCCACAGGCACTGAGAGTATTTAGTAACTATCATTCTATAGTCAGGGCACAGGCACTTAGTACTATCATTTGTACCAGTGTTTAGTGGTAATTATTCAATAGTCAAGCCACAGGCACTGAGTATTTAGTACTATCATTCTATAGTCAGGGCACAGGCACTGACCATTTAGTGCTATCATTCTATAGTCAGGCCACAGACACTAAGTATTAGTAGTACTATCATTCTAGGCCACAGGCACTGAGTATTTAGTACTATCATTCTATAGTAGGTTAGGCCATTTAGTACCATATAGTCAGGCCACAGGCACTGAGTATTTAGTACTATCATTCTGTAGTCAGGCCACAGGCACTGAGTATTTAGTACTATCATTCTATAGTCAGGACCACATACACTGAGTATTCAGGCCCCAGGCACTACTATCATTCATAGTCAGGGCACAGGCACTGAGTAGGTACTATCATTCATAGTCAGGCCACAGGCACTGAGTATTTAGTACTATCATTCTAGTCAGGTCCAGGCAGTATTTAGTACTATCATTCAGGCACTGAGTATTTAGTACTATCATTCTATAGTCAGGCCACAGGCACTGAGTATTTAGTACTATCATTCTATAGTCAGGCCACAGGCACTGAGTATTTAGTACTATCATTCTATAGTCAGACAACAGGCACTTAGTTTTTAGTACTATCATTCTATAGTCAGGCCACATGGCACTGAGTATTTAGTACTATCATTCTATAGTCAGGCCACAGGCACTGAGTATTTAGTACTATCATTCTATAGTCAGGCCACATGCACTGAGTATTTAGTACTATCATTCTATAGTCAGGGCACAGGCACTGAGTATTTAGTACTATCATTCTATAGTCAGGGCACAGGCACTGAGTATTTAGTACTATCATTCTATAGTCAGGCCACAGGCACTGAGTATTTAGTACTATCATTCTGTAGTCAGGCCACAGGCATTAACCATTATACTCAGTTCAAGATTTTTCATCCCTTTATGTTTTTGTTCGATCATACTATCTAAAATTATTCGTGAAACAAGATATTATTTGGTCTGACCTTACAGTGTACAAACTGATCAATTGCAAGCTGAGCATGTAACAAGGTGTTGTATGTCAATATTCCATGGCCAGTATTTGGTATTTTTTTACACAAAGCATAGCTCGTAGTGTATGAAACTGTTAGGGGTATGTCTGCTGTGTTGAAACATGTGTTTCTAATCAATTTACCTGAAGTTACAGCACAATTAAAAATGTAAATTTGAAAAAGTTGACATGTTATTGTTGATAGAAAAATTATGTTTTTTCTGTCATGATGCATAGTTTGGACAAGGTACATATGAACTCTGATACAATCTGGACAATCTGAACTTTTGTAGAACTAATTTTAAAAGAAACATTAAAATCATGGCTATAGTGAAATGAAAATCGTTTTGTAAAAAAACTACTGTACTTTTTCAGATCTTGGATCCATTGACAAGCAATCAGAACGAAAACATACAGATAATCTTCTCAAGGTAAGATACATTTCATGAATACAAAAGACTGAAATAATATGTCATGAAATTTCATCCTGTTTAAAAATCTAATCTGTCAATACCATTTGATCTGAGGATTGGTTTATTTCTTATCATTCATTGCCAATGATGCCAAGTATTTCAGTGACACCTAACAAGGTATAATACTGGCTGCAATAAATTCTCTGCCGTCGTCATCAAGACATGAGGCCTGAAGTGATTGATGGCCAGGCTGTAGTATAGGCTATATCAGTAGTGCACACGTGTGGTAGCAATGTGGCAGCAACGGCAGGATATAGACCTCTGCTGGCGCCATCGGTCTCTGCAACCAGCTGTACAAACCATGTCGAGAAACACAGCACCGGCTTAATTGATCCAAGACCTAAGCGGTTAACATGTACACTGTTACATTGGGGACAGGTTTCTCTTCCAGGCTTGTTGGCATGAAAGGGGATGACATGGTTGTAGTGGTGGGTGGAGAAGGAAGGAGGTGAAAATGTTACCAACTCTAGAAGCAAACGTCTCCACTATATTAGTTTTTGTAATATTTAGCAGTGGTTAGCATTGCTGTTGATGCAAGGTTGATGAGCCGTTAAGCAATGATCACTCACTCACTCACTCACTCACTCACTCACTCACTCACTCACTCACTCACTCACTCACTCACTCACTCACTCACCTACTCACTCACTCATGTCCACGTCTGTCTGTTTTAGTATCTAGGTGTCATTTCTTTGTAAATTTGACTTAAAGACAAAATAATCTGCAAGAAAAAGAAATGCGAAAGTATAACAAAATTGAACTAACTGGTGTAGTTTTGCTGATATTCATTCAAAATCAATGCCATAGGAGTGATTTGTGCGGGTAGAATAAAGTATGGACAATAACTAGTGAAAAAGGGAGAAATGCACTAAAACGCAACAAGCACTTGGGAGCATGGCAGCCAAACATGCCAATATGACATGAATGTGCAACATGAATTGTTGGGCTATGAAAACATTGGGTTTTTATTACTTTACAATTGTACAGCAAGTGAAATAATGCCACTATTGACAGAAGCTCAACACAACAAGGTCATCAGCCAAGTGCAGGCAGGCAACTTGGCTTGACCGTGGCCAGGTTTTATAGGTATCGCTGAGCCCCATTACAAGACGATTGAATCATTAACAGACACAGGGGTCAGAACGTGACCTACCCAGATCCAGTCAACCATGTGTCACCGCAGGACAGGTTCATACCAGGTTGTCACTTACGAGATAAACTCACTATGGTCACTCATACGTACAGATGCAGCAATACCTGTACTTAAGATAAACTCATTATGGTGACTGCAGCAATACCTGGACTTATGAGATGGTCACGGTACAGCTGCAGCAATACCTGTACTTACGAGATAAACTCATTATGGTCACCCGTACAGCTGCAGCAATACCTGGACTTACGAGATAAACTCACTATGGTCACCCGTACAGCTGCAGCAATACCTGGACTTATGAGATAAACTCACTATGGTCACCCGTACAGCTGCAGCAATACCTGGACTTATGAGATAAACTCATTATGGTCACCTGTACAGCTGCAGCAATACCTGGACTTACGAGAAAAACTCACTATGGTCACCCGTACAGCTGCAGCAATACCTGGATGGATAAACTCATTATGGTCACCCGTACAGCTGCAGCAATACCTGGACTTACGAGATAAACTCATTATGGTCACCCGTACAGCTGCAGCAATACCTGGACTTATGAGATAAACTCACTATGGTCACCCGTACAGCTGCAGCAATACCTGGACTTATGAGATAAACTCACTATGGTCACCTCTACAGCTGCAGCAATACCTGGACTGTGTAGGGTTTAAGGACAGACACTGAGGAACTGTGTATGACCAGTTTCTGGCCTTTATGCCATTATATCAATGGTTTCAGGGACACAGAATATGGCCAAAACTGAGATGGAGGCATGTTTGGTTTAGTGTCAGGTCATGTTGTTTAATCTCCATACAGATAGAAGATGTCATGTCACAATGCTACACAGATGAAATTCGTCAGGCACATATCCTTCAAATATGCAAAAAGCAAACATAATTTTTCAACACATCAACACTTTGAGATTACAGACTGCAATACTGATTATGTCTCCCCCCGAAGGGTCAGGAGACATATTGTCTTTGGTTGAGTTTCAGTCGGCGTTGGAGTTGGCGTCTGTGTTCCCATTGTTTCTCGAGCAATATTCTGAAACTATTTGACCCATCTTCACCAAATTTGCTATACTGCCCCTCCATATCATGTAGATGTGCCTTTTGGGGGTTGGCTCTCTTTTTTTTCGGTTTCAGTGGCAACAAATTTGGACTTTGTGTTCAGAGCATAACTCTAAAACCACTTCACCCATCTTCACCAAATTTTGTATGCTTAATGCCAATACCAATTATTAGTAAGCTTAGAAGCATCAACAATATACATGTACTACTATAAAACATGTATAATATGTATTTTCATACTTAAAGATTTTGAAATTGAAGGAATCAAATGAATTGTTTGAGGTCTCAACGTTGAATTGGGGGAGCGGGGAGACATCTGTTTTTACAAGTAAAAACACTTTCTAGTTCTTTTGAGGAACCACTACATCCAAGTATTGCCATGGCCCTCAAAGTCTCCAAATCTAAACCTCATTGAACATTTATGAGATGCTCTCAATTCAACGGCAACAGCCACTGAACCTTTAACCATTGGCACAAGCACTGCAGGAAGAGGGGTGAAACTTGCCCAGGCCACAATATTCATAATCTGGTTGGTTCCATGTGGTGACCATGTCATGCAGTTCTGGACTGGCCTTCACCTTGGCATTCAATTGTTTCATGTTGCCATGATGAACCTCAGCCAGTGACAATGACTAGTGCCAAGTTCCACAAATGTATTATGCCCTGTTGATTATTTAAATAATGCATAAAGTATACAACCGGAAACCACTTTTGCATTCTTTTTGTATTTGTAGAGTATATATGTATCTTTCTTTCCATTTTGTCTTGGTCAGTTTGCGAAGATGAATGAGGTGAGAACCAAATTCAAAGTATGATTTGAGCTTCATTAACGATTATCAGTTTGGAAATAATATATTTTTAAAAAGTATGTTTTTAATCAAAATTTATTTTGCTAAGCATGTTGACTTGGCTACTGGAATAAGATGATCTATGAAGATTTATCTGTTCATAACTAGTATTATAGTGCTTGGTAATGTCTGCGTGTAAGTTTCCTAAGTTTAAAAACAGACCTATTCCATAACCGTTACTCATTGTGTAATGTTTACTCAATATCTCATGCATTTCAAAGAAATGTCAGGTTAATTCCCTAGTTGATCCCAAGATGGTCCTAAAGTCAGTTTGGTGTCCCTTTTGCTGGAATCTGATCATGCAAGTGACTGCATCAGCCATGTATTGTCTTTCTTCAAAGATCTTTAAATACTTTAGTTTAACGGTATAAGGATGAGGCCTCCACTGACGCTTTTGTAAGACATAATGGTCCTCTTGTCTGGGGAGAAGATTCCTCTGGGAATTATCTGCAGAAAGTTCCTCAATATATAGCATCTTGGCATGAAATCAAAATTTACTGCAGCATAAAGTAACACTAAACAGGTAATGTATTTTTAAATAAATCCTGACTGCTATCAAAGAGTTTTCAATATTGTAGTCAAGTCTTGGGCAAGATGGCACTCTAATCAATGTCTCTCAGATTGACATGTTGGCTGTTGATGCAAGTAGTTAAAATGTATCAAACATTTTGATGAAATCATCTGAGGCAAGGGTACAATACATCTCACCCATGTTATGTCACACACATCTCATCCATATTACATCACACACATCTTCTCATCCATGTTACATCACACACATCTTCTCATCCATGTTATATCACACACATCTCATCCAGATTACTTTAGACACATCTTCTCATCCATATTACATCACACGCATCTTCTCATCCGTGTTATATCATGCACAATGTTCACCCATGTTATATCACACATCTTCTCATCCATGTTATATCACACACATCTTCTCGTTCATGTTATATCACACACATCTTCTCGTTCATGTTATATCACACGCATCTTCTCGTTCATGTTATATCACACGATCTTCTCATCCATGTTATATCACACATCTTCTCATCCATGTTACATCACACTCATCTCATCCATGTTATATCACACACTAGTGCATATGTTATATCACACTTATCTTCTCGCTCATGTTATATCACACACATCTTCTCGTTCATGTTATATCACACACATCTTCTCATCCATGTTATATCACACACATCTTCTCATCCATGTTACGTCACACACATCTCATCCATGTTATATCACACACATCTTCTCGTTCATGTTATATCACACGCATCTTCTCGTTCATGTTATATCACACACATCTCATCCATGTTATATCACACACATCTCATCCAGATTACTTTAGACACATCTTCTCATCCATATTACATCACACGCATCTTCTCATCTATGTTATATCACACACATCTTCTCATCCATGTTATATCACACACATCTACTCATCCATGTTATATAACACACATCTTCTCATCCATGTTACATCACACACATCTTCTCATCCATGTTATATCATGCTCATTGTTCACCCATGTTATATCACACATCTCATCCATGTTATATCATGCACATTGTTCACCCATGTTATATCACACACATCTACTCATCCATGTTATATAACACACATCTTCTCATCCATATTACATCACACGCATCTTCTCATCCATGTTATATCACACACATCTCTTCCATGTTATATCACACACATCTACTCATCCATGTTATATAACACAAATCTTCTCATCCATGTTACATCTCACACATCTTCTCATCCATGTTATATCATGCACATTGTTCACCCATGTTATATCACACATCTCATCCATGTTATATCACACACATCTTCTCGTTCATGTTATATCACACGCATCTTCTCGTTCATGTTATATCACACACATCTTCTCGTTCATGTTATATCACACGCATCTTCTCATCCATGTTATATCACACACATCTTCTCATCCATGTTACATCACACACATCTCATCCATGTTATATCACACATCTCATCCATGTTATATCATGCTCTTCTTCTCATCCATGTTATATCACACACATCTTCTCATCCATGTTATATCATGCACATTGTTCACCCATGTTATATCACACACATCTTCTCGTTCATGTTATATCACACACATCTTCTCGTTCATGTTATATCACATGCATCTTCTCGTCCATGTTATATCACACACATCTTCTCATCCATGTTACATCACACACATCTCATCCATGTTATATCACATCTCATCCATGTTATATCATGCACGTCTTCTCATCCATGTTATATCACACACATCTCTTCCATGTTATATCACACATATCTTCTCATCCATGTTATATCACACACATCTTCTCATCCATGTTACATCACACACATCTCATCCATGTTATATCATGCACATTGTTCAGCCATGTTATATCACACATCTCATCCATGTTATATCACACACATCTTCTCGTTCATGTTATATCACACGCATCTTCTCGTTCATGTTATATCACACACATCTTCTCGTTCATGTTATATCACATGCATCTTCTCATCCATGTTATATCACACACATCTTTCTCATCCATGTTACATCACACACACATCTCATCCATGTTATATCAACACATCTCATCCATGTTATATCATGCACATCTTCTCATCCATGTTATATCACACACATCTCATCCATGTTATATCACACATATCTTCTCATCCATGTTATATCACACACATCTTCTCGTTCATGTTATATCACACACATCTTCTCGTTCATGTTATATCACACGCATCTTCTCATCCATGTTATATCACACACATCTTCTCATCCATGTTACATCACACACATCTCATCCATGTTATATCACACACATCTTCTCGTTCATGTTAATTCACACGCATCTTCTCGTTCATGTTATATCACACACATCTTCTCATCATGTTATATCACACACATCTTCTCATCCATGTTATATCACACACATCTTCTCATCCATGTTACATCACACACATCTCATCCATGTTATATCATGCACATTGTTCACCCATGTTATATCACACATCTCATCCATGTTATATCACATCTCATCCATGTTATATCATGCACGTCTTCTCATCCATGTTATATCACACACATCTCATCCATGTTATATCACACATATCTTCTCATCCATGTTATGTCATCACACATCTTCTCATCCATGTTATGTCATCACACATCTTCTCATCCATATTACATCACACACATCTTCTCACCCATGTTATATCACACACATCTTCTCATCCATGTTATGTCATCACACTTCATCTCACAAAATTATTTCATCTGTAACACAGATATCTCTCACATATCTATATGCCTCCACCCCACTTCATGAGCAAACATCTACCTTTACCTGCCTCCACCCCACTTTGTTTGAAAATATCCACCCTTAACTGCTTCCACCTCACTTTGTTTGGAAACATCCACCCTTTACTGCCTCCATCTCACCTTTTTTTACAAGCATCCACCCTTAACTGCTTCTTCCCCTACTTCATTTGCAAACACCCACCCTTTACTGCCTCCACCCCAATTTGTTTGCGAGCATAATTTACTGCTGCTTTCCCCATTTCATTTGCAACCATCCACCCTTTGTTGCCTCCACCCCACTTCATCTGCAAACATCCACCCCTAACTCCCTCCACCTCGCTTTGTGTGCAAGCATCCACCCTGAACTACTTCTTCCCCACTTCATTTGCAAACATCCACCCTTTGTTGCCTCCACCCCACTTTGTTTACAAACACGCACCCTTAACTGTCTCCACCTCACTTCATTTGCAGTTGCCCACCCTAATTGCCTCCACCACACTTTTATATACAAACATCCACCCTTAACTGTCTCCACCTCACTTCATTTGCAGTTGTCCACCCTTAACTTCCTCCACCCCACTTTGTTTGCAAATACCCACCCTAATTGCCTACACCACACTTTATATACAAACGTCCACTCTTAATTGCCTATTTCCCCACTTTGTTTGCAAAAGTCCACCCTTTATTGCCTCCACCCCACTTTGTTTGCAAACATCCAACCTTAACTGCCTCTTCCCCCATTTCATTTGCAACCATTCATCCTCTACTTGAACCACCCCACTTCATCTGCAAACATCTACCCTTAATTGCTTCCACTTCACTCTAACTGCAAACATCCACCCTTTGTTTGCAAGCATTCACCCTTTGCTGCAACCACCCCAATTCATCTGTAAACATCCACCCTTAACTGCCTCCACCCTACTTCATTTGCAAACATCCACCCTTAACTGCCTCTACCCCATTTTGTTTGCCAACATCAAACCATAACTGCATCCACTCCTCTTTATCTGTAAACATCCATCCTTAACTGCCTCCACCACACTGTATATACAAACATCCACCCTTAACTGCCTCCACTCCACTTTATGTGCAAACATCCACCCTTAAATGCCTCTACTCTTCTTCATCTGCAAACATCCACCCTCAGTTGCCTCCACCACACTTTACATGCAAACATCTACCCTTTACTGCCTCCACCCCACTTTGTTTATATGCAATCACCCACCCTTCAACTGCCTCTACCTCACTTCATGTACAAACATCCACCCTATCCTGCCTGACTGATTGTGTATCAGCGTGCACATGGATTGTTTTTATGATACCAACCACAGACTTGCCGACATTCACTCAGTCCATGTACAGTGACTGATCCCTCCATGTATCCCTGTATCCAGCAGAGCCACCCTAACTCTCTGATGATTGTGTCTCTCCGTCACTCACACTGCATTCTCTCCCCTTCCCCACACCAGCAGCGAGTACTGGCTGCAACGTACGCACTCTGCTATCTGCGCCTGGTCCAACTATTGATGTAGCAGGTTTCCCTTCCTCGTCAGCTGGATGCTGTAATCATACTTCTACTCCACACACAACAACCAGGAGATGCTGTAACATGTGTTCCCGCAGATCACGTGTCAATCATCCAGGTGGGCGGGGTCAGGAACGAGTGAAGGACACAGTGTACACCTGGTGAATTGATCGAGAGATGGACTAAGTGGAGTACTATACTCCCCATGCCATCAGCACTCAATGAATACTCATGACCATAAATCAACGATACTTGCTATGTTGTCTTCTTACTGTTTAAATGGATCATATGTGAAATCAACCAGTGTGAAATATACATGACATTAAACAGCAATTATAAAAGCATTCCTATGGATTCTGTTATTGACCAGTTCCATGGAGGATATAAGAGGGCTTGTGATGCAGCATAACAGAACAGGTGTTATTTGCCCTGAAATGTATTTAATCTGAAAAGTTGATGGATATATCTGAAATTGATGATGAAATATATTTGAAAGATATTTTACTGCTTAAACCACGGAACTGGTAAATATAATCTGTCTCGTGATATGACTGGAAAGGAAGGATCTGATGCAACAGGAAATAGGTTGCCTAGAACAATGGACTTAAGCGTCACTGTCTTATAGTAAAGGATGCATGTGACCCCATGATATTGACATGATATGTACGAGTATATATACAATGGTGGAGGGATGTATACGGAGTCCTATATACACTCAGTAGATATATACATGTGATAGACAGATGGAAACAACATGTCAATCATGTGCTGACAGCCTATCACAAGACAGTTAATACTGGAATTAAAATTGATTTATCCAATCAGTTTGTAACAATTGGGAAGTGATTACATATGAAAAATGGATGGGCAGCTGGACAAACTGTGAAAGTGACGTGACCAATAAGGAAAAAAACACCTGTACATAAATCTGTCCTATCTAATGACACTAATTTCAAGTGAAAAATGTTTTATGGCGTTCTATGATACGTATGTATGTCATTTAGACCCACAGACCCTCCTCGCAGACCCTCTGTTCGGTTTGTCCCTGCGATGGCCAATGAAAGTGATGTATTCCAAGACACCAGTCATGAGACAGACACAAACAACCCACCTTTTTTGGTGTCAAATATAGATGACTTTTTTCAAATATTGATCAGGTGCACAGAGCTAGGCTTCACATGTGCATCTTATCTTTTGTGAGATGTATATAAATGTATTAGTAAAATGTAGTTAATTCAGTTTTTCACCCTGATGTGCTTGTGACAATTGTAGAGCTTCCTTGTTGAGCTTCAGGAAATCAGTTTAACTCACAAGCACAGTTTGTATCGTCGGTTTCATTGGAGAATCGTTGACAGTGTTAGACTGACTGAAATGGGTGAGAGATTGAAACCCATAAGCTTGATGAATCTGGTTAAATCCAACCCCCAGCGATACAACCGGATTACCCCGACGAGGCATCCCAACCAAAGAAGTAGGTGAATTTATAATTTGTCACACTGATTTTTTGTTGTTGTTTCTTCCAAATTAAGGCTGAATGGTAGCATTGCTACAAGGTGAAGAGGTAGCTGCTGATGGTGATGATGATTGTTGATTGTGGTGTGATGTAATGTGATGGTGTTTACCTTGATTGTGATGGTGATGCTGATTACAATGTGATGTGTTGAAGTGATTTAATGCCACACTCCAGCCGTATGCCAGCAGCCTCTAACTAGTCTGGACCATACCATCCTTTGATTGGTGTTGGATGGGATGATGGTAGTGAGTGAGTATGGTATTACGCCGCTTTTAGCAATATCCCAGCAATATCACGGCGGGGGACACCAGAAATGGGCTTCACACATTATACCCAGATGGTGGTGGTGATGATGATGATGATGATGATGATGATGATGATGATGATGATGATGATGATGATGATGATGATGATGATGCATCAAAATAGCATTTGATAGCAAAATATTGAATGGCGTTAAAATGTCAGTAGTTATCATTGATGCCTCAGTACAATGATGAAAGTATCATTTGTATATTTATATATGACAAATATCAGATTTACCTCTCTTAACTCCTTAATACCAAGTCTTGTAAAAGATTGGCAAAGTCAGGTTCTGTCAGTGCAGTGAGGTTGACCGCGGATGGTAGGGATGGTAAAAGAAGCACTAAAACATGTTTCATGCACTCCAAAAACATCCATTACGTAGAGGCAATTACAAGTGCAGTTGTGAGGTTTACAATAGTGTTTCGTGGGATGGCAATAGTATTACAATGGTGTTTCAGTTGTCTCAATACTCATTAAAGATGCAATAGTATTACCAGCACTCAAAATTACATAGTTGTACCTGTAGATGCAATAGTATTACAATGGTGTTTCAGTTGTCTCAATACTATTACATAGTTGTACCTGTAGATGCAATAGTATTACAATGGTGTTTCAGTTGTCTCAAATACTATTACATAGTTGTACCTGTAGATGCAATAGTATTACAATGGTGTTTCAGTTGTCTCAATACTATTACATAGATTGCAATATTACAATGGTGTTTGTTGTCTCCAATTGTCCTGCAATACTATTACAGTTGTCTCCAATACTACCTGTAGATGCAATAGTATTACAATGGTGTTTCAGTTGTCTCAATACTATTACATAGTTGTACCTGTAGATGCAATAGTATTACAATGGTGTTTCAGTTGTCTCAATACTATTACATAGTTGTACCTGTAGATGCAATAGTATTACAATGGTGTTTCAGTGTTTCAGTTGTCTCAATGCACTATTACATGGTGTTTAGTTGTCTGTACATAGTTTGTAGATGCAATAGTATTACAATGGTGTTTCAGTTGTCTCAATACTATTACATAGTTGTACCTGTAGATGCAATAGTATTACAATGGTGTTTCAGTTGTCTCAATACTATTACATAGTTGTACCTGTAGATGCAATAGTATTACAATGGTGTTTCAGTTGTCTCAATACTATTACATAGTTGTACCTGTAGATGCAATAGTATTACAATGGTGTTTCAGTTGTCTCAATACTATTACATAGTTGTACCTGTAGATGCAATAGTATTACAATGGTGTTTCAATTGTCTCAATACTATTACATAGTTGTACCTGTAGATGCAATAGTATTACAATGGTGTTTCAATTGTCTCAATACTATTACAATAGTTCCCGTAGTGCGATAGAATGGCCATGCCCATAGAGCAACAGTCACCTTGGCTTTGCACAAATGTCACATCTGATCAGTATGACTTGTAACATTTCATGTTTATGGATGTTTTGGAGACATATTATCCAGCATCATCCCATAATTCTTGTGAACACAAAACCTAGATTTTATCAGTGACTTAATTATTGTATTTTGTCTGTAATCACGCTATATAATCCACAGTTTTCCAAATAGAAGTCCATTTCACTGTGAGGTAGTAGCTCCTGGGTCTAGATTTTTTAAGCTTTCTTAGGCTAAGATAGTCGTAAGTGCCATACATTAACATTAACTTACGGCTATCTTAGCGTTAAGAGAGCTTCAAAAATCTAGGCCCTGATAGTTAAAGCATCCGCTCGTCACGCTGTAGACGTCCATTTCTGGTGTCCCCCCACTGTGATATTGCTGGGATATCACTAAAAGCGGTGTAAAACCACACTCGCACTCCTTCACCATTTCACTGTTAAATATCCATAACTGGTTAAGATACCAGTACTATTTTCCCACCTGAACTTTGTTCATACAGATACCTCACATCTTCATTGTATGTTCTCTTGTGAGCAGCTCAAAAAGATTAATATGGAAAAACATTTCTGAGTTTGCAAAGATAACTGGTTTGGTCATATGTCATGCTGTACAGAGATTAGATTGTCAAATTACGTTGGTCACCTGGATCATTCTCCAGTTCTATGTTTGCTAATGTAGTTCAAAGATATATATACAGTTTTGGCCGTAACAGCTAATTTATGGTAGTGTTGTGTTACGCAAGATGACTGCACATAGCCTGCTCTAGGTGTTATGGAAACTTCAAGATGTCTGGTAATCCTCACACCTCTTGTTTGAATTGAATTCAAGGATGAGTCCCTATGTTCTGAGTGCTCACCTGTTCTTTACTTTGAGAAGAGAAGTCTTGGCTTGGAGAAAGGAGACAGCTGAGGAGAAAGTGTCCAGTCTGTCACCTGAGATAAGGAGCTGACAGGGAAGGGGAAGAGTTCCAATATTCTGTATCTGACACTCCATCCCAGATTACTTTGCAGATTTCCTTGCCTGAATGAAGCATCAACTGAAGGGGATGACACAATGCTGAAAAAGCGCTTCCAGGTATTCTCAACAGATTATGATTCAAGCAGTGGGTGCCACCCTGGTAGGCAGACGTAGCCACCCCACCCTCATGCTCTGTACTTCTCTGCCAGATGAGTGGGATCTGTCTGCCTGGACTGTGGATTGTGGATGGCTAAGAACCATCACACCATGTGATGTCATCACTGGATTAGGTCACAGACGGTCACGGAACATCTGAACTTGGGATGGAAGTAATAGATCTGAAGATCAAGGACAACTGTCAGCCAATGGACTGTTAGAGGTCAGATTCCACCATAGTGTCTTGGGCAGCAATACTGGTCACTTCAGATGTGGATCCAGACTTTCAACCAACCCAAGACTTGAACCATCTCTTTGATCAAGCTGTTGTTTCATATCAGCTTCCAAGGCAGAACTTAAACCAGTACGGGAGATTGCATACACCAGTGGTAGATTCATACATCACACA
This sequence comes from Haliotis rubra, assembly GCF_003918875.1. Lineage (NCBI taxonomy): Eukaryota > Metazoa > Mollusca > Gastropoda > Lepetellida > Haliotidae > Haliotis > Haliotis rubra. The sequence continues at coordinate 4,331,744 of NW_025765114.1, read as the reverse complement.
GGTTCCATACTGTGGACTGTCAAAGTGGCTTGGAAACTCTACTTATTCCCGTCATCTGTCTTGTTATCAATGAACAACACCAGTATTTCATTATCCTGTTCTATCCCAGGTTTACAGATGTATTGGACATACAGTATTCCATTATACTGTTCTATCCCAGGTTTACAGATGTATTGGACATACAGTATTTCATTATCCTGTTCTACCTCAGGCTTACAGAGAGACAATATTTTGTTGGCAATATCCTAATTCCCCATATTTACAGATGTATTGGAGATACAGTAATTTATATTCCTGTAATAAACCAGGTTTACAGGTGTATTGTACACACAGTATTTCATGAACATCAGACTGGGGCATTAGATGCTGGGCTTCCTATGTTTTTAGGGCGATATCAGGCAGTTTGCAAGACATGTTCCAAGAAATATTTCATGATCTTTATAAAATCTTTAAGGTGAAAGCCATGGAGGTCTAAAAACACTAAGAGATATACTATCATCCAAATCATTTTTGAAAGAATACATTCAGTTTTACACTGTAATATTGATGTGCTGTGAATATTGTGCTAAATGTCAGATGAGTACATGTTTTAGTTTCATATAGTTATTTTATTTTGCAGAAGATAAAGAAATGTAGTATTACTTTACATCTATTATTGCTGAAGAACTAATGACGTGAAGTTGTTTAATTAGTTAAAAAATTGAATGAAGTGTATATATGACATTAACTTTTTAGATTAAATGGGACAAAATATCCAACCTTTGATTATATATCAAGAAGGAATTATTTTGCTGAATGGTCTGTGAACCTGTGATGTTTAACATATCTGATTTACAGTGAATCTGTTTCCTGCACCATTTCATGCTTTCTGCTTACATCAAGCTGGGGTACATTCATGCAGCTAGCTCACTCACTCACTCACTCCATTGAAGTTATGAAAAAGAAATGTACTGATTTGTCATCTCATCTTTGGAATTTCTTCTTTATGTCAGCTGGGGCATACAGTTGGGAAACACACTCCCTCCCTCCCTCCCTCCCTCCCTCCCCCTCCCTCCCTCCCTCACTCACTCACTCACTCCACTGAAGTTATGAAAAGAAATGTACTGATTTGTCATCTCATCTTTGAATTTCTTCTTTATGTCAGCTGGGGCATACATACAGTTCCCTCCCTCACTCACACTGAAGTTATGAAAAAGAAATGTAAATTGATTTGTCATCTCATCTTTGGAATTTCTTCTTTATGTCAGCCTGGGAAACACACTCCCTCCCTCCCCCTCCCTCCCTCACTCACTCACTCACTCCACTGGAAGTTAATGGAAAAGAAATGTACTGATTTGTCATCTCTCTTTGAATTTCTTCTCAGCTGGGGCATACAGTTCACCTCCTCCCTCCCTCCCTCCCTCCTCCCTCACTCACTCACTCACTCACTCTCCACTGAAGTTATGAAAAAGAAATGTACTGATTTGTCATCTCATCTTTGGAATTTCTTCTTTATGTCAGCTGGGGCATACAGTTACTCACACTCCCTCCCTCCCTCACTCACCCACTCACTCACTCACTCACCCTCACTCACTCTCCACTCACTCACTCACTCTCCACTGAAGTTATGAAAAAGAAATGTACTGATTTGTCATCTCATCTTTGGAATTTCAGCTTCAGTTTCCCTCCCTCCTCCTCACTCAGCTCACTGGGCACTCACTCAGTTGGGAAACACATGTACTGATTTGTCATCTCATCCTCTTTATGTCCTCATACAGTTCCTCCCTCACTTCCTCACTCCCTCACTCACTCACTCATCCATTTGTGCTCAAGAACACCTTGCAGTTGTGATCAAGAACACCATGTCTAGGATACGTGTGATCTTTGGAAAAGGAAGTGTGCAGTCACCATCAGCTGTAATGAAACCCTTCTATTTCTGATGTAAAAACACATTCTGACACTTGAGTAGCACACTTTTCCACACTAAGAAATTTTAGAGCCGAATCACTTTTTTATCCCTGTATTGTTGGTAATTTTATATAAACTGAGTTCTATTCATACTTTTTAAATACCAAATGATTACTGGCGTCTTGGTATAGTATGTCAAACCCACAATGTATAGTTTGTTGTATATTATCCTCGGATTCTTTTTTAATGCCATGACCGTGCACAAGTGCATGGACACATGTTCATTGGAGATGTCCTTTATTATTATGTTTTACAGATTAAAATATTTTATGCAGCACAGAGGGTTTGGGTGATCCTGGCACAGTCAGGCTGGTAAGGCTCATCATCAGCTCAGGACCCTTGCCCCCTCTACACCCAGCCCAGACAGCAAATGGGAATTTTTCCCAGGAAACGCTGCCTAGTCGAACCCACCAAGAACCTTCCGGAGAATATGTAGACTCCCCAACACTGCAGCCTTCTGCATTACCCAGAGTGTCAGAAGGGCTGTGCTCCTGGTGGAGAACCAGGGCACTCTCCTGATCTACGCCAAGAGATCAGGAGGAACCAAACCAAGGGCACCAAGAACAATGGGGAGCCTGACCACAGTGTACTTGGGATGCAAGCGAAACATTTCAAATGCGAGGTCCGCATATTTAAAATGCTTTTCCTGAATCTTGCCAATGTCATTGCTGTCATAAGGGACAGAGGATTCAATGATATAAATAAACAGTCTATTATTATTGTTATAATTATTTATGGTCAGATTTAAATTGAGATGTTTGTCAGCTTCTGAGGCTATGAGAGTGACAGTGAGATATTGAGACTTGCTGACTTAGATGATTGCCTGTCCTTTACTGAGTTGACAGGTCATGACATTGGTCACTAGCTTGTCAGGATCAGGCTGGAATATTTACAGGCTGATTGTTCAAAGCTGTTGTCTGACAGATTTAAGATAACATTATGAGTGTCCTCTATGTCTGATAGTCCTGGAAGATGGATGACCCATAGCTTTGACCTGTGTGATTGTGCGCCCCTATACACAGATGACATGGTGAGTGGTCATACTATCAACCACTGGTATATCTGTGTACACAGCTGGCAGGTGCCCCTCCCCCCCACACACACTCACACCTCACACGCAATGCAAATTGATATACCCCATTTGTAAAGCAATGACATTTGTACTATGTTGAAGTTCGGTGATCCAACGAAAGGAGCAAAAGGAGAGGTAATAAGAAGGTAGAGTGAATGAGTGAGTTTAGTTTTACGCCGCTTTTAGCAGCATTTCAACAATATCACGACAGGGAATACACATTGTAGCCATGTGGGGAATTGAACCCGGGTCTTCGGCGTGACGAGCGATCATTTTAACCACTAGGCTACCCCACCGTCCTAACAGGTAAAGAGTGAGTCATGGCATGAGTGAGTGAGGGACCGTGGGTGGTGGTCACATTCAGTCAGACCAAGGCATGTTAACTCCATATGGAAATACTGAAGATATATATATGTTATTGATGACTGAAACCCACAACCAAGGACCTGAACTCTTAATATGAAGATACTGTCAAAGCTAAGGGAAGCAACTCCTGTTTTCTCCAAAGCTAGTGCAGGATATGCCATTGAATTGCACTGATGGACAGAAGAAATGAGATAGACAGACAGGATAAGTGACAGGTGGGAGGACAAGAGCAAAGCAAGAAGTACACAAATATAATTCATTGTTTGTAAAAACTATGTGATTGGCAGGCTTGGAATCAGCTGCTCACTGCTGATTAAGTGATATCCAAGAAATGTGACATTTCTGCTCGCTTAATCCATTTCTTCCACCTTGTAACATAGAAAACAATTATGAATGGTTTGGGAGAGCGGCAGTGGGCTTGCCAGGAAGCATCCAGTACATCAGGCCTTACAGTAGACTAACATCTAGTCTCTCAAATGAACATATTTTACAGCCAAAAAACTGTTCATAAAAAATAATCATAAAATATAATTAAAAGGAACCCAGAGACTTTCTTCATTTTTCCTGAAACTGTGGCAATCTAGACTTACCTCATATTCTAGACTTGCATGGGCTTTCTTGGATATATTTGTTTCAGGGCTGAATGACAGACTAGTCATACAAGATGCAGCTCCAGCCATGGATTTCCATCCTTGAAACTTACAGAATCTCTGTTGTATATTGAGATGATCTTTAACCATGGTGATGAAGATAGGTCTGGATGATAGACTTGCACAAGTCGCCAAAGCAATAACTATTAGTTTAAATACTAATTTCTAGAGTATATAAATATAGAGAAACAGGTTGTCCCTATAGAAAACAAACATCTTCAGTTTTATCCTCTTATGTCAATTATTTTTGTTGGTCTGGTGAATAAATCAGTATTACATATACAAGATATATGGACCTGTATGATATAGACTCTTCTAACATGTCTAAGGGTGGTGGGGTAACCTGGTGAATAAATCAATATTACATATACAAGATATATGGACCTGTATGATATAGACTCTTCTAACATGTCTAAGGGTGGTGGGGTAACCTGGTGAATAAATCAATATTACATATACAGTCAGACCTCGTTAATACGAACACTTTGGTTTTTAAAAAAAACCGTTCGGATAGTGAAACGTTCGTACTGCTGAAACCACAGTATATCCACCGAGTTACTTCCCCTTGATACAACTACAACTTAAATAACATTATTTTTCAATGAAAATGCAAGCTTACATTTATAATGCCCAGATAAACCACGAAAGAAGCAAAAACTGTGGCGATTTTTTTTCCATTTGTGACATGTCATAACATGCCTGTGCCTTTTTCTTTTATATTTTCATTTTACGCCTTCAGAAAATTATTATAAAAAAGATTTCTTTAAATAATATGTATGGTCAGCCTATTTCCCGATATCTGTGGCTTTCCGCTCGTAACATGACATAACAATGGAAAATACCTGCATGGCTGAAGCATCGTATGAGGCTTAATCGCTTGATGTCGGTATCGTCAAAGCTCTGCACATCAACAACATCACTGAACCCTTGCCGAGTATTTTCACAGTTGTAAGAAGCGATTTTATTGGATACAAATTGGTTTCTAATGACGCTTTTTCGCTACAGTCTGCTATAAGGGTCGATTGGTCAAAATCAGACACATTGACCTAAGGCAGCCAATCATATTACCGCGCAATGGATACCATCCTCGTGAAACGAAAACTTTTAGATTTAGACGAAAGTTTTGGGTAAAATAATGCTATTTTGAACATATTAAGCAAGAAATCGCTACCTATACGTAAATTATTGAACTTATTGGACGATCGTGCTAGGTTATGACCTGTGACAAAAATGCTTCATGTATATATTTTGTTGATTTTATTCATTAGTTTATTCAATTTATTTAATGAATTCCTCGAAACAACATTACTTTGCTCTTTGACAATGTTATTGTGGACCCGCTGTCAAGCATGTGTCCGAAGTCGCTAAGTCGCTAAACAAACAACGTGTCACTTTGGGTGGACCAGTCAGCAGCGTGGTCAACTTCAATCGTTCGGATTAACGCAGCTGTTTATAACATAATTAGTCCGATCCGTTCCGACTGACCAGCGTTCGGAGGCGGAAACTGAATCATCGGATTAACGAGGTGTCAATAATATACAATATATAGGGAGATGATTTGGTGCCCAGTGAGTAGCGTTCGGAAGTCGGGGGATTCAGATTAACGAGGACCGGATTACCGCGGCCTGACTGTACAAGATATATGGACCTGTATGATATAGACTCTTCTAACATGTCTAAGGGTGGTGGGGTAACCTGGTGAATAAATCAGTATTACCTATACAAGATATATAGACCTGTATGATATAGACTCTTCTAACATGTCTAAGGGTGGTTGGGTAACCTGGTGAATAAATCAGTATTACATATACAAGATATATAGACCTGTATGATATAGACTCTTCTAACATGTCTAAGGGTGGTGGGGTAACCTGGTGAGTAAATCGTTCCCTCATCATGTTGTAGACCTGGGTTAGATTCCCCACATAGGTACAATGTGTGAAACCCATTTGTGGTGTCCCCCGCTGTGATATTGCTGGTATATAAAAACTAAAACTCAACTCACTCACTTACTGATTCAGTACAGCCTTGGAGCAAGGCTAGCTTTGTGAGTCTTCTTAAAAAATGCTTGGAAATAGTTTGTACTGGTTATGTGATCTTCATATTGATGTTTTGTTCAAAAGAAAAGTATACTCTGGATGATTTTAAAAGAGTAGGTCATCAATGTTCCATCTGTATGGTGAAAAGCAGTCATTGATAGTTGAAGGATTATCCCATGATATAGGGATACAATGCCATACTGCCCAGTCCAGTCAGGTGCTAGGACCCTTAGGGTACTAACACTGGTCCACTATAGGTGACAGTAGTTATATTGCTGTCTTGGTTGAAGTGCTTGTATTGAATATAGATGACAGCAGGAATCATTGGATGCAGATGGAGTGGATCAAAGATAACTCGGGGTATATTTGTATATAGACATTGGTCACATAATTTGTATATGAAACAGTGGTTGGATTTTTATGTAGATGATAGGGATTATTATTTATACAGATGAAAATGGTTACATGGTTACACAGAGAAAAGTGATGATAATTGTATATAGATGAAACATAGTTACAATTATTAAGTATATGATTATATTCTATACAGATAGCTCTGGATATATTGATATGCAGATGAAAGTGGTTATATTTTTGTGTAGAATACATTGGATGTAGTATATATGTGTAGAACACATTGGTTATGTTGAATATATGTAGAAGACAGTGGTTGTGTTTTGGTGTAGTAAACAGTAATTATATTTTTTGTGTCGAATACATGTATTACCGGTATGTTTAATACATGTAGAAGACAGTGGATGTTTTTTTGTGTTGAAAACATTTGTTAGCATACATGTAGTTTACAGTAGTTATATTTTTGTGTTGAACTCATTGGTTATATTGAATACGTATAGAAGACAGTGGATATATTTTTGTGTCAAGCTCATTGGTTAGAATACATGTAGAAGACAGTGTTCATATTTTTGTGTCGAGCTCATTGGTTATATTTTATGTGCATAGAAGATGGTGGATATATTTTTGTGTCAATGGCTCAAACACATTGGTTACCGGTATATTGACTACGTAGTGAAGACAGCATTTATATTTTGTGTCAAACACATTGGTTATATTGAATACGTAGTGAAGACAGCGATTATATTTTGTGTCAAACACATTGGTTATATTGAAAACGTACTGAAGACAGCATTTATATTTTGTGTCAAACACATTGGTTATATTGAATATGTACTGAAGACAGCATTTATATTTTGTGTCAAACACATTGGTTACATTGAATATGTACTGAGGACAGCATTTATATTTTGTGTCGGGTTACATTGAATATGTAATGAAGACAGCGATTATATTTTGTGTCAAACACATTGGTTATATTGAATACGTACTGAAGACAGCATTTATATTTTGTGTCAAACACATTGGTTGCATTGAATACGTACTGAAGACCGTGTTTATATTTTGTGTCAAACACATTGGTTACATTGAATACGTAGTGAAGACAGCTTTTATATTTTGTGTCAAACATATTGGTTATATTGAATACGTACTGAAGACCGCGTTTATATTTTGTGTCAAACACATTGGTTACATTGAATGCTTATAGAAGACAGCGTTTATATGTTGTGTCAATTCATTGGTTCTATTGAATACATTCTGAAGACCGCGTTTATATTTTGTGTCAAACACATTGGTTATATTATATGTGCTTAGAAGACAGTGGATATGTTTTGGTGTCGTATACAGTAATTGTAATTTTGAACACATTGGTTATATTTGTGTAAGAGTTGTAATGGTTCTATATGGGTGGCAGTGTGTAGACAGTGAATACATGGATACTGTTTTGCTTTTGGCACCGTCTGATGTATGTTTCTTTTTCCTCATCAGTAGAACAGCTTCTTATGAGTTAGTATCATTTCCATGATTACAATTCTATAACAGATAGGAAGTGGTATGGATTTCAGTGGTTGTGAAATGTACAGCCCAACAACAGCTGTCAAGTGTTTATTTTGTAAAGTGAAATTGATTTATTATGGCTATGATGGAAGAGTAGCCATGTTGCTGGTAATATGGAGACAAATGGATTCAAGAGCAGTTTAATTCATTTTCACTTGATAATTCATTTAAGATTTCTTCTGTTGAATTGTCTTTTAATATATAATAGCCCAGAGGGTCTTTCTCAGGAACTGAACAAGAAACTGAAGAACTCAAGACTTGCTTGGGAGTTTTGGTTTTCAAGGACTGTGCTATTGATACTTCATATTTACGTAACTTTCTATGGCTCCTAAGATCACATTTTTTGCTTACCAGTGACCATTTTGCAAAGGTATTTTAGGTTTAACTGAAAAACATTTGTCTTGATCAATATAGTTTGATATAGAAAAACTTTATGGATAACAACCGTTGTCAATGGTACAAGAATTTGTTTGTTGGTTTAGTGCAAAAATATATGATGATTCTGTCTTTTAGGATGTTTTACAGTTGCCAGAGAAGATATTACAAGGCTTCTGATTAAATATTTCTTCAAACGTTTACATTTACTTTCCTCATTGATTAAAAAGCAAGCAACCCAATAAAATTAACATTTTTAAAAACAAAAGTGAAATATGTTTGTTTTATATTTTCTAATTCTGGTCTTTGACGAAATAATAATAAATCATTAACTGCAGAAAGGACGTATTCTACAACTCTTGTGAAAACCACTTTATTAGCACTTTAATCAAATAAAGACAATATTGTATAGATATGTATGTGGAGAAGCAATGTTCCACATAGCCTTGCCCCAAGGCTGCACTGAGTGCTAAGCCCATGTATGTATGGTCATTGTATCTTTTAAAGAGGCAAGTTTAGAAAAGGACCCCAGTCTGTCATTTATATTCTTATTAGACATTATCATTTAAACTATTAGTTATCACCTTAGAGACTTGTACAAGTCTATGTTCCACACTATTGCAGGTAGTCCATGGTTAAGAATGCACATAGGAACCATCTTATTGATAATTCTTCAGAATGGAACCGTGCTCTAGCTATTATTAAGCAGAAATTATCATTTTGGTGATATATCTTATTATTACTTCTTATTAACACTTTTTTTTTTCTGTAAAATATTTTTCTGTTCACTTCAGAAACTAGATGTTAGTCTACCATGATGACAGCATCTGCAGATAAAACTCCCAATTTTAAATGTTAATTATTTACAGGAAACTATGCTTGTAACAAACAGAAAGGGACCACTATTTTTAGTTCATAATTACTGTAATTAGTTATATGAATTTTTACTAAAATAAACAGAAAGTGATTTGAACCTAAAAAACATACTGTGTCAGCTCATAATTTGCATTACTTTATTAAAATAGTTTATCATATATATTTGAAAATACAGTCATCATAATTAAACTAAATTATATCTCATGCTGATGCTGAAAGCAAAATATACCATATCCACTCATGTGGACATCACTTTGGCACGTCCAGATTCCTTTGTTCTGATCTCTTTAATGTTTAAACACACAAGTGTTGGGGAATCAGCTTGTTTGGTAAGAGGTTGACAATAGCAACCCACACACAACACCTGAGAAAATAAACGAACAGTTTATTACACAGTCACGGAATGATTTACATTATGGTCAATGATAGAAACGTTTACAATTAATTATTAGAACATGTTAACAATGCAGTCAGCTATCGAAGTATATAAACATCAAATATAGAGTTGTTACATACGAATCATACTACATTAATCACAATGCACATTCCAATGTACACAAGAATAGTTCAATACTCTACACATCACCCCAGTGGGCGTTCTTACATTCTACATTCTATAACAGTCAAAAACAGCGTAGTGTTCAAAGTGTAATACCCGACACACTCTATACATTCTATAACAGTCAAAAACAGCGTAGTGTTCAAAGTGTAATACCCGACACACTCTATTCATTCTATAACAGTCAAAAACAGCGTAGTGTTCAAAGTGTAATACCCGACACACTCTATTCATTCTATAACAGTCAAAAAGCAGTAGTGTTCAAAGTGTAATACCGACACACTCTCCATCATTCTATAGCAGTCAAAAACAGCCGTAGTGTTCAAAGTGTAATAACCCACATTCATTCTATCAAAAAACAGTCAAAAAACACTCTATTCGAACAGTTCAAAGTGTAGTGTTCAAAGTGTAATACACACTCTATTCATTCTATAACAGTCAAAAAACAGCTAGTGTTCAAAGTGTAATAAACACACTCTATTCATTCTATAGCAGTCAAAACAGCGTAGTGTTCAAAGTGTAATACCGACACACTCTATACATTCTATAACAGTCAAAAACAGCAGCGAGTGTTCAAAGTGTAATAACCGACACACTCTATACATTCTATAACAGTCAAAAACAGCGTAGTGTTCAAAGTGTAATACCCGGACACACTCTATACATTCTATAACAGTCAAAAACAGCGAGTGTTCAAAGTGTAATACCCGACACACTCTATACATTCTATAACAGTCAAAAACAGCGTAGTGTTCAAAGTGTAATACCCGACACACTCTATACATTCTATAACAGTCAAAAAAACAGCTGAGTGTTCAAAGTGTAATAATATACCGACACACTCTATACATTCTATAACAGTCAAAAACAGCGAGTGTTCAAAGTGTAATAATCTCGACACACTCTATACATTCTATAACAGTCAAAAACAGCGTAGTGTTCAAAGTGTAATAACCGACACACTCTATACATTCTATAACAGTCCAAAACAGCGTAGTGTTCAAAGTGTAATAACCGACACACTCTATACATTCTATAACAGTCAAAACAGCGTAGTGTTCAAAGTGTAATACCGACACACTCTATACATTCTATAACAGTCAAAAACAGCGTAGTGTTCAAAGTGTAATACCGACACACTCTATTCATTCTATAACAGTCAAAAACAGCGTGAGTGTTCAAAGTGTAATAATCCGACACACTCTATACATTCTATAACAGTCCAAAACAGCGTGAGTGTTCAAAGTGTAATACCCGACACACTCTATACATTCTATAACAGTCAAAAACAGCCGTAGTGTTCAAAGTGTAATACCCGACACACTCTATACATTCTATAACAGTCACAAACAGCGAAGCGTAGTGTTCAAAGTGTAATACCGACACACTCTATACATTCTATAACAGTCAAAAACAGCGTAGTGTTCAAAGTGTAATACCCGACACACTCTATACATTCTATAACAGTCAAAAACAGTGAGTGTTCAAAGTGTAATACTCGACACACTCTATACATTCTATAACAGTCAAAACAGCCGAGTGTTAGTGTTCAAAGTGTAATAATCCGACACACTCTATACATTCTATAACAGTCAAAACAGCGTAGTGTTCAAAGTGTAATACCCGACACACTCTATACATTCTATAACAGTCAAAAACAGCGTAGTGTTCAAAGTGTAATACCCGACACACTCTATACATTCTATAACAGTCAAAAACAGCGTAGTGTTCAAAGTGTAATACCCGACACACTCTATACATTCTATAACAGTCAAAAACAGCGTAGTGTTCAAAGTGTAATACCCGACACACTCTATACATTCTATAACAGTCAAAAACAGCGTAGTGTTCAAAGTGTAATACCCGACACACTCTATACATTCTATAACAGTCAAAAACAGCGTAGTGTTCAAAGTGTAATACCCGACACACTCTATACATTCTATAACAGTGAAAAAAACAGCGTAGTGTTCAAAGTGTAATACCCGACACACTCTATACATTCTATAACAGTCAAAAACAGCGTAGTGTTCAAAAGTGTAATACCCGACACACTCTATACATTCTATAACAGTCAAAAACAGCGTAGTGTTCAAAGTGTAATACCCGACACACTCTATACATTCTATAACAGTCAAAAACAGCATAGTGTTCAAAGTGTAATACCCGACACACTCCATACATTCTATAGCAGTCAAAAACAGTAGTGTTCAAAGTGTAATACCGACACACTCTATACATTCTATAGCAGTCAAAAACAGCGTAGTGTTCAAAGTGTAATACCCGACACACTCTATACATTCTATAACAGTCAAAAACAGCGTAGTGTTCAAAGTGTAATACCCGACACACTCTATACATTCTATAACAGTCAAAAACAGCGTAGTGTTCAAAGTGTAATACCCGACACACTCTATACATTCTATAACAGTCAAAAACAGCGTAGTGTTCAAAGTGTAATACCCGACACACTCCATACATTCTATAACAGTCAAAAACAGTGTAGTGTTCAAAGTGTAATACCCGACACACTCTATACATTCTATAACAGTCAAAAACAGCGTAGTGTTCAAAGTGTAATACCCGACACACTCTATACATTCTATAACAGTCACAAAACAGTATAGTGTTAAATATACGATCCTAAACAGTAATACAGAATGTATGAGACATATAATAAAGGATGTCTCGTACCACATCAACCTGAAGGTCATGCCAAGGGTAACAAGTAGTAAAGAGATGTCCAATAGATTAAAGTTAATATAGAATAGCAATGGTAAAGATTTATTGAACTAGAAGAAAGTAAAGTTACATACCTGGGTGAATTTATTAGTCAGACGTATTATATACCTATTCTAGCTATCACAGATAATCACGTTTACAGATAAAACTCAAGATAACGCTGTTATTGTGGACTTGAGATTTTGTCATTTAGTTTGATCAAAGCATTGATTGCCAGTCGCGAGTATGCCACAAAGGTATATGTGGCAAGTGTGTGAATTGACCATGTGATATAAACATGCAATACAGACACATGTATGGCACCTTGATTCTATTAGCTTTAGAGATACTGGTCTTGGATTATGTGTGATGCTTGTTATCAATGTGACCTTTAAGATATTGGAATGTGGTCACTAGTCTGTGTTATTTCCAGTTTTCAATAACATATCATGTCATTAGATATTGGTAAAACTTTGTCCAGTTTTCCAGTGTTAATAGTTATTAGTTAATTATATACTGAAAGACAGATGAAAGAAAAATTATAATAAAACATTTTCATTTCTGTGACTAAGTGATAGTATTTAAACCTAGGTTACAAACACAGACTGACCAAAATGGCATCACCGTTCCTTGTTCCTCCAAGACTTCTCCATGCAGAGCAGAGCCACCTTGATATTCACTTACTGGCGCTGCAACCTGCTGTGTACATCACAGAGACTTAATGGCCAGATTATGAGGCTCAACACTCTCGAGTGTTTAAACAAGAGGTATTTACTCAACTGACCAAATGCTGGATGTGAAGTGCATATGTTACAGCTGACCACTGATTGAGTTTCAAAGAGGAAGTTTTGTTAAACAGGCTTCATGAAGCTCGACAGGAATTAGGATTCAGGAGACAGACCAGCTGAACTCCTCTTGGGAAAAATGTGTGTTCCCTCAACAAAATAATTCCAATGGGAAACAAATTTCACTTTTACCTACAATTGTTATGATTTTATATGATTAGATTTTAGAAAAGCATTTTCCTTTTTTGTAAGATATATATATATTTTTTCATTTTTCTGTTCCATGATAATATCTATTGTGGTTTATTGTTCAGTTTCATGTCATTGTGTGAGGTGAGGGAGTGAGTTTAGTTTGATGCCACACTTGGTAATATTCCAGCACTCAGTAATTTATGGCGATGGTCTGTAAATAATCGAGTCTGGACCGGAGAATCCAGTGATCAAAAGCATGGGCATCAATCTTCGCTATTGGGATATGATGACATGTGTCAACCAAGTCAGCGAGCCTGACCACCCGATCTCGCCTCTTACAATTAGCATGGGTTACTGAAGATCAGTTCTAACCGGAGCTTCACAGGTCCATTGTGTGAGGATTTGTGGAGATTCTGGGTTCGGTCCTCAACAGCCTGTGCTTGTTGTAAGAGGCAACAAGATGGATCTGTGGTCGGACTTGGTGGTTCGGTTTAATGTGTGTCATTGTACCAACACAACCTGAATTGGTGCTCACAATATCAATCCCTGGTTTCTCGAGACTTTATTTTTACCGACCACAATCATATAGTTTGAATATTTAGACCTGGCAGATTTATGAATACATAGTGCTTATGGACGTCGTGGTGGCTGAGCAGGTTAGGTGGCTCACTTTGTGTGCTGGCGATTAGGTACCTGACTCTGAGGGTGTGGGTTCGAATACCGAATAGGACTCAACCCAAAACAAGTACTAAAGCCTGTACTTTAGTAACAGATTTTCCTCTGAGGCCACTTACCAGTAGCCAGGGGTTTGTTTGCTCCAGGCTTGAACTCTAATACTGGCATGTACTGGTACTGAAGTAAATATCTTGTATCTCAGAAATGATCAGACACAACAGTCATCCTAGTCTGACTCACAGTCCCTGAACCACATTTCCCCTACTGCCTAGCCTTCCCTGCAATGCTAAAGCCTTAAATGAAGCAAGTCTAGATTTCTTCAGGTTCAATCTCCCATCCCACTGAGGCTCCTTTTCAGTCTAAATGGGTTTATTTGTTACTATCAAAATTATATATTCAGAGACTAAGTGTTAGTCTACAGTCATCCTTGTAGCAGAAAAACACATGGATGATGATGTATAGAGTCATCAACAGTTGGGAGAAGGTGAACATGTCATAAATGTCTAGATCAGCTCCTAAATGTAGTGTTTACAATTTGTAATGTTAAATAGGTTTGTTTCTGAAGCTAGTGAAAACAATGCAAACAGTGGTAATGATGATAATGTGATGTTTGCAAGCTTGATGCTGAATTGTCTCAGAGTTAGATCACAGAACGTGAACAATTCGGGTTTTCCCCCCTTTTGTCTCCCCACCCATTCCTTTATTATCTGCCACAGGAAGAAAGGTGGTGGAGTGGGCAGTGGTCTTGATAGTTAGTAAAGTTTGAAGTTCGAGGATTAGCATCTTTTCTTGAATATTTTCAGGCTCTTGAAAACTGTATGATCAGACTTTTTTTTTTTTGACAATTATAACACAACCTTCAATTATTTTGAAATCTCTCCAACTTTATGAAAGAATGTAGCTATGCTTCTCAGTCGAACAGAATTAAATTACTCAAAATTGAATTTATGAAATGGTAAATTGTAGAACTTGCAGATATGTTTTAAAAACAATCCCTGAAGTTTGTGATACGTTCAGTGCCAAAACAGTATGATAGTTTGGCGCCCCTTTAAGTCGCCCATCTAGGCGGCACCAGGGCTGCAGGCTGTCTGACTCTGTGTTACAAGTGTATGTATGTGTGTATCGCTGATGGAAGGCAGAAGGATTGGAGGCCCATGTGTTAAGCAGACTGGCAGAGTTTGGTTTCGCAAGCTGTTTGCCACAATCAAAGCCACATGTTAGGCTTGTACACACTGGCGCCAGCCAGTCGCAGACAAATCTGGAGAATCACTCCTCCTGACCTCAGTCAAAACAAAAATTCTAACCATATGAGTTGGCCATGCCTTTCTAATGGTTAAATACTATACGAGTAATTGGAAAGCCACATGGCTTCCTCTATCTGTTCTCAAGTACAGCACTTGTGCCCCACTCACTGCCGTTCACTATACCCAAACCAACCTCCGAGGTGCACATTCATCGAATTCTACCTCAATATTGCTTGTTGGCATGTTTTTTAGGTTCTGGGTATTTGGTGGGGAGGGAGGAGGGTGTTTTTGTGGTATTTGTGTCCTCATTGGCGCCAAGAAGAGGAATATCAGCATGCTTCCTATCAGATTTTTCACAAAATCTGTAGATATGCTGACATTTCTGTCTGTTAGGAAAATCCAAATGATATGATTGAAATGCATTTGTAAATGATAACTGTGTGTCTGGACCCCACCTCTGGAGTGTCATTCATCTACATTTGTCACTCAGGATAACAGCAAAACAATGTGTGTAATTCACAGCTTTTTCATTCATGGTATTCTGTATGGGTTTCCAGACTTTATATAAACATATCCCTTGTACTTACTCTGTAATGCCATCACAAAAACTGTATATCAATTTTCTGTTCTGTCATCCCAACACTGTTATTGAGCAACTTATTTATCATATTGTCACTATGTCGAGGAAGCTGATCTGATGGATCTCTTGGTGAATGAATGTCAGGTGGAACCTATTAGTGTCCTGTTCCAGAGACTGCATTCAGAAACGGAGGACTGGATTCACTAGCAGCAAGTGTCCACAGAGAAACACCCAATCAACCACTGCAGCCATGTGGCCCCGCCAGCGGCACCTCCAGTTGCCCCTCCCCCTTCTTTGCCTGTCCTGGAATGTCCTGTGGGGAGTGTGTGTTGTGGTGAATTACCCCATCTTGTTTGACAGGCCACAGCTCAACATGTTTATGGCAGTGGTTGCTGGTGTGTCTGCTCTTGAGGTCACTGCGTCTGTCTCTAGTCAACATTCTGTAGTCTTGAGGTCTCAGGGCAGCTGCCTGTGTTGTCTTGATGGAGGTCTTGGTTCTGGTAACTGTCATATCTTCTGTTTCGGTGGGTCATAAAGGCCTCTGTTCTCAGTTAGGTGGAACATTGCAATTGGAGGGCAGCTGTCATCAGGACGGAGTTACATAGCTGATGCCTATCTCAAGGTCATTGTATTTGTATGTCTCTGATCAGTGGTTGACATTTTTGTCTAGACTAATGCTTAGTCTCTGTATCTATACACAAAGAACTTAGTTAAGCGCCCTCTTACATATCTCACGATTGAATGAGCCCCGATCTTAACCCTTTGTACCACATCTGGAACATGATTGGTCGTTGTGTGCTGCAAGGGGTCCTCCTGTACAGAACTTGGCCCAGTTGGAAGCTGCTTTAAATGAGGAATGGCATAAACTGCCCCTTTAGAGGATCAGGAGGGTGACGGGGTATGAGGAGGAGGGTGCTGGCTGTCATACAGTCACATGAAGGGTACACTCGGTATTGACCTCGAATCGTGTAAGACATGCAAAATGACATTTGAATGTTCACATTCACCAATAAATTCAGTATTAAGCATTCCAGGGCCATACCTGAACAGACATGGTTCAAAGGATCAAACAGGTCAGAAAATCCAATCTGACCAATCATTGCAAAATACAGGGGGGGCCTAATTAATTTTTGTGTGTATATATAATTTTCACTGTGGCAATTTATTACTTTAATTGAAAAAGAGTGCCAGTTCGATGGCAGATTCTGAGCCTAGACTTGCTTCATAAAGCTTTAGTATTGCAGAATGGGTTTGGCGGAAGGGAAAATAATGTTGTTCAGGGACTTTGAGACCAACTAATGTTTCTCCAACTTGGGGAAATGATATGGTCACAGCAGGCCATGGATCATGGATCACAGAGTCACAAAGGTGCAAACAGAGTGCCAGAACATCATCAGGATCACAAGTTGGCTTGTAACATACAACAAGAACAGTTTTCTATTTGGTTGTAATATATGTCTGCTTTAGATTATTAGAGCTTTAGGTCTGTTCTGAGGTTACAATAATGCATGAAATCATTTGTTGCACACAAAATTTAAGTTAAAATGATTTCAGGATTTGAAGTCTGTAGTTGATTTGTTGTCAGGGCTCTGTTCCAAAAAGCAATCATAGAACTACAACAATCATAGATCTGTGTTAAAGGAGAGGGGTTATGATCAGCTTAACTCAAGATCACTTGGTAGAATGGACCCAGGGATTATAGGAAGTTCTCATGAGGTCACAAGAGGTCTTTCTTACTGTACGCCAGGCACAGAAGGAATTGTCAGGAGTGGACAGTCACAGAGTGCACTCTAGTGTTCATTACAGCTTGGTGGGTCAGTGGGGTGGCCTAGTGGTTAAAGCAGTCGCCCATCACACTGAAACCCCAGGTTCAATGTGCCCACATGGGGAAAATATGTGGAGAACATTTCTGGTGCAGTGATATTACTGGAATATTGCTAAAAGTGGTGTAAAACCTGACTCGGGCATTATTAGTTAACGGTTTGGTTGGAGGTGACATATGTTCATGACAGATCACTTGGTGGTTTGCTGACACATCAGTCATCAAGGACCGATAGTATCTGATCTAACCATCTGGTGAGTTTTAGATGTGTATTAAATAGTGGTGGTCCGATTAATTGAAATAATTGAAGATTGGTTGCAGTGACTAAACGACCAAGCAATCAATAATGTTTGCTCATAATCGAACACAAACAATTCTGGAACACTTGTTTTCATTAACAATATTTTTCACAAGGTTGGTTTTGTCTGTTACATTTCATAAGCACTACAAGCTCGTTCCAGAGTGATGATTGAATTTATCTTAAAAACTGCAAGAAATTTATGGTCCTAACATACTAGTCATCCTTTGAAAATGTAAAATTTTGCTAAAAAAAACCCCAAAGAACTACCGGTACATGTTTTTTCCTTATTTTTTGTGCATTAACAATTTTATTATTGACACTAACCAATTATTTTCGATGATTGATTGATTGTAATGAACCAATCATCAATTATGAGATTTTAACCAATTCCCAACACTAGTATTAAATAACACTACGTCTGGGCAGAGCAGAATCAGAACACGTGCATATGGGAACACGGTAACAATGTGTCGTGTGTTTTAAGGCAGCCAAAGCCTCTGCTTGTCACGCTGAAGACCTGGGTTTGATTCCCCACATGGGTACAATGCGTGAAGCCCGTTTCTGGTATCCCCCGCCGTGATATTGCTGGAATATTGCTAAAAGCGGTGTAAAATCATACTCACTCACTATAAGGCAGCTGCTTCCAGATGTCAACTTTTTGTGACACATACATGAATCACCTGTAATGGGGGACCAACTCTAAGTCCTTGAACACGTTTCTCTTCAGTGAGTGAGTGGGTGTTTGGTATGATGACAATCATTAGGCTACCCTACTGCCTCATTTGTTTTATAATAATCACTTGTTTTAGTACAACTGTTCCTCCAATGCTCAAATCTGCACTATTATTTTGATCATGATGTGTATAGGCTTTTAGTGAAAAACAATATAATATGTCTGAAATCTAACAAAGGACACAGAAAGGGAGTGAATATTTTCTTGATTATATGCTCTTGGGTCTGTAGAATTGTGAGTGAGTTTAGTTTTACACCACTTTTAGACATATTCCAGCAATATCACGGCGGGGACACCAGAAATGGACTTCACACATTGTGCCCATGTGGGGAATCGAACCTGGGGTCTTCAGCATGATGAGTGAAGGCCTCAACCACTAGGCTACCCCACCGCCCCCATGTAAAACAGACTAGTCAGCTAGTCAGTTTCTTCACCGAGTAAGTGAGTGAGTTGCTGCTTCAGTTATATTCATGGATAAAATGAGTCATCCCGACTTCTACAGGTGTGTTTGAGTGCACAGCCTGGCCACTATCAGATATTCACAAGCTTGGTAACAGGTGTTTCTGTATAAATGTTGGACACAGCTGAACCTGATGTCATATCTAATGCCGCAAACAACATTTTGACAGCAGGAGGAGGATTTACAAGACTATAAAGCTTGCTTTGGAAAATCGTGTATTTCATGCCTTTGTTTAATTTATGAATCATGTTTCAGTTAGGCAATAATGTATAGATACAAAGACTTACAGATTGAAAATCTTTGTGAAATGGTGTAAAAAATCCCTTGCAAAATGTGACAAAATATGAAAACATCAACCTGGGCACTGGTGATCCACGATCTCTAGTGCCACAATTTGTGCAGAGTAGTGCCCCTTTGTTTGCCAAGGAGGTGTCATGAGTTTGAATCCCAGTTCCTGTGATTATGTTTCTTGGTGTGTCAGCCCCATACCCATGGTTTTCCTTCCACATGAATCTGATATGCTGTGATGTAACTGAAATACGATTGATGTTTAGCCAAATTCACTCCTGTTGGTTGAACATACAAATGGTCAGAAATACCAAAGGTTGGAGATTCAAATAGACAGAGATACCAAGGGTTGGAGATTCAAATAGACAGAGATACCAAGGGTTGGAGATTCAAATAGACAGAGATACCAAGGGTTGGAGATTCAAATAGTCAGAGATACCAAGGGTTGGAGATTCAAATAGACAGAGATACCAAGGGTTGGAGATTCAAATAGACAGAGATACCAAGGGTTGGAGATTCAAATAGACAGAGATACCAAGGGTTGGAGATTCAGATAGTCAGAGATACCAAGGGTTGGAGATTCAAATAGTCAGAGATACCAAGGGTTGGAGATTCAAATAGTCAGAGATACCAAGGGTTGGAGATTCAAATAGACAGAGATACCAAGGGTTGGAGATTCAGATAGTCAGAGATACCAAGGGTTGGAGATTCAAATAGTCAGAGATACCAAGGGTTGGAGATTCAAATAGTCAGAGATACCAGGAGTTGGAGATTCAGATAGTCAGAGATACCAAGGGTTGGGATTCAGATAGACAGAGATACCAAGGGTTGGAGATTCAAATAGACAGAGATACCAAGGGTTGGAGATTCAGATAGTCAGAGATACCAAGGGTTGGAGATTCAAATAGTCAGAGATACCAGGAGTTGTTCTTACTGTGGGTTGAACATACAAATAGTCAAAGATACCTAGGGTTGGACATACATATGGTCAGAGATACTACCAGTTGGAGAAACTAAGAGATGACCATGGTCTGGCCAGCATGCTGCAATATGATGATGATATATGTTGAGGACCTTCCACACCAGCAGGAGGACGCCTTCCACACCAGCAGGAGGACGCCTTCCACACCAGCAGGACGACGCCTTCCACGCCTTCCACACCAGCAGGAGGACGCCTTCCACACCAGCAGGAGGACGCCTTCCACACTCCACACCAGCAGGATGCCACCTTCCACACCAGCAGGAGGACGCCTTCCACACTCCCACCAGCAGGAGGATGCCTTCCACACTCCACACCAGCAGGAGGATGCCTTCCACACTCCACACCAGCAGGAGGATGCCTTCCACACTCCACA
Organism: Haliotis rubra; assembly: GCF_003918875.1. Lineage (NCBI taxonomy): Eukaryota > Metazoa > Mollusca > Gastropoda > Lepetellida > Haliotidae > Haliotis > Haliotis rubra. The sequence goes on along the minus strand of NW_025765114.1, from coordinate 4,310,793 downwards.
CCAGCAGGAGGACGCCTTCCACACCAGCAGGAGGACGCCTTCCACACCAGCAGGAGGACGCCTTCCACACTCCACACCAGCAGGAGGATGCCTTCCACACTCCACACCAGCAGGAGGACACCTTCCATACACCAGCAGGAGGATGCCTTCCACACTCCACACCAGCAGGAGGATGCCTTCCACACTCCACACCAGCAGGAGGATGCCTTCCACACTCCACACCAGCAGGAGGATGCCTTCCACACTCCACACCAGCAGGAGGATGCCTTCCACACTCCACACCAGCAGGAGGATGCCTTCCACACTCCACACCAGCAGGAGGATGCCTTCCACACCAGCAGGAGGACGCCTTCCACACCAGCAGGAGGATGCCTTCCACACACACCAGCACACCAGCAGGAGGATGCCTTCCACACTTCCACACCAGCAGGAGGATGCCTTCCACACTCCACACCAGCAGGAGGATGCCTTCCACACTCCACACCAGCAGGAGGATGCCTTCCACACTCCCACACCAGCAGGAGGATGCCTTCCACACTCCACACCAGCAGGAGGATGCCTTCCACTCCACACCAGCTCCACACCAGCAGGAGGATGCCTTCCACACTCCACACCAGCAGGAGGATGCCTTCCATACTCCACCACCAGCAGGAGGATGCCTTCCACACTCCCACACCAGCAGGAGGATGCCTTCCACACTCCCACACCAGCAGGAGGATGCCTTCCACACTCCACACCAGCAGGAGGATGCCTTCCACACTCCACACCAGCAGGAGGATGCCTTCCACACTCCCACACCAGCAGGAGGATGCCTTCCACACTCCACACCAGCAGGAGGACGCCTTCCACACCAGCAGGAGGATGCCTTCCACACCAGCAGGAGGATGCCTTCCAGCAGGAGGACGCCTTCCACACTCCACACCAGCAGGAGAGGATGCCTTTCCACACCAGCAGGAGGATGCCTTCCACACTCCACCAGCAGCAGGGAGGATGCCTTCCACACCAGCAGGAGGATGCCTTCCACACTCCACACCAGCAGGAGGATGCCTTCCACACTCCACACCAGCAGGAGGATGCCTTCCACACTCCACACCAGCAGGAGGACGCCTTCCACACTCCACACCAGCAGGAGGACGCCTTCCACACCAGCAGGAGGACGCCTTCCACACCAGCAGGAGGACGCCTTCCACACCAAGGCAACAGTTGTTGTTGAGTGTGTGAACCTCAGAGGGGACTCAGTTGAAAAATAATAAGCAATTTAACGAAGTCCATCATTACAGTCATAGTGTGGCACTGTGCGTTTCAGTCAGCTCTCGTATCAAGCATGAGAGATACCATGGATCAGCAATACCATGGGTCGGAGATACACAGGGTTGGAGGTACCTCTTTCAATTAAGATACGGAACGTTAGGGTTAATGTTTGCTTGTCAGGCTTAAAGGTGTATGTAACATAGGCCTAGTGGATGGCTATACTTGTTGGTGAACCTTGCAAGCTGTGATATGACTGCAATGCTGCTATCAGTACGGGAAACATGCATGGAGCCTCTCCAGCAGATATACACTGTTATTATGATGGGCATTTGATATGTGATAAATTGGCAAGTGCAGTTAGGCCATAGCGAAGTCACTTTTTGTTCATCTTCTTCTCATTTAATTTATACAAAACAAGTTGGACAAGCATTGGCATTGGTCATGAGAACATGTCTTGATTTAAGTTCCCATGCTTGTAAAAGAATCCTCAAACAAAGATCTTGTTGTTACATGTGTGACCTAAGTGACAGAGCATCATTGTGCCCAAGTTGTTACATGTATGACCTAAGTGACAGAGTGTCATTGTGCCCCAGTTGTTACATGTGTGACCTAAGTGACAGAGTGTAATTGTGCCCCAGTTGTTGCATGTGTGACCTAAGTGACTGAGTGTCATTGTACTCAAGTTGTTACATGTGTGACCTAAGTGACTGAGTGTCATTGTGCCCAAGTTGTTACGTGTGTGACCTAAGTGACAGAGTGTCATTGTGCCCCAGTTGTTACGTGTGTGACCTAAGTGACAGAGTGTAATTGTGACCCAGTTGTTACATATGTGACCTAAGTGACTGAGTGTAATTGTCCCCAAGTTGTTACATGTGTGACCTAAGTGACTGAGTGTAATTGTCCCCAAGTTGTTACGTGTGTGACCTAAGTTACTGAGTGTCATTGTGCCCCAGTTGTTACATGTGTGACCTAAGTGACAGAGTGTCATTGTGCCCCAGTTGTTACGTGTGTGACCTAAGTGACTGAGTGTAATTGTCCCCCAGTTGTTACGTGTGTGACCTAAGTGACAGAGTGTCATTGTGCCCCAGTTGTGACGTGTGTGACCTAAGTGACAGAGTGTAATTGTCCCCAAGTTGTTACATGTGTGACCTAAGTGACAGAGTGTCATTGTGCCCAAGTTGTTACGTGTGTGACCTAAGTGACTGAGTGTCATTGTGCCCCAGTTGTTACATGTGTGACCTAAGTGACTGAGTGTCATTGTGCCCCAGTTGTTACGTGTGTGACCTAAGTGACTGAGTGTAATTGTCCCCAAGTTCTTATGTGTGTGACCTAAGTGACAGAGTGTAATTGTGCCCGTTGTTACATATGTGACCTAAGTGACAGAGTGTCATTGTGCCCCAGTTGTTACGTGTGTGACCTAAGTGACAGAGTGTAATTGTGACCCAGTTGTTACATATGTGACCTAAGTGACTGAGTGTAATTGTCCCCAAGTTGTTACATGTGTGACCTAAGTGACTGAGTGTCATTGTGCCCCAGTTGTTACGTGTGTGACCTAAGTGACTGAGTGTAATTGTCCCCCAGTTGTTACGTGTGTGACCTAAGTGACAGAGTGTCATTGTGCCCCAGTTGTTACATGTGTGACCTAAGTGACTGAGTGTAATTGTCCCCAAGTTGTTACGTGTGTGACCTAAGTTACTGAGTGTCATTGTGCCCCAGTTGTTACATGTGTGACCTAAGTGACAGAGTGTCATTGTGCCCCAGTTGTTACGTGTGACCTAAGTGACTGAGTGTAATTGTCCCCCAGTTGTTACGTGTGTGACCTAAGTGACAGAGTGTCATTGTGCCCCAGTTGTGACGTGTGTGACCTAAGTGACAGAGTGTAATTGTCCCCAAGTTGTTACATGTGTGACCTAAGTGACAGAGTGTAATTGTGCCCAAGTTGTTACGTGTGTGACCTAAGTGACTGAGTGTCATTGTGCCCCAGTTGTTACATGTGTGACCTAAGTGACTGAGTGTCATTGTGCCCCAGTTGTTACGCATGTGACCTAAGTGACTGAGTGTAATTGTCCCCAAGTTCTTATGTGTGTGACCTAAGTGACAGAGTGTAATTGTGCCCGTTGTTACATATGTGACCTAAGTGACTGAGTGTAATTGTCCCCAAGTTGTTACGTGTGTGACCTAAGTGACTGAGTGTCATTGTGCCCCAGTTGTTACATGTGTGACCTAAGTGACAGAGTGTCATTGTGCCCCAGTTGTTACGTGTGTGACCTAAGTGACTGAGTGTAATTGTCCCCCAGTTGTTACGTGTGTGACCTAAGTGACAGAGTGTCATTGTGCCCCAGTTGTGACGTGTGTGACCTAAGTGACAGAGTGTAATTGTCCCCAAGTTGTTACATGTGTGACCTAAGTGACAGAGTGTAATTGTCCCCAAGTTGTTACGTGTGTGACCTAAGTAACAGAGTGTCATTGTGCCCAAGTTGTTAGATGTGTGACTTAAGTGACAGAGTGTTATTGTCCCCAAGTTGTAACATGTGTGCCCTGAGTGACAAAGTGTAATTGTCCCCAAGTTGTTACGTGTGTGACCTCAGTGACTGAGTGTCATTGTGCCCCAGTTGTTACATGTGTGACCTAAGTGACAGAGTGTAATTGTCCCCAAGTTGTTACATGTGTGACCTAAGTGACAGAGTGTAATTGTGCCCAAGTTGTTACGTGTGTGACCTAAGTGACTGAGTGTCATTGTGCCCCAGTTGTTACATGTGTGACCTAAGTGACTGAGTGTAATTGTGCCCCAGTTGTTACGTATGTGACCTAAGTGACTGAGCGTAATTGTCCCCAAGTTGTTACATATGTGACCTAAGTGACAGAGTGTCATTGTGCCCAAGTTGTTACATATGTGACCTAAGTGACAGAGTGTCATTGTGCCCCAGTTGTTACATGTGTGACCTAAGTGACAAAGTGTCATTGTGCCCCAGTTGTTACATGTGTGACCTAAGTGACTGAGTGTAATTGTCCCCAAGTTGTTACATGTGTGACCTAAGTGACAGAGTGTCATTGTGCCCCAGTTGTTACATGTGTGACCTAAGTGACAGAGTGTCATTGTGCCCCAGTTGTTACGTGTGTGACCTAAGTGACTGAGCGTGATTGTCCCCAAGTTGTTACATATGTGACCTAAGTGACAAAGTGTCATTGTGCCCCAGTTGTTACGTGTGTGACCTAAGTGACAAAGTGTCATTGTGCCCCAGTTGTTACATGTGTGACCTAAGTGACTGAGTGTAATTGTCCCCAAGTTGTTACATGTGTGACCTAAGTGACAGAGTGTCATTGTGCCCCAGTTGTTACATGTGTGACCTAAGTGACTGAGTGTCATTATGCCCCAGTTGTTACGTGTGTGACCTAAGTGACAGAGTGTCATTGTGCCCCAGTTGTTACGTGTGTGACCTAAGTGACAGAGTGTCATTGTGCCCCAGTTGTTACGTGTGTGACCTAAGTGACAGAGTGTAATTGTGCCCCAGTTGTTACATATGTGACCTAAGTGACTGAGTGTAATTGTCCCCAAGTTGTTACGTGTGTGACCTAAGTGACTGAGTGTAATTGTCCCCAAGTTGTTACATGTGTGACCTAAGTGACAGAGTGTCATTGTGCCCAAGTTGTTACGTGTGTGACCTAAGTGTCTGAGCATCATTGTGTCCCAGTTGTTACGTGTGTGACCTATGTGACCGAGCATCATTTTGCCCCAGTTGTTATGTGTGTGACCTAAGTGACAGAGTGTAATTGTCCCCAAGTTGTTACATGTGTGACCTAAGTGACAGAGTGTAATTGTGCCCAAATTGTTACGTGTGTGACCTAAGTGACAGAGTGTCATTGTGCCCCAGTTGTTACATGTGTGACCTAAGTGTCTGAGCATCATTGTGCCCCAGTTGTTACGTGTGTGACCTATGTGACCGAGCATCATTGTGCCCCAGTTGTTATGTGTGTGACCTAAGTGACAGAGTGTAATTGTCCCCAAGTTGTTACATGTGTGACCTAAGTGACAGAGTGTAATTGTGCCCAAATTGTTACGTGTGTGACCTAAGTGACAGAGTGTAATTGTGCCCCAGTTGTTACGTGTGACCCAAGTGACTGAGCATCATTGTACTCAAGTTGTTACATGTGTGACCTAAGTGACTGAGTGTCATTGGGCCCCAGTTGTTACGTTGTGACCTAAGTGACTGAGCATCATTGTACTCAAGTTGTTACATGTGTGACCTAAGTGACTGAGTGCCATTGTGCCCCAGTTGTTACGTGTGTGACCTAAGTGACTGAGTGTCATTGTGCCCCAGTTGTTACATGTGTGACCTAAGTGACTGAGTGTCATTGTGCCCAAGTTGTTACATGTGTGACCTAAGTGACAGAGTGTCATTGTGCCCCAGTTGTTACGTGTGTGACCTAAGTGACTGAGTGTCATTGTGCCCCAGTTGTTACATGTGTGACCTAAGTGACAGTGCCATTGTGCCCCAGTTGTTACATGTGTGACCTAAGTGACTGAGTGTCATTGGGCCCCAGTTGTTACGTCTGACCTAAGTGACTGAGCATCATTGTACTCAAGTTGTTACATGTGTGACCTAAGTGACTGAGTGCCATTGTGCCCCAGTTGTTACGTGTGTGACCTAAGTGACTGAGTGTCATTGTGCCCCAGTTGTTACATGTGTGACCTAAGTGACTGAGTGCCATTGTGCCCCAGTTGTTACATGTGTGACCTAAGTGACTGAGTGTCATTGTGCCCCAGTTGTTACATGTGTGACCTAAGTGACTGAGCATCATTTTGCCCCAGTTGTTACACGTGTGATCTAGGGGACTGAGTGTCATTATGCACTGGTTGTATCATGCAACCCAGCTGATAGAGTGACATCGTGCTCCAAACTTATTAATAGCTAGCTATGTAGTATATAAGACAAATCTTACTTTATCTTTCACAACATTTCTATATTCTGTGAGCGATACTCTCTTATGCTGATACTTACACAATCATTGTGGATCATCTGAGATGCAGAAAATATGGATATGAAGAGCAGGGATGTTTTTGACATAATGTGTCCAATACGTTACACTGAGATCATAAATCTGAGTTAATTCCATTCATAAGGATGCAACTTCAGTACACTCAGTAATAACATGTGTGCAGGATGTGAAAACTATGATCGGCCTGGCATACATTCGCGGCACATATTTCGTAAATCCCTGTGAATTATATCTAGAAGATAAATGTTAGGATGCGGAGGATGTATTTCATGTCTCTCCAGAATGAAGAAAATGAAAAGTGCACAAGGCCTTGATGCCTGTCATGGTGGAGTTGTAACAGGGAAATCAGCCACTCAGCAGATCCACACAAGTTACCAGGCAATAAATATGTTCTTGTGCGCGTGTGAGTTGCACAATTGGTTGTATCTGGTGACGTGAATTACACACCTGTTTAGCCGCCACCTTTTAAAGCCTGTTAGTGGCAACCACTAGATTGGTTACAGTCCTTAATCATGGTCTGGTTAATTCCCAAACACCTGGTGTCATCAATGATTTTCAATGATCCCTTTATACAATTTTCACAGCTATTTTGCTAGTTATACTCAATGGAATCGGTTTCAGCAGATAATTAAGACTCTAGAACTGATCTATATTTAGGGATGCCTGTTACTGGTCACACATATTTTTGGAGGCCCTGTACATTACGAAGAAAAAAATGACAATTTTGTTCAGTATGAGCTGTTTTGGTGAATGTTTAAAAAGTGAAAGTAATGGCCGAGGAATGTATCAAGGAGAAATCAATATTCTATATTTATATTATTCTAATATCTGAATCCTAATATATCGCTTTTAGTGGTACTAATTAATAATGAATTTTTGTATAATTATTACTCCATGATACCAGACTACTGGTTTTTCTGCAAGCATTTCTCAGTGATATTAAAGCTATACAAACCAGTGGTTGATATCAGTGACATCACCAGGATTCGAGGACATGCTATCAACCAATCCACTGAGTCTGTAGAATGTTGTAGAATGTTGAAGATGTATTCCAACCAGGGTTCCCATGGGGGCATACAATTTGAATTGGCTGACAAACTGGTTTTGATTCTTGCATGAACTGCCAATTAGACTGAGCAAGGTTCCCCTTTAAGGGAGTTCAGTAGTAAATTGATCTGGTAGATTTTCATGTGGTCTTAGAAAGGCTTTTGAAAAAGACTCAGAGAGATGGTTTGTTAAACGTCCCACTCACGTGAGCCAGGATCTTCTCTTTCCACTAATTTAATGAGAATGTGCAATTAAGAAGCCTCATTATGATTTCAACTGGACCATTTGCAGAGATGATTACCTTTACCTACATAACAATTTCATAATTGTAAGTTATGGATATGGAAGTTCATGTATAATGACCGACATTGGTTGAGGGCCATTTTGCTATGATGATTTCCTCTGATATTTTAGGCCATAATCAGCCTGGCAAGTTAGGTGAGTGGATTAGGTTTTAATATGCTTTTAGCACTGTTGGAGCAATATGACACTGGAGAACACCAAGAATGGGCTTCAGACATAGTATCTTTCAAGGGACTTGAGACTAGCGTTTTCAGTGAGACGTGCTGTATCTAAAGTATATCTAAATATTATTACATATGTAGATGTCAAACCTCATTTCTAAATGACTTCAATATTTGGTTCATGTTAAGGGTTGAAACCTTTAATGCCAAATGTCATCATTTGTCAGTCCAAGAAAGGAAATCTGTTTTCATGACAATGACGGAAAAATAGCCTGTCTCCCAGATTATAGAGCTAAATTAAGAAAGGAGTCAAACACAAGACTGTAATTGAGTGAGTGAGTCAGCAAGCAAGTGAGCAAGTGAGTGAGTGAATGGGTATAGTTTTACCCCCACCTTTTACAATATTTCAGCAATGTCGCGGTGGGGGACACCAGAAATGGACTTCACCCATTGTACTTCTGGTGAATCAAACACAGGTCTTTGACATGATCAGTGAAAACTTTAACCTCTAGGCTACACCAACACCCCTACTGAAATTCAGAATTGAAAAACTAGAAAGAATCTGCATGACTAAACAAATCAGCAAAACATTCAGAAATTAAATTTCTCCTATGTGTTCTGATGAATGACAATTAGACATGTTCAATACAACACTTATGGGGCAGTGCGTTAACCTAGTGGTTAAAGTGTCTGAACACCCATTTTCAATTCTCCAGATGGGTACACATGTGAAGCCTGTTTCTAGTGCCCCACACTATGATATTGCTGGAATATTGCTGAAAGTGGCATTAAACAGAGGACATAAAACCTCACTCACTCACTCACTCATTCACTCTCTCTCACTCACTCACATATGTTTATCACAATAAATCATTCAGGTTAACATTTCCCCAAAGTTTGAAAGTAAGGTTATCTGGAAGCAGTTTCCTTATATTTGAAAATAAGTAAGTTTTTTACTTCGTTTTATTTGACAAATAGATGTAGGTAAAGTCAGTATAAATAAGTTGTGACAAAAATCGTCTTTGATCAAGGACTAGGGCATAGTTCAGTTCAATGCATTAAGATTTAGAGACAACTTTTTTCATGCACTTGATCACGTCAAATGTAGAAGTTTAAGAAATATATTGTTTCGAAATATGTGATAATTTACATACAAACAGTTCAAAGTTTTCCCTGAATAAATTTTTTCACATTTTCTGTGAGCCAGACACCCTATGTGTCCCCTTACAATTACAAGTGGACTAGGAGACAATGAAACTTATTTGTTCTGGTTACTGGCCATGGTTGTACACAGCAGTTCAGTAGTCTAGTGGTTAAAGCGTTTGCTCATCATGCTGCAGACCTTAGTTCGAATCCCCACATGGGTACTATGTGTGAAGCCCATTCTGGTGTCCCTTGCCATAATATTGCAGGAATTGTGATAAAAGCAGCTTAAAACCTTGTTCACTCACTCACTCATACACAAAAGTGCCACTGAGAGGTGGTGTTGTATGACGAGAAGACATGTGCTTGTCTATATTAGAGTATGTACCACTCAGACTCCGATCATGACACTCGGAAGTGTAGCATCATCAGCATGGTTTCTGAATGTATGGACATATCTTCCAGCCGCTACAGCAGGTGAAAACGTTTTTCTGTCTCGAGAACTGAGCTGAACTTTCTTGTAAGAAATGATATCCTTTCTGCAAAGGAAGAAGTGAATCACATTTATTGAAGTGGGCATGCCGCTCAAGCCAGAGCCAGACATGAATCATATGCCTTTTTGTTGCTCCTTGGTCGCTTAGTCCGGCATTGTTAAGCTGTTTCCCAATTACACAACAAATCTGTTGGTGGCTTTTCGTCAGTTGTTACTTTTAACCCCATGTCGGAGGGGTCGGACTGGAGAATGGCAGGAGACGAGGGAAGAATTAAGAACAGTTCCTGTAATATTTGCACATTGAAACAAAATTGACTTTGCAAGAACTCCTACAACAGAACCATATGGTGTCGGCATGGTATCACGACTTGTCCTACAGACCACTCTCAGAACAGTTGTCAGGCCATATTGCCCAGCTCCAGTCCTACAATGCAGATTGGCGTTTTTCTAACGGAAAGCCTCTTGAATATGTTTGTTAGTGTGGGCATACCTCCTTGATGGTGTTCTAGATAATGGTTGATATAACAGTTTTCAAAACAGCAAGGGGGCACTCAAGGCTCTGGAAGTCAGTGACAGCACAGATGGTCGCCCATCTGGGAAACCCTTTACCCTTAACGGGGGGGGGGGGAATACTATATTTCATAATGTGAGAAATTAATAATTCTGTCCTGTCACATAATTTTTGTATTCTGAGTTTGTTTTTCCCAATTTTTCTTGTAATGAAATCATATAACTTTATGTAATTCATTTATCTTTTTTTTTTTCAATAATTATTGAGTAATTAATTTAGTGAAGGGAATTGAGGGTCAAGTTCATCTGATCATCTCATTTGGTTTGAAAGACAAGATCAGTATTCTGATGAATGTTTTTCTGTGAATTTAGTTTGCAAAGGGGAATAAAAATCGCACAGTGGATCTTTTATAAAACGTTTATTAAATATTCATAAATGTTAATGTATTTATTTTTTAGCGATTTTCTATTTATGATACTTTTATTATAATACTGAGTAACCATCAGGTATGCAGTTTAATTTGTTTAAAAATCACATCATTTGTGCATGTCGAAAGAGAATGAGTGATTATTTGATATATGCAAATGAATTTTTCAAGGTCTTTGTTGTCAGTGTGTACTTTAATAATCCTTATTGATGACTTGGCTTAATTTAGAAAATTAAATTAAACCCATCAGCTGCTGGTTTTAAGCCCACCATCCAGCCTGTGAAACCTAATGCTAAAAACTTTGAAAAAAGTGTCGCAAAATTCTCATCAAAGACTTAATTTTACTGCAGACTTTCGTAGGTAGAGGCAGTCAGTTTAACGGAAATAACTTGGTTGAAAAAAAATTTGTCGCTCTTTTCAGCGAGAGGACAGAAAAGTGTCTTCATTAGTTCTGTACCAGCTGATCCCAGTTAAATATTTTTCGAATGAACCTTGTCGCATTTAAACACCTGGGTCCCATTCCTCCAAGTAATCCAAGAGCTGCAACCACGGTGACTCTGTAAGTTAACATGGTCTTGAACTGCTTGTAGCATGATATCGAGGGATATCATTTTGTGAAACTGGGAGCTGGCCTTTCATACTGTGCACACATATGTGTGACTCAGGCTTCAGAACTGGAGTAGGGTATCATTGTTGTCAAGAAATGAAAATGACACATGCACATTTCATATTGAAATTGACAAGGGTCTCAACCGAAATATTCACATGACACCTAGAAGACACATGTGTGGTGTGATATTAGAAATATTCTTTTGTTTATTGTCAGACTTTTGCTGCTTTGTTCAAAATCTTTAAAAAAAAAAAATTGTTTAAAAATTGAAGGTTATTTTGGAATAGATAGGTCTGACAAAAGTGCAGGAAAAGTTTTACCACTGGACTACCCCACCACCAGTAGTGTTCTTGAAATAACGAGTGACATTACAGTATCAAGACACGTATGTGCTTAGTTGTCCATGTTAATTGGTATTTGATTCTGCAGAAATTCATTTAGAACGAAGTTTAGTCAAAGGTTATAATTTTCTATGCATCAGATACTGATTAAATTTAGAAACATATAATATTTACTTCTTTAATTACTTACTAAATTTGTCATAAAGTCAGTGTGCCCTTCATTCTTGAAATCGGTTTGCCTACACCAAGACTAGATCCAAACAAGCACAATATCTCTTTTTGTACTGAGCCATAAGTCCTCATTAACTGTCAATCTGCATGTTACTTGTTGACTTTCCGATCCGTACAAGAAAAACTTTGTCCCAACTTCAAGGCATTTGGTGCATGCATCTTAATTTCCCATCACATTTTTTATGAAAGAAGTGAAAATGTTTTATTACAGATCATAAAATATTAACTTTGCAATAAACGAGAGTTAAGTACTTCTACGTTCAAACAGGGAAATATTCAATATAATCAGCTTCTAAACAGACGTATCTGTTTACAGCAACATGAGTCAAATGGCTGTGAAACAACATTGCATGAGAAGTAGCTAAGCTGTACAGATTTATTAATGGCTCAGTCGATGTTATACAAACAATGTCAGCAATTAGAATCACAGCTTCAATCTGTCTACTTGAGATAACAAGGAAAAACCTTCTATATCAGAGTATCCCATGCATGGAGGTGACATAACTCGGCTAACGGAAATTGACAAGTACTTATGAGGAACCCTTGGTGTTTATCTACATTTATATGCACTTCCCCCTTTTGTTGGCTGACTGGACCAGGGTAAGCCACAGTCGGATGACTGGCAGGATATCGCAGCTTTCCGTTGGTACATCAGCTCTCTGCAGATAACAATACTGGATTACTGAAGCTGGGTGTACTGTAATTGTTCTGTTATATCAACACAGAAAATACTTCCACATAGCTGTTCATGTCAAGAATATTTTAGATGATATTTAACTTTGAAATGAATTGAGTTCTTTAAGGTGAATGTCTGTTTTGAAGATATTTCCCCAAACATTCGAAAATTATACACCCTATTAATGTAAATGTTGTTTGATTGGAAATACACTTTCCATGTAATGCATTTTTTAAATTGTAGTTTTAATTCTGTAATATTCTTGTTAGGCAATTAATCTCAAATCAACACTGTACTCATTAATTATTTATTCTTGCCTCTACCTTTTGATGTATTGACCACAAAAAGATATGAAACAAGAAATTATTTTTGTTGGTCTGGCGAATAAATCAAAATTACATAAACAAGATATATAGACCTGTATGATATAGACTCTTCTAACATGTCTAAGGGTGGTGGGGTAGCCTAGTGGTTAAAGTGTTGACTCATCACGCCAAAGGCCTGGGTTCAATTCCCCACATGGGTACAATGTGTGAAGCCCATTTCTGGTGTTCCCTGCTGTGATATTGCTGGAATATTGCTAAAAGTGGTGTAAAACCATACTCACTCACGCAACATGTCTATATGATTATTGATCTGTCATTCAAACAGAAAATCATCCATGGTTGTAAACACATTGAAATACAATGAAAAACAAAAACCTCCAGGGTTGAGGCTATAACAAGGTCCTTTTAATATGTTCATATAGTAATACACTTGTGAAGATCCAGATTAGAATTGGTCTTCAGTAACCCATGCTTGTCATAAGAGGCGACTGACGGCATCGGGTGGTCAGGCTTGCTGACTTGGTTGACACATGTCATCGTATCCAAATTGCGTAAATTGATGCTCATGTTGTTGATCACTGGATATGTCTGGTCCAGACTCAATTATTTACAGACCGCCGCCATATAGCTGAAATATGCTGAGAGTGGTATAAAAGTAAACTCACTCACTCACTCACTCATTTGCTAATAGTTCCATGTTAGAACAAAAAAATACAAAATTTGTAACTAATGGTGAAAATTAGTATGAGTGTTCTTCACTTCTCGGGGACAAAACTCTCAGAAGGAGAGTCCTGTTGTGTCTTCATGTTGTCCGAGTGATTACTGGTTAATTGTAGGCGCTGCCAGAAAGGAGATTATGTAGCTATCCTGAGCTTCCAATTATCCTCTTGGGTGTAGATGGTATCTGAATATATGCCATAATAATGTGTTTTTGTCACGTTTGTTTAATTCATGATCTGTTTGATTGTGAAAATTGCTGCATTAATGAATATTAGAATAAATAACACCTGGCACACCACAGTGCTATATGTTACAGTTGTTCGAAACTGGATTTATCAATGTAATATTAATCTCAGAATATTTATAGGTCTCGAAAATACTGTTGCATTGGGTCAGTTTGGTATGGATGTCACCTTTGGTTTTGTCTAGAATCATAGTCTAACATCTGTATTCAGAGCTAAACTTGGGAATATTTGTATAGAGAAATTTAAAAAATATATTCCGTTTCAATTATCCACTTCATCACTTGCTTGCTCTCTTGCTCGTTCGCTCGCTCACTCACTCACTCAAAACCAACACACCCACCCACTCACTCACCAAATATACAGTACTATATTCATTTTAGCAATTTGTAATAAACTGCATCATCATAAACTTTTAGATTCACAGTAAGTCCAGTGAGGGCAGCAATAGTTTGTTTTCTGACAATTTCTTTCACCAAACTATAACCCTTTAGGCAATGTTGCAAGAAAAATGTTTGCTTCAATGAATATTGCCAGGAATGGAAGATTCCTGGATATCTGAAGTCTGAGTAAGTGGATCTGTACTGTTCCTGTGTTGTAGAGAGACTATTCTTATGCTAATGTACAGACAATCTAATCCTGAGAGGAACACGGCTGCCCTTTCCCCAAGGCCAGCTGAGGTCTGCTCATCTGAGGGTTACAGAAAACAGCTGCAGATGCCACTATGCTAAATAGGTAGCCTCCTTCTCTGCTGTACCTTGGGGACCATCTGATGAATCCTTTTATCGGGGCACTATTTTTGTCTATGGGCCCTACCTTATGATGGACTTGCTTTGGCTATATATAGAGGTCACTTTTGTCCTCAGTGACACACTGCTGCCCCTGACCTGGTCAAGTGTGACCTCAGTGACCTTTGACCTGAGCCCTAGGGACCCAGCTGTCCTGGTATGACGGGAGTTAGTTTTATGAGACTGTATTATAATTATTTGGAGTGTCCTTTTTCTGGTTGATTAGATCTGAATTCTGTTGGAGAGGACACAGAGGTCATCATGATGGTGGTGATGGTGATGGAAACAGTGGGGAGTAATGTTTAGGAGGTAGGGTAGCCGAGTGGTTAAAGTACTCACTGATGTTGGTCAAATGAGTGAGTTTAGTTTTGTGCCGCATACGATGACATGTGTCAACCAAGTCAGCGAGCCTGACCACCCAATCCCATTAGTCACCACTTACGACAAGCATCGGTTACTGAAGATCAGTTCTATCTTGGATCTTCACGGGACTGTTGGTCAAAGAATAGTTTTGATGCCGTAGATGAGTATGATGTGTGAACTCCGTATCTCCTCAGCTGTAATATTGATGGAATATTGCTAAAAGCCATGTGTCAATGAGTTCTGTCAGTGCAGTTGCTGAAGTGATTGTGTGGATACACTTGTGGAGATGCTAAAGACTGTTCTGAGTCAGGGAACAGAATATTTTGTCATTCATAATGAAGTGTATTATTTCCATTCATTGGTATTCACTCTTGGGGATAGTTTCTCTTGGACTCCATTTGTCACATAGTGTCACTCCTGAAACAGAAGACACTTCAGAATGGACAGTATAGTAGTCGGCTTGAGGAAATGGTTCATGAACCTTCACTTACTGCCGTCTGCTTACAATATGGACTGGTTTTCCTTTCCTTCCAAATGTGATTGTCATACTAAAGATCTGGTGAAATATGTGGTTAGTTCCCTCACTCATTCAAAATCTCCTATTCAGATCATGTTACCTATCCCACCCCCACCATCACCAGCCTTCTGCCCTATGTAAACATCTGATTGGTGCCTCCCCAGTACACCCTTTTGTAGACTTGCACAAGTCTCTAAGGTAATAATTAATAGTTAAAATGATCATTTCTGAGAAAAATAACCATCTTGGTTCTTTAGGTCACTAATCTAGACTTGCCGCTTTAAAAGATAGAATTACTATATATCCTTGAGCTTAGCATTCAGTACAGCCTTGGAGCAAGGTTAACCCCATTGTACAATCCAGCAGTCTGACTAGTGCCCGATCCTCCAACTCCCCCTCTGTCCAACCAGCCCCCTGACCAGTGCCCCATGCTCCCCCTCTCCTCCACCAGCCCTCTGACCAGTGCCCAATCCTCCAACCCCCTCTCCCCACCCAGCCCCTGACCAGTGCCCCATGCTCTCCCTCTCCCCACCAGCCCTCTGACCAGTGCCCCATCCTCCAACTCCCCCACCAGCCCCCTGACCAGTGCCCCATGCTCTCCCTCTCCCCACCAGCCCCTGACCAGTGCCCCATCCTCCAACTCCCCTCTCCCCACCAGCCCCCTGACCAGTGCCTCATGCTCCCCCTCTCCCCACCAGCCCCTGACCAATGCCCCATGCTCCAACTCCCCTCTGTCCAACCCAGCCCCTGACCAGTGCCCCCATCCTCCCCCTCCCCACCAGCCCCCTGACCAGTGCTCCATGTTCTCCCTCTCCCCCATCAGCCCCTGACCAGTGCCCCATGCTCCCCTCTCCCCCCACCAGCCCCTCTGACCAGTGCCCCATCCTCCAACCCCCTCTGTCCAACCAGCCCCTGACCAGTGCCCCATGCTCTCCTCTCTCCCCACCAGCCCTCTGACCAGTGCCCCATCCTCCAACTCCCCCACCAGCCCCCTGACCAGTGCCCCATGCTCTCCCTCTCCCCCACCAGCCCCTGACCAGTGCCCCATCCTCCAACTCCCCCTCTCCCCCACCAGCCCCTGACCAGTGCCTCATGCTCCCCCTCTCCCCACCAGCCCCTGACCAATGCCCCATGCTCCAACTCCCCTCTGTCCAACCAGTGCCCCATGCTCCCCCTTTCCCCACCAGCCCCTGACCAGTGCCCCATGCTCTCCCCTCCCCCATCAGCCCCTGACCAGTGCCCCATGCTCCCCTCTCCGCCACCAGCCCTCTGACCAGTGCCCCATCCTCCAACTCCCCTCTGTCCAACCAGCCCCTGACCAGTGCCCCATGCTCTCCCCACCACCAGCCCCCTGACTAGTGCCCCATCCTCCTCCAACTCCCTCTCCCAAATCAGCCCTCTGACCAGTGCCTCATGCTCTCCCTCTGCCAAACCAGCCCACTGTCCAGTGCCTCATACTCTCCTTCAGTCAAACCAGCCCTCTGACTAGTGCCTCATGCTCCCCCTCTCCCCCACCAGCCCTCTGACTAGTGCCCCATGCTCTCCCTCTCTCCCCACCAGCCCTCTGACTAGTGCCCATGCCCTCCTCAGCCCAATCAGCCCCTGACCAGTGCCCCCATGCTCCCCTTCTCCCCAATCAGCCCTCTGACCAGTGCCCCATCCTCCAACTCCCCCTCTCCCCAACCAGCCCTCTGACCAGTGCCTCTCGCTCTCCCTCTCACCCACCAGCCTTCTGATCAGTGTCTCATGTTCCCCCTCTCCCCCACCAGCCCCCTGACCAGTGCCTGATCCTCCAATTCCTCCTCTCCCCCACGAGCCCTCTGACCAGTGCCCCATCCACCCCCACCAGCTGTTGAGGCAGATGGGGGGTTGCTCCAGTTCATTATCGTCATCATGTCATCAATGACTGCGGTCACTCTTGTTGGCCTCCAGAGGATCTAATCTGGACATGGGTCAATCACAATCAACCTCTTGTGTCACCACTGGACAGTCAGTCACTGGTTGTCATAATTGCAACTTTTCAAGTCAACTAATACAATCTTTACGGCTAATTGACTCCATTTATGGGACCGGATAATGAGCAACTGTCAGGATTTAACAACAGCTAAATATTTGTAATGGCCTTCAGTTGTGGAATTACTAACAAAGCTTTATTTTCCATATATAGCAGAAAATATTTTCATTAATATAAACTTACATTTCAAGTAGTATGTAGTTACTGTTGTAGAGGTCTGACCTATTCATACAGGTCTCATGAAATTTATTCAATATGTCAGTTTTTTTAAATGTAGACAAATTTGTCTGAAAAACAAAGGGCCAAATTCTGTTTAGAGAAGGGAAGCAGATAAGCTCTACATAACACAAGCATGCAAGATTTAAATACTCAAATATAAAACACAAACTGATTGTTTGTTCAAGTTCTGGACAACCATCAGTGGATGTAAGCTGGAGGATCAAGATCAAGTCGCATGTATTTCTGTGAAAATGGTGCCTTTCAGTGGTTTATGTGTTTGTTGGCTCAACAAACCTAATGAATTGTGTTCCAATACAAGTGGGGCGGTGGGGTAGCCTGGTGGTTAAAGCGTCAGCTCGTCACACCGAAGACCCAGGTTTGAATGCCCACATGGGCACAATGTGTGAAGCCCATTTCTGCTGTCCCCTGCCGTGATATTGCTGGAATATTGACAAAAGCGGCGTAAAACCATACTCACTCACTCCAATACAAGTACAGAAAAAAAATTGTTTTAGGTCAGCTAGTCCATGGTTCAGTTCTCAAGAGAAGATTCAGAAAAAGTATTACTCCTACTTTGGCATCAGGCATTTGATGGAGGTGTATGAATGTACATGATTGATGGCTTTTTTATTTTTCATGGTTAGGAGGGACTTGAACCCATCTGTGGTGCATCTTATCCAAAGACATGGAACTTCTTGCTGCCCTACTGGTAGAATAATGCTTGTAATAGTGATATTTTATTCAACTGGTCTACTTCTACCCGTTGGGAACAAACTGTAATGTAGGAGTTATCTGTCTTGGCTGGCTGTAGTGGACATACATTGGAACTCTTTCTATACTTCATTCATTTATAACTATTGTATATTCAGAGCTGTGATTTCAACTCTAGCTATGAAAAAGCAGTTATGACATTATTTTTGCTAAAACTGAAAGTAGATAGCTGCAGTGAAACTAATTGTACAGTGTCTCTCTCTGCTGATTAAAAAAGGGCACCTTACCCGTTAAAATCCCAAGCACAAACTATGGTTTCTCAAGTTACAATCAAACAGTGCCCTGTCTGTGACAGGTGAAAGTGTCACTATTCTATAGTGTTGTCATCACAAAGTTTACCGAGTTTACTAACTCCACAAGGGTTTCAGACCTAGAATAATGTAATTGGATCCAAATAAGCCCTGATTGGACAATACACCTCAAGTGTCGACACACACACACATTGAAATCCTTGGTCTAACTTAGCTTCGTAACTGGGTAGGCGGGTACGCTACTTAATCCACCCCGCGCTGGTGAAGAGGGGTGTAGGGAAGCCTCGTGTGACAAGATAAGGAGGGGGGAAAAACCGCGAGTGTCTATACTGATCTCCGTTGCCATTGGTGTTTGTTTTACAACATCTCACAGACAGATGTGAGAGGGCCTCAGCGAATTTTAATGTTATTTTGATAATCTCAAGCTGTTCTGTACCTCACACCTTTAACAATACACGCCGTGTCTGGCTACTCAGAGCTTTGACTTGCCCCTCACAAAAAGAGTCCGTTTTCTCAAGAAGATGGATGTTTTTATAATGAAGATTTAATGGCAGCTGTGGTTAAAAATTACATTTTTACTTCAGCACAGAATAGTAACAATTTATTGTTGTTTTGATGAAGATGATTTTGAAGTGATTTGAGTGATGATTTGGCAATATTCCAGTCACACGAGCAAAATCTTTACACATTGTTGCACTAATGTGGATAACCAATCCTGGGTCTTCCATGTGATCATGTACTATTTACCTCTACATACATAATATTAAATAAATAAAATGTATTATGATTCTCAAGGAATTTTAAGTGATTATTTTTTTTGTAATTAATGTATCATAAATATTAAGGATATATCTTTATAATTAGACTAATTCTACAGCAAATTTGATATTTTT
Organism: Haliotis rubra; assembly: GCF_003918875.1. Classification (NCBI taxonomy): domain Eukaryota; kingdom Metazoa; phylum Mollusca; class Gastropoda; order Lepetellida; family Haliotidae; genus Haliotis; species Haliotis rubra. The sequence goes on along the minus strand of NW_025765114.1, from coordinate 4,291,497 downwards.
ATATAAATAATATTTCATTGAATACCGGGGTAGACATTTTTCTCATCTGTATATACAAAATGTCAATATCATTTATTGGAATTTCCAGATCAGGATCCATTAAACAAATACGATTTCAGGTTGTTGTTTTCTGTAACACTGAACTCGACCATGACAGGGTGAAATGTCTGTATCAATCGTTACAACACAATTAACAATCATTACAACACAATTAACAATCATTACAACACAATTAACAATCGTTATAACACAAAGACGACACAGCAGTGTAAGTCAGCTCAGTCATTGCAGGACACCAACATCTGCCGTAAACTCTAAGACATTTTCAGATGGCACCATGTAAATAATTGACAGATTCCACACAATGGCCATGGTCAGGTCAATAATTAGAGACATCATTATCAGGAACAGTTATTGATAATCAATTTACTTTTTTGAAAGACATATCTTTAAAAGAAGTCCAAACAACAAATAACGAGAAACATCTTGAACATTTTCACAATGATGAGATTCTAGAGCTGTGTCGAAAGAAGAAAACAGTTCTTGTGGGGTTTAAATATTTTATAACGCCAACTCTCAATGGTGCCTCGATTGGCTAATTTTTCCTGTAATGGTTATAAGTTACAACAATGGGTGATGCCTCTAATTCTTGGGGACAAATTGCAAATAATTACTGTGTCATGTATATTTCAACACTTGTCATTCATGGTCTTATTAGGATGTAGTATTATCACATTTGCTAATTAAAATAATTAACGATTTCTGTGTTTAACTATTGTTTGCTTATAATTGATCAAACATAACTGCATCTGTTTGTAAGGAAAGATTAATGAGTACATTTTCGTTAAAGTATTTTCCCAAGATGATTGGATAAGTAACAAAATACATCCATGTTACTAAACTGTATGTTGCTGAAAATAATCATGTGCACTTCAAAATTGAATTAAGCCCCCGAAATACAAACATTGTCAGAATGGTACCTGGCAGAAAATAGTCGGAGAATCACATCTATGGTACCAGCTTCAAATACATCAGTATTGATTAACCAGGTCTTGTCTTTTTTGTTTAATTTTTAGCCACCATCAAACCTTGTACATTGTACATTATTTTTTTCCAGCAGTTTAGATAAGCAAATCTATATGAATTTGTACTGTGTACATTGTTTTGTCAAGCATTTTAGATAAGCAAATCTATATGAATTTATGTTTTCATGTTGCATGCATGTTTTCTCACTATAAACCAATATATATGTTTGACAGTGTCTGAGATACAGATACATGACACAGGGTACCACGAATACTAAATCATGTGTGTGTGTGTGTGTGTGTGTGTGTGTGTGTGTGTGTGTGTGTGTGTGTGTGTGTGTGTGTGTGTGTGTGTGTGTGTGTGTGTGTGTGTGTGTGTGTGTGTGTGTGTGTGTGTGTGTGTGACTGACTGACAGAGTGTTACTAACATTAAACTTATATTAGTGTATTACACAGAGCATCACGAACATTAAACCATACATATGAGTATGACAGAGCATCACAAACTTTAAACCATACATTTGAGTATGACAGAGCATCACGAACTTTAAACCATACATTTGAGTATGACAGAGCATCACGCACATTAAACCATACATTTGAGTATGACAGAGCATCACGCACATTAAACCATACATTTGAGTATGACAGAGCATCACGCACATTAAACCATACATTTGAGTATGACAGAGCATCTCAAATATTGATCCACTTATATTTGAAAATACCAGACATCCATATCCTCTATTTGTTTTAAAAATAGGCTTGTTCTCAACCTTGTGAACATCTTTGATAATTTTATACCAATATTTCAATGTTTATTCAAACTAATTAATAGTATATGAGAAGAATATATACCGGTAATGTGATATATACTGTTAGAAAAAAGTAATAATATTTTCTAATGTTATTGTTCTGTTTTAGAAATCATCTTACCATCAGCAGTGGGAGTAAGAATCTCCTACATTATTGAGTTTATAAACTAAGTTCAAAACAGCAAAATAAAAATATTAATGTTCACAGCAGTTTGTGGGTATTCGCGTGAGCTGCATGTTTAAAGTGTGTTTTGATGCAGATCAAGGAGAGAGAGCAAGTGTTATAGAGACATAAACTAAGTGATGTGAATAAGTGCCTGCCTTTCAAGCAAACAATACTGCTCTCGCTATCAAGCTGATCGCAATAGAAACAGCACAATGGAGTTGGACCATGAATCTTGTGCCACCTCAGTATTTCACAACAGGGTCATTGTGTGCTGACGTGAGGCACGTGTCGACGTTTCACCCAGGGTCAGCTGGGGAGAGGATCCATGATGACAATTATGTTTCCTGATCAATTGAATCGCCAGCGTTTTTCGCAACAGACTAGCGAGGGCTGGTTGAAACAGCTGGTCCGTCTTTGAGTCGGCCATCATTAACACCTGGTGGTCTGTAGGTTACAAGAGCGCTCTAGACCCATGGATGGAGGCTGGTTTTGTTTTAACAGCTCTGCAAATCACGGAGGAACATCTCTGAATTGGTGTATTTAGCTAAATCTGTCCTTAATCCAGATTTGTTTGTTCATATAGGCTGTTGATCATTGATTAGTGCTTAATTTAGGAGGATTTGATAGCTTAAATGTGCTGGGTATTTTTTCTTGGGGATTGAAGTGGGAGAATAATAGCTGAAACAAAAATGGTTGGTTAAAAATTGAATTAAAAACATGTTTTCTGAGACTGTAGTACATGGTGCTATTCATTTCAGGGTTGGGTTTGTTTAGTTGTAATAGATAAGAATGTGGACATATAGCTGCAACAAATTACCTGCATTAATATATTCAGATACCTACTTTTCCAAATGATATAAAAACAAGGTGTGCTGTTTTTTTATTTGATAATGTGTATTAAATCCAAAGGTCTCTCTTACAGATCCTTGGCATATACCTAATATAAAAATCAAACCATCCAATACTCTCAGCTGCCTATACTCATCACCTTCTCAGCTCCAGATGCCTATACTCATCACCTTCTCACCTCCAGATGCCTATACTCATCACCATCTCACATCCAGCAGCCTACACTCATCACCCTCTCAGCTCCAGCAGCCTATACTCATCACCTTCTCACCTCCAGATGCCTATACTCATCACATTCTCACCTCCAGATACCTATACTCATCACCTTTTATCAGCTCCAGCAGCCTATACTCATCCCTCTCCCAGCTCCAGCTGCCTATACCCATCCCCTTCTCACCTCCAGCAGCCTATACTCATCACCCTCTCAGCTCCAGCAGCCTATACTCATCCCCTTCTCAGCTCCAGCAGCCTATACTCATCACCTTCTCACCTCCAGCAGCCTATACCCATCACCTTCTCACCTCCAGATACCTATACTCATCACCTTCTCACCTCCAGCAGCCTATACTCATCCCCTTCTCAGCTCCAGCAGCCTATACTCATCCCCTTCTCAGCTCCAGCAGCCTATACTCATCCCCTTCTCAGCTCCAGCAGCCTATACTCATCCCCTTCTCAGCTCCAGCAGCCTATACTCATCCCCTTCACCTCCAGAAGCCTATACTCATCATTTTCTCAGCTCCAGCAGCCTATACTCATCATCTTCTCACCTACAGCAGCCTATACTCATCACCTTCTCACCTCCAGCTACCTATACTCATCACCTTCTCAGCTCCAGATGCCTATACTCAGCCTATACCTCATCTGCCTACTCTCACCCTCTCTCACTCCAGATGCCTATACTCATCACCTTCTCACCTCCAGCTGCCTATACTCATCACCTTCTCACCTCCAGAAGCCTATACTCATCACCTTCTCACCTCCAGCAGCCTATACTCATCACTTTTCATCAGCCTATACTCATCACCTTCTCACCTCCAGCTGCCTATACTCATCACCTTCTCACCTCCAGATGCCTATACTCATCACCTTCTCACCTCCAGCAGCCTATACTCATCACCTTCTCACATCCAGATGCCTATACTCATCACCTTCTCACCTCCAGCAGCCTATACTCATCACCCTCTCACCTCCAGATGCCTATACTCATCACCTTCTCACCTCCAGCTGCCTATACTCATCACCTTCTCACCTCCAGATGCCTATACTCATCACCTTCTCACCTCCAGCAGCCTATACTCATCACCTTCTCACCTCCAGATGCCTATACTCATCACCTTCTCACCTCCAGCTGCCTATACTCATCACCTTCTCTCACCTCCAGCAGCCTATACTCATCACCTCTCTCACCTCCTATACTCATGCCTATACTCCAGATCACCTTCTCACCTCCAGCAGCCTATACTCATCACCTTCTCACCTCCCAGCCTATACCTATACTCATCACCTTCTCACCTCCAGCAGCCTATACTCATCACCTTCTCACCTCCAGATGCCTATACTCATCACCTTCTCACCTCCAGCAGCCTATACTCATCACCTTCTCACCTCCAGATGCCTATACTCATCACCTTCTCACCTCCAGATGCCTATACTCATCACCTTCTCACCTCCAGCAGCCTATACTCATCACCTTCTCACCTCCAGCATGCCTATACTCATCACCTTCTCACCTCCAGCAGCCTATACTCATCACCTTCTCTCCAGATGCCTCCAGCATCACCTCTCACCTCCAGCATCACCATCACCTTCTCACCTCCAGCTGCCTATACTATCACCTTTCCAGCTCCAGCCTATACATACTCACCACCTTCTCACCTCCAGCAGCCTATACTCATCACCTTCTCAGCTCCAGCAGCCTATACTCATCACCTTCTCACCTCCAGCAGCCTATACTCATCACCTTCTCACCTCCAGCAGCCTATACTCATCACCTCTCACCTCCAGCAGCCTATACTCATCACCTTCTCACCTCCAGCAGCCTATACTCATCACCTTCTCACCTCCAGCAGCCTATACTCATCACCTTCTCACCTCCAGCAGCCTACACTCATCACCTTCTCACCTCCAGCAGCCTATACTCATCACCTTCTCACCTCCAGATGCCTATACTCATCACCTTCTCACCTCCAGCAGCCTATACTCATCACCTTCTCACCTCCAGCAGCCTATACTCATCACCTTCTCACCTCCAGCAGCCTATACTCATCACCTTCTCACCTCCAGCAGCCTATACTCATCACCTTCTCACCTCCAGCAGCCTTATACTCATCACCTATTTCTCTCACCCTCCAGCTACCTATACTCATCACCTTCTCACCTCCAGCAGCCTATACTCATCACCTTCTCAGTTCCAGCAGCCTATACTCATCACCTTCTCAGCTCCAGATGCCTATACTCATCATTTTCTCACATCCAGCAGCCTATACTCATCCCCCTCTCAGCTCCAGCTGCCTATACTCATCACCTTCTCACCTCCAGCAGCCTATACTCATCACCTTCTCACCTCCAGCAGCCTATACTCATCACCTTCTCACCTCCAGATACCTATACTCATCACCTTCTCAGTTCCAGCAGCCTATACTCATCACCTTCTCACCTCCAGCAGCCTATACTCATCACCTTCTCAGCTCCAGCAGCCTATACTCATCACCTTCTCACCTCCAGCAGCCTATACTCATCACCTTCTCAGCTCCAGATGCCTATACTCATCATTTTCTCACATCCAGCAGCCTATACTCATCCCCTCTCAGCTCCAGCTGCCTATACTCATCACCTTCTCACCTCCAGCAGCCTATACTCATCACCTTCTCACCTCCAGCAGCCTATACTCATCACCTTCTCACCTCCAGCTACCTATACTCATCACCTTCTCACCTCCAGCAGCCTATACTCATCCCTTCTCACCTCCAGCAGCCTATACTCATCACCTTCTCACCTCCAGCAGCCTATACTCATCACCTTCTCACCTCCAGCTACCTATACTCATCACCTTCTCAACTCCAGCAGCCTATACTCATCACCTTCTCACCTCCTAGCAGCCTATACTCATCACCTTCTCACCTCCAGCAGCCTATACTCATCACCTTCTCACCTCCAGCTGCCTATACTCATCACCTTCTCACCTCCAGCAGCCGATACTCATCACCTTCTCATCTCTGAAATTATGAGATTTGAGGGGTCTGAATACTTGAGGTATCCTTTATAGAATTATTTTTATGTGACTTTGATTTTCGGTAACTCTATTTCAGGGATGTAAAGTTAGCCAGTAAATCAAACAGTGCTCAATATTTAATTTACTGATTGTCTTTACTTGAGATATGTTATGGGATACTTCTGTGGTGTGAAGCTATTTCACAGTGTAGAGTTGATGATGCCATCTTCCTGATACTGATGAACATTGGTCCCTCAGCGCTATTCCCTTGATTGATGCTCTGCATCATTTTGTTTTCTTTTAGACACTATGATATGATTGAATAGAAATACTGTTCAAATCTCTGCTTAAACAAACTCACTTGCCTCAAGCTACAATATGCAAAGGTTAGCAATGGGTGTTGATGAAATATGTACATGAAGATATAGGGCTGCCGAGAAAAATATGTATTTTGAAACCTAATTCAAAGTAGGGTCTTCCTGTATGTTAAATATATTTATAGGTCACCTGTTGTTGGAAAAGCCTGTGTGGGTTATTAAGATCATTTTAAAAATTGAAATAAGACCATGGTTTAATTGGTTTCAGTGCTACTGATCTTATTTCCCCATTTTGTTCTTGGCACTGGATCTCACAGGTCCACAACTAGTTTATCCAGCAAAACAAAGAAAGCCAATTATTCCTTGTTCATTTCACACTAGGGCAATGTACCAATACCGGGTATTAGTCTCTCCCTTACAACTCGGATCCAGAGAACCACAATCTAAGCAACATGCAAATTTGGTATTCTGATAAGATTTAAACCTGATAATATACTACTCCAGATTTAAAGGCAAGAATTTTATGGATGTCAACTTCTTTATTTTGATGGACACAACGTTTCCGAGTATATTCACCTGATGAAGGAGTAAGAATATGCTCGGAAACGTTGTGTCCATCAAAATAAAGAAGTTGACATCCATAAAATTCTCGCCTCTATATGTATCACTTCTCAAGGCTCTTCAAAGACTCTATACTACAGTTTTGATAGGGAAATCAAATGTGTCATTCTATGTACATAGATCTGGCATAATATGAGAATCTGTTCAGCGTATTATGGAAGTTATCCCTGTCAAACATTGAGTGGTATATGATGGATAGATTTCACCATATGTAGTGTTTCCGTTGCCGATACCATATCAAACAAAATTTTACATTACAGTAGTTGATCAATGAAATGCATTTCACCAGGTCAGAAAGACAGAATTTGTAAACGACCATTCTTCACGTAGATAGCTGAACGTGATGAGCATTTATGAGCTTGTACGACATCACAAATTCACAACACATTTTGAAATGCCCAGCCGGCGTGTTTAGTGGTATTTAATTGACACCTATTGTCATGTGACTCCGTGTTCAGGTGTCGCAGCGATGCATCAACGTGGATTAATCACTCGCGTTTTCATACCATGACATGAATGCTCTCCAGGGGGCACTGTATTGCTATCCATCACTGTTACTTTCGTGGTCATCATTTTGACTGTGAAATCCATCCCAACTCCTGGTGTCCCTCATGAAACATGCAGCATGTATATATACATGTGTGATGCTTTCATATGTCAATAAATATTGAAATTGACAATTTTCTGGAATGTACATGGTTTCAAATGACAGAGGAATTTGTTGTCCTGAGTGACTGCACTGAGGAAATGGAACCTTTTGGATGAACTGATGTATTTTTGTATGTTAGGACTGTTTTATTTCTTGGTTTCTTAATTAAAGATATTTTGGTCAATTTGCTCACTGGAATCACAGGATAAAAGTTAAGTAGTAAAGTGGTAGACGTTTAATGGATTTGTGCACTTGATAGGCTCAAGATAGCTTCAGCTTTGTCCCACTCTGAAACATGCATGTTATGCCTTGTACGCCATGGCTTTCAAAAGGATTGTCAATGACAAGTAAACAGGTACCTGGTAAGAAGAGGTGGAACATGAGCACATGCATTACACACGTCTATCATCATCAGCAGCAGCATCATCATCATCATCATCATCATCATCATCATCATCATCATCATCATCATCATCTTCGCTATCATTGTCATACTCTTCATTGTCATTATAATGATGCAGACAGACATATATGAAATTGTAACCAACTGTAATCACCAAAATCTTGACACACAACACTTGACTTAGCAAATGGCATTAATAAGATAAATCCTTTCTGTCAAGCGTTTTTCAACAAACATCAGTGTGAGATCAGTTTCCAGAAAAATAAACCTTGTAAAGACACTTCCTACCTTTGTGGAAAGTTAAATGAT